>NW_026870395.1:0-300000 GCF_963576545.1 Limanda limanda
GATGGTACCGATCGATGCGCGCTACCCCATTTAGTGGGGGTAGAGCCTACTTGCAAGTCTCTCCGACCTTCACAAAAAAAGTTATTCAAGAATATCTCCTCAGATTTGGGGGAATTTCGTCGGTCGACCTCTTCCGAAGGTCGTACAAGCTCGGGGATGGTACCAATCGATCCGCAGGACCCAAATTAGTCCAGATGCAACCACTTTCCAAGTCTCTCCGACCTTCACAAAAAAAGTTATTCAAGAATATCTCTTTCTCCTATGTGCTTTCATCCCTAACCCTAACCCTAACCCTTCCGAAAGTCGGAGAAGCTCAAGGATGGTACCGATCGATGCGCGCTACCCCATTTAGTGGGGGTAGAGCCTACTTGCAAGTCTCTCCGACCTTCACAAAAAAAGTTATTCAAGAATATCTCTTTCTCCTATGTGCTTTCATCCCTAACCCTAACCCTAACCCTTCCGAAAGTCGGAGAAGCTCAAGGATGGTACCGATCGATGCGCGCAACCCCATTTAGTGGGGGTAGAGCCTACTTGCAAGTCTCTCCGACCTTCACAAAAAAAGTTATTCAAGAATATCTCCTCAGATTTGGGGGAATTTCGTCGGTCGACCTCTTTCGAAGGTCGTACAAGCTCGGGGATGGTACCAATCGATCCGCAGGACCCAAATTAGTCCAGATGCAACCACTTTCCAAGTCTCTCCGACCTTCACAAAAAAAGTTATTCAAGAATATCTCTTTCTCCTATGTGCTTTCATCCCTAACCCTAACCCTAACCCTTCCGAAAGTCGGAGAAGCTCAAGGATGGTACCGATCGATGCGCGCTACCCCATTTAGTGGGGGTAGAGCCTACTTGCAAGTCTCTCCGACCTTCACAAAAAAAGTTATTCAAGAATATCTCCTCAGATTTGGGGGAATTTCGTCGGTCGACCTCTTCCGAAGGTCGTACAAGCTCGGGGATGGTACCAATCGATCTGCAGGTCCCAAATTAGTCCAGATGCAACCACTTTCCAAGTCTCTCCGACCTTCACAAAAAAAGTTATTCAAGAATATCTCTTTCTCCTATGTGCTTTCATCCCTAACCCTAACCCTAACCCTTCCGAAAGTCGGAGAAGCTCAAGGATGGTACCGATCGATGCGCGCTACCCCATTTAGTGGGGGTAGAGCCTACTTGCAAGTCTCTCCGACCTTCACAAAAAACGTTATTCAAGAATATCTCTTTCTCCTATGTGCTTTCATCCCTAACCCTAACCCTAACCCTTCCGAAAGTCGGAGAAGCTCAAGGATGGTACCGATCGATGCGCGCTACCCCATTTAGTGGGGGTAGAGCCTACTTGCAAGTCTCTCCGACCTTCACAAAAAAAGTTATTCAAGAATATCTCCTCAGATTTGGGGGAATTTCGTCGGTCGACCTCTTCCGAAGGTCGTACAAGCTCGGGGATGGTACCAATCGATCCGCAGGACCCAAATTAGTCCAGATGCAACCACTTTCCAAGTCTCTCCGACCTTCACAAAAAAAGTTATTCAAGAATATCTCTTTCTCCTATGTGCTTTCATCCCTAACCCTAACCCTAACCCTTCCGAAAGTCGGAGAAGCTCAAGGATGGTACCGATCGATGCGCGCTACCCCATTTAGTGGGGGTAGAGCCTACTTGCAAGTCTCTCCGACCTTCACAAAAAAAGTTATTCAAGAATATCTCTTTCTCCTATGTGCTTTCATCCCTAACCCTAACCCTAACCCTTCCGAAAGTCGGAGAAGCTCAGGGATGGTACCGATCGATGCGCGCTACCCCATTTAGTGGGGGTAGAGCCTACTTGCAAGTCTCTCCGACCTTCACAAAAAAAGTTATTCAAGAATATCTCTTTCTCCTATGTGCTTTCATCCCTAACCCTAACCCTAACCCTTCCGAAAGTCGGAGAAGCTCAAGGATGGTACCGATCGATGCGCGCTACCCCATTTAGTGGGGGTAGAGCCTACTTGCAAGTCTCTCCGACCTTCACAAAAAAAGTTATTCAAGAATATCTCCTCAGATTTGGGGGAATTTCGTCGGTCGACCTCTTCCGAAGGTCGTACAAGCTCGGGGATGGTACCAATCGATCCGCAGGACCCAAATTAGTCCAGATGCAACCACTTTCCAAGTCTCTCCGACCTTCACAAAAAAAGTTATTCAAGAATATCTCTTTCTCCTATGTGCTTTCATCCCTAACCCTAACCCTAACCCTTCCGAAAGTCGGAGAAGCTCAAGGATGGTACCGATCGATGCGCGCTACCCCATTTAGTGGGGGTAGAGCCTACTTGCAAGTCTCTCCGACCTTCACAAAAAAAGTTATTCAAGAATATCTCCTCAGATTTGGGGGAATTTCGTCGGTCGACCTCTTCCGAAGGTCGTACAAGCTCGGGGATGGTACCAATCGATCTGCAGGTCCCAAATTAGTCCAGATGCAACCACTTTCCAAGTCTCTCCGACCTTCACAAAAAAAGTTATTCAAGAATATCTCTTTCTCCTATGTGCTTTCATCCCTAACCCTAACCCTAACCCTTCCGAAAGTCGGAGAAGCTCAAGGATGGTACCGATCGATGCGCGCTACCCCATTTAGTGGGGGTAGAGCCTACTTGCAAGTCTCTCCGACCTTCACAAAAAACGTTATTCAAGAATATCTCTTTCTCCTATGTGCTTTCATCCCTAACCCTAACCCTAACCCTTCCGAAAGTCGGAGAAGCTCAAGGATGGTACCGATCGATGCGCGCTACCCCATTTAGTGGGGGTAGAGCCTACTTGCAAGTCTCTCCGACCTTCACAAAAAAAGTTATTCAAGAATATCTCCTCAGATTTGGGGGAATTTCGTCGGTCGACCTCTTCCGAAGGTCGTACAAGCTCGGGGATGGTACCAATCGATCCGCAGGACCCAAATTAGTCCAGATGCAACCACTTTCCAAGTCTCTCCGACCTTCACAAAAAAAGTTATTCAAGAATATCTCTTTCTCCTATGTGCTTTCATCCCTAACCCTAACCCTAACCCTTCCGAAAGTCGGAGAAGCTCAAAGATGGTACCGATCGATGCGCGCTACCCCATTTAGTGGGGGTAGAGCCTACTTGCAAGTCTCTCCGACCTTCACAAAAAAAGTTATTCAAGAATATCTCTTTCTCCTATGTGCTTTCATCCCTAACCCTAACCCTAACCCTTCCGAAAGTCGGAGAAGCTCAGGGATGGTACCGATCGATGCGCGCTACCCCATTTAGTGGGGGTAGAGCCTACTTGCAAGTCTCTCCGACCTTCACAAAAAAAGTTATTCAAGAATATCTCTTTCTCCTATGTGCTTTCATCCCTAACCCTAACCCTAACCCTTCCGAAAGTCGGAGAAGCTCAAGGATGGTACCGATCGATGCGCGCTACCCCATTTAGTGGGGGTAGAGCCTACTTGCAAGTCTCTCCGACCTTCACAAAAAAAGTTATTCAAGAATATCTCTTTCTCCTATGTGCTTTCATCCCTAACCCTAACCCTAACCCTTCCGAAAGTCGGAGAAGCTCAAGGATGGTACCGATCGATGTGCGCAACCCCATTTAGTGGGGGTAGAGCCTACTTGCAAGTCTCTCCGACCTTCACAAAAAAAGTTATTCAAGAATATCTCCTCAGATTTGGGGGAATTTCGTCGGTCGACCTCTTTCGAAGGTCGTACAAGCTCGGGGATGGTACCAATCGATCCGCAGGACCCAAATTAGTCCAGATGCAACCACTTTCCAAGTCTCTCCGACCTTCACAAAAAAAGTTATTCAAGAATATCTCTTTCTCCTATGTGCTTTCATCCCTAACCCTAACCCTAACCCTTCCGAAAGTCGGAGAAGCTCAAGGATGGTACTGATCGATGCGCGCTACCCCATTTAGTGGGGGTAGAGCCTACTTGCAAGTCTCTCCGACCTTCACAAAAAAAGTTATTCAAGAATATCTCTTTCTCCTATGTGCTTTCATCCCTAACCCTAACCCTAACCCTTCCGAAAGTCGGAGAAGCTCAAGGATGGTACCGATCGATGCGCGCAACCCCATTTAGTGGGGGTAGAGCCTACTTGCAAGTCTCTCCGACCTTCACAAAAAAAGTTATTCAAGAATATCTCCTCAGATTTGGGGGAATTTCGTCGGTCGACCTCTTCCGAAGGTCGTACAAGCTCGGGGATGGTACCAATCGATCTGCAGGACCCAAATTAGTCCAGATGCAACCACTTTCCAAGTCTCTCCGACCTTCACAAAAAAAGTTATTCAAGAATATCTCTTTCTCCTATGTGCTTTCATCCCTAACCCTAACCCTAACCCTTCCGAAAGTCGGAGAAGCTCAAGGATGGTACTGATCGATGCGCGCTACCCCATTTAGTGGGGGTAGAGCCTACTTGCAAGTCTCTCCGACCTTCACAAAAAAAGTTATTCAAGAATATCTCTTTCTCCTATGTGCTTTCATCCCTAACCCTAACCCTAACCCTTCCGAAAGTCGGAGAAGCTCAAGGATGGTACCGATCGATGTGCGCAACCCCATTTAGTGGGGGTAGAGCCTACTTGCAAGTCTCTCCGACCTTCACAAAAAAAGTTATTCAAGAATATCTCCTCAGATTTGGGGGAATTTCGTCGGTCGACCTCTTTCGAAGGTCGTACAAGCTCGGGGATGGTACCAATCGATCCGCAGGACCCAAATTAGTCCAGATGCAACCACTTTCCAAGTCTCTCCGACCTTCACAAAAAAAGTTATTCAAGAATATCTCTTTCTCCTATGTGCTTTCATCCCTAACCCTAACCCTAACCCTTCCGAAAGTCGGAGAAGCTCAAGGATGGTACCGATCGATGCGCGCTACCCCATTTAGTGGGGGTAGAGCCTACTTGCAAGTCTCTCCGACCTTCACAAAAAAAGTTATTCAAGAATATCTCTTTCTCCTATGTGCTTTCATCCCTAACCCTAACCCTAACCCTTCCGAAAGTCGGAGAAGCTCAAGGATGGTACCGATCGATGCGCGCAACCCCATTTAGTGGGGGTAGAGCCTACTTGCAAGTCTCTCCGACCTTCACAAAAAAAGTTATTCAAGAATATCTCCTCAGATTTGGGGGAATTTCGTCGGTCGACCTCTTCCGAAGGTCGTACAAGCTCGGGGATGGTACCAATCGATCCGCAGGACCCAAATTAATCCAGATGCAACCACTTTCCAAGTCTCTCCGACCTTCACAAAAAAAGTTATTCAAGAATATCTCTTTCTCCTATGTGCTTTCATCCCTAACCCTAACCCTAACCCTTCCGAAAGTCGGAGAAGCTCAAGGATGGTACCGATCGATGCGCGCTACCCCATTTAGTGGGGGTAGAGCCTACTTGCAAGTCTCTCCGACCTTCACAAAAAAAGTTATTCAAGAATATCTCTTTCTCCTATGTGCTTTCATCCCTAACCCTAACCCTAACCCTTCCGAAAGTCGGAGAAGCTCAAGGATGGTACCGATCGATGCGCGCAACCCCATTTAGTGGGGGTAGAGCCTACTTGCAAGTCTCTCCGACCTTCACAAAAAAAGTTATTCAAGAATATCTCCTCAGATTTGGGGGAATTTCGTCGGTCGACCTCTTTCGAAGGTCGTACAAGCTCGGGGATGGTACCAATCGATCCGCAGGACCCAAATTAGTCCAGATGCAACCACTTTCCAAGTCTCTCCGACCTTCACAAAAAAAGTTATTCAAGAATATCTCTTTCTCCTATGTGCTTTCATCCCTAACCCTAACCCTAACCCTTCCGAAAGTCGGAGAAGCTCAAGGATGGTACCGATCGATGTGCGCTACCCCATTTAGTGGGGGTAGAGCCTACTTGCAAGTCTCTCCGACCTTCACAAAAAAAGTTATTCAAGAATATCTCTTTCTCCTATGTGCTTTCATCCCTAACCCTAACCCTAACCCTTCCGAAAGTCGGAGAAGCTCAAGGAAGGTACCGATCGATGTGAGCTACCCCATTTAGTGGGGGTAGAGCCTACTTGCAAGTCTCTCCGACCTTCACAAAAAAAGTTATTCAAGAATATCTCTTTCTCCTATGTGCTTTCATCCCTAACCCTAACCCTAACCCTTCCGAAAGTCGGAGAAGCTCAAGGATGGTACCGATCGATGCGCGCTACCCCATTTAGTGGGGGTAGAGCCTACTTGCAAGTCTCTCCGACCTTCACAAAAAAAGTTATTCAAGAATATCTCTTTCTCCTATGTGCTTTCATCCCTAACCCTAACCCTAACCCTTCCGAAAGTCGGAGAAGCTCAAGGATGGTACCGATCGATGCGCGCTACCCCATTTAGTGGGGGTAGAGCCTACTTGCAAGTCTCTCCGACCTTCACAAAAAAAGTTATTCAAGAATATCTCTTTCTCCTATGTGCTTTCATCCCTAACCCTAACCCTAACCCTTCCGAAAGTCGGAGAAGCTCAAGGATGGTACCGATCGATGTGCGCAACCCCATTTAGTGGGGGTAGAGCCTACTTGCAAGTCTCTCCGACCTTCACAAAAAAAGTTATTCAAGAATATCTCCTCAGATTTGGGGGAATTTCGTCGGTCGACCTCTTTCGAAGGTCGTACAAGCTCGGGGATGGTACCAATCGATCCGCAGGACCCAAATTAGTCCAGATGCAACCACTTTCCAAGTCTCTCCGACCTTCACAAAAAAAGTTATTCAAGAATATCTCTTTCTCCTATGTGCTTTCATCCCTAACCCTAACCCTAACCCTTCCGAAAGTCGGAGAAGCTCAAGGATGGTACCGATCGATGTGCGCTACCCCATTTAGTGGGGGTAGAGCCTACTTGCAAGTCTCTCCGACCTTCACAAAAAAAGTTATTCAAGAATATCTCTTTCTCCTATGTGCTTTCATCCCTAACCCTAACCCTAACCCTTCCAAAAGTCGGAGAAGCTCAAGGAAGGTACCGATCGATGTGAGCTACCCCATTTAGTGGGGGTAGAGCCTACTTGCAAGTCTCTCCGACCTTCACAAAAAAAGTTATTCAAGAATATCTCTTTCTCCTATGTGCTTTCATCCCTAACCCTAACCCTAACCCTTCCGAAAGTCGGAGAAGCTCAAGGATGGTACCGATCGATGCGCGCTACCCCATTTAGTGGGGGTAGAGCCTACTTGCAAGTCTCTCCGACCTTCACAAAAAAAGTTATTCAAGAATATCTCTTTCTCCTATGTGCTTTCATCCCTAACCCTAACCCTAACCCTTCCGAAAGTCGGAGAAGCTCAAGGATGGTACCGATCGATGCGCGCTACCCCATTTAGTGGGGGTAGAGCCTACTTGCAAGTCTCTCCGACCTTCACAAAAAAAGTTATTCAAGAATATCTCTTTCTCCTATGTGCTTTCATCCCTAACCCTAACCCTAACCCTTCCGAAAGTCGGAGAAGCTCAAGGATGGTACCGATCGATGTGTGCAACCCCATTTAGTGGGGGTAGAGCCTACTTGCAAGTCTCTCCGACCTTCACAAAAAAAGTTATTCAAGAATATCTCCTCAGATTTGGGGGAATTTCGTCGGTCGACCTCTTTCGAAGGTCGTACAAGCTCGGGGATGGTACCAATCGATCCGCAGGACCCAAATTAGTGCAGATGCAACCACTTTCCAAGTCTCTCCGACCTTCACAAAAAAAGTTATTCAAGAATATCTCTTTCTCCTATGTGCTTTCATCCCTAACCCTAACCCTAACCCTTCCGAAAGTCGGAGAAGCTCAAGGATGGTACTGATCGATGCGCGCTACCCCATTTAGTGGGGGTAGAGCCTACTTGCAAGTCTCTCCGACCTTCACAAAAAAAGTTATTCAAGAATATCTCTTTCTCCTATGTGCTTTCATCCCTAACCCTAACCCTAACCCTTCCGAAAGTCGGAGAAGCTCAAGGATGGTACCGATCGATGCGCGCAACCCCATTTAGTGGGGGTAGAGCCTACTTGCAAGTCTCTCCGACCTTCACAAAAAAAGTTATTCAAGAATATCTCCTCAGATTTGGGGGAATTTCGTCGGTCGACCTCTTCCGAAGGTCGTACAAGCTCGGGGATGGTACCAATCGATCCGCAGGACCCAAATTAGTCCAGATGCAACCACTTTCCAAGTCTCTCCGACCTTCACAAAAAAAGTTATTCAAGAATATCTCTTTCTCCTATGTGCTTTCATCCCTAACCCTAACCCTAACCCTTCCGAAAGTCGGAGAAGCTCAAGGATGGTACCGATCGATGCGCGCTACCCCATTTAGTGGGGGTAGAGCCTACTTGCAAGTCTCTCCGACCTTCACAAAAAAAGTTATTCAAGAATATCTCTTTCTCCTATGTGCTTTCATCCCTAACCCTAACCCTAACCCTTCCGAAAGTCGGAGAAGCTCAAGGATGGTACCGATCGATGTGCGCAACCCCATTTAGTGGGGGTAGAGCCTACTTGCAAGTCTCTCCGACCTTCACAAAAAAAGTTATTCAAGAATATCTCCTCAGATTTGGGGGAATTTCGTCGGTCGACCTCTTTCGAAGGTCGTACAAGCTCGGGGATGGTACCAATCGATCCGCAGGACCCAAATTAGTCCAGATGCAACCACTTTCCAAGTCTCTCCGACCTTCACAAAAAAAGTTATTCAAGAATATCTCTTTCTCCTATGTGCTTTCATCCCTAACCCTAACCCTTCCGAAAGTCGGAGAAGCTCAAGGATGGTACCGATCGATGCGCGCTACCCCATTTAGTGGGGGTAGAGCCTACTTGCAAGTCTCTCCGACCTTCACAAAAAAAGTTATTCAAGAATATCTCTTTCTCCTATGTGCTTTCATCCCTAACCCTAACCCTAACCCTTCCGAAAGTCGGAGAAGCTCAAGGATGGTACCGATCGATGCGCGCAACCCCATTTAGTGGGGGTAGAGCCTACTTGCAAGTCTCTCCGACCTTCACAAAAAAAGTTATTCAAGAATATCTCCTCAGATTTGGGGGAATTTCATCGGTCGACCTCTTCCGAAGGTCGTACAAGCTCGGGGATGGTACCAATCGATCCGCAGGACCCAAATTAATCCAGATGCAACCACTTTCCAAGTCTCTCCGACCTTCACAAAAAAAGTTATTCAAGAATATCTCTTTCTCCTATGTGCTTTCATCCCTAACCCTAACCCTAACCCTTCCGAAAGTCGGAGAAGCTCAAGGATGGTACCGATCGATGCGCGCTACCCCATTTAGTGGGGGTAGAGCCTACTTGCAAGTCTCTCCGACCTTCACAAAAAAAGTTATTCAAGAATATCTCTTTCTCCTATGTGCTTTCATCCCTAACCCTAACCCTAACCCTTCCGAAAGTCGGAGAAGCTCAAGGATGGTACCGATCGATGCGCGCAACCCCATTTAGTGGGGGTAGAGCCTACTTGCAAGTCTCTCCGACCTTCACAAAAAAAGTTATTCAAGAATATCTCCTCAGATTTGGGGGAATTTCGTCGGTCGACCTCTTTCGAAGGTCGTACAAGCTCGGGGATGGTACCAATCGATCCGCAGGACCCAAATTAGTCCAGATGCAACCACTTTCCAAGTCTCTCCGACCTTCACAAAAAAAGTTATTCAAGAATATCTCTTTCTCCTATGTGCTTTCATCCCTAACCCTAACCCTAACCCTTCCGAAAGTCGGAGAAGCTCAAGGATGGTACCGATCGATGTGCGCTACCCCATTTAGTGGGGGTAGAGCCTACTTGCAAGTCTCTCCGACCTTCACAAAAAAAGTTATTCAAGAATATCTCTTTCTCCTATGTGCTTTCATCCCTAACCCTAACCCTAACCCTTCCGAAAGTCGGAGAAGCTCAAGGAAGGTACCGATCGATGTGAGCTACCCCATTTAGTGGGGGTAGAGCCTACTTGCAAGTCTCTCCGACCTTCACAAAAAAAGTTATTCAAGAATATCTCTTTCTCCTATGTGCTTTCATCCCTAACCCTAACCCTAACCCTTCCGAAAGTCGGAGAAGCTCAAGGATGGTAACGATCGATGCGCGCAACCCCATTTAGTGGGGGTAGAGCCTACTTGCAAGTCTCTCCGACCTTCACAAAAAAAGTTATTCAAGAATATCTCCTCAGATTTGGGGGAATTTCGTCGGTCGACCTCTTCCGAAGGTCGTACAAGCTCGGGGATGGTACCAATCGATCAGCAGGACCCAAATTAGTCCAGATGCAACCACTTTCCAAGTCTCTCCGACCTTCACAAAAAAAGTTATTCAAGAATATCTCTTTCTCCTATGTGCTTTCATCCCTAACCCTAACCCTAACCCTTCCGAAAGTCGGAGAAGCTCAAGGATGGTACCAATCGATGCGCGCTACCCCATTTAGTGGGGGTAGAGCCTACTTGCAAGTCTCTCCGACCTTCACAAAAAAAGTTATTCAAGAATATCTCTTTCTCCTATGTGCTTTCATCCCTAACCCTAACCCTAACCCTTCCGAAAGTCGGAGAAGCTTAAGGATGGTACCGATCGATGCGCGCAACCCCATTTAGTGGGGGTAGAGCCTACTTGCAAGTCTCTCCGACCTTCACAAAAAAAGTTATTCAAGAATATCTCCTCAGATTTGGGGGAATTTCGTCGGTCGACCTCTTCCGAAGGTCGTACAAGCTCGGGGATGGTACCAATCGATCCGCAGGACCCAAATTAGTCCAGATGCAACCACTTTCCAAGTCTCTCCGACCTTCACAAAAAAAGTTATTCAAGAATATCTCTTTCTCCTATGTGCTTTCATCCCTAACCCTAACCCTAATCCTTCCGAAAGTCGGAGAAGCTCAAGGATGGTACCGATCGATGTGCGCTACCCCATTTAGTGGGGGTAGAGCCTACTTGCAAGTCTCTCCGACCTTCACAAAAAAAGTTATTCAAGAATATCTCTTTCTCCTATGTGCTTTCATCCCTAACCCTAACCCTAACCCTTCCGAAAGTCGGAGAAGCTCAAGGATGGTACCGATCGATGCGCGCTACCCCATTTAGTGGGGGTAGAGCCTACTTGCAAGTCTCTCCGACCTTCACAAAAAAAGTTATTCAAGAATATCTCTTTCTCCTATGTGCTTTCATCCCTAACCCTAACCCTAACCCTTCCGAAAGTCGGAGAAGCTCAAGGATGGTACCGATCGATGCGCGCTACCCCATTTAGTGGGGGTAGAGCCTACTTGCAAGTCTCTCCGACCTTCACAAAAAAAGTTATTCAAGAATATCTCTTTCTCCTATGTGCTTTCATCCCTAACCCTAACCCTAACCCTTCCGAAAGTCGGAGAAGCTCAAGGAAGGTACCGATCGATGTGAGCTACCCCATTTAGTGGGGGTAGAGCCTACTTGCAAGTCTCTCCGACCTTCACAAAAAAAGTTATTCAAGAATATCTCTTTCTCCTATGTGCTTTCATCCCTAACCCTAACCCTAACCCTTCCGAAAGTCGGAGAAGCTCAAGGATGGTACCGATCGATGCGCGCTACCCCATTTAGTGGGGGTAGAGCCTACTTGCAAGTCTCTCCGACCTTCACAAAAAAAGTTATTCAAGAATATCTCTTTCTCCTATGTGCTTTCATCCCTAACCCTAACCCTAACCCTTCCGAAAGTCGGAGAAGCTCAAGGATGGTACCGATCGATGCGCGCTACCCCATTTAGTGGGGGTAGAGCCTACTTGCAAGTCTCTCCGACCTTCACAAAAAAAGTTATTCAAGAATATCTCTTTCTCCTATGTGCTTTCATCCCTAACCCTAACCCTAACCCTTCCGAAAGTCGGAGAAGCTCAAGGATGGTACCGATCGATGTGCGCAACCCCATTTAGTGGGGGTAGAGCCTACTTGCAAGTCTCTCCGACCTTCACAAAAAAAGTTATTCAAGAATATCTCCTCAGATTTGGGGGAATTTCGTCGGTCGACCTCTTTCGAAGGTCGTACAAGCTCGGGGATGGTACCAATCGATCCGCAGGACCCAAATTAGTCCAGATGCAACCACTTTCCAAGTCTCTCCGACCTTCACAAAAAAAGTTATTCAAGAATATCTCTTTCTCCTATGTGCTTTCATCCCTAACCCTAACCCTAACCCTTCCGAAAGTCGGAGAAGCTCAAGGATGGTACCGATCGATGTGCGCTACCCCATTTAGTGGGGGTAGAGCCTACTTGCAAGTCTCTCCGACCTTCACAAAAAAAGTTATTCAAGAATATCTCTTTCTCCTATGTGCTTTCATCCCTAACCCTAACCCTAACCCTTCCAAAAGTCGGAGAAGCTCAAGGAAGGTACCGATCGATGTGAGCTACCCCATTTAGTGGGGGTAGAGCCTACTTGCAAGTCTCTCCGACCTTCACAAAAAAAGTTATTCAAGAATATCTCTTTCTCCTATGTGCTTTCATCCCTAACCCTAACCCTAACCCTTCCGAAAGTCGGAGAAGCTCAAGGATGGTACCGATCGATGCGCGCTACCCCATTTAGTGGGGGTAGAGCCTACTTGCAAGTCTCTCCGACCTTCACAAAAAAAGTTATTCAAGAATATCTCTTTCTCCTATGTGCTTTCATCCCTAACCCTAACCCTAACCCTTCCGAAAGTCGGAGAAGCTCAAGGATGGTACCGATCGATGCGCGCTACCCCATTTAGTGGGGGTAGAGCCTACTTGCAAGTCTCTCCGACCTTCACAAAAAAAGTTATTCAAGAATATCTCTTTCTCCTATGTGCTTTCATCCCTAACCCTAACCCTAACCCTTCCGAAAGTCGGAGAAGCTCAAGGATGGTACCGATCGATGTGTGCAACCCCATTTAGTGGGGGTAGAGCCTACTTGCAAGTCTCTCCGACCTTCACAAAAAAAGTTATTCAAGAATATCTCCTCAGATTTGGGGGAATTTCGTCGGTCGACCTCTTTCGAAGGTCGTACAAGCTCGGGGATGGTACCAATCGATCCGCAGGACCCAAATTAGTGCAGATGCAACCACTTTCCAAGTCTCTCCGACCTTCACAAAAAAAGTTATTCAAGAATATCTCTTTCTCCTATGTGCTTTCATCCCTAACCCTAACCCTAACCCTTCCGAAAGTCGGAGAAGCTCAAGGATGGTACTGATCGATGCGCGCTACCCCATTTAGTGGGGGTAGAGCCTACTTGCAAGTCTCTCCGACCTTCACAAAAAAAGTTATTCAAGAATATCTCTTTCTCCTATGTGCTTTCATCCCTAACCCTAACCCTAACCCTTCCGAAAGTCGGAGAAGCTCAAGGATGGTACCGATCGATGCGCGCAACCCCATTTAGTGGGGGTAGAGCCTACTTGCAAGTCTCTCCGACCTTCACAAAAAAAGTTATTCAAGAATATCTCCTCAGATTTGGGGGAATTTCGTCGGTCGACCTCTTCCGAAGGTCGTACAAGCTCGGGGATGGTACCAATCGATCCGCAGGACCCAAATTAGTCCAGATGCAACCACTTTCCAAGTCTCTCCGACCTTCACAAAAAAAGTTATTCAAGAATATCTCTTTCTCCTATGTGCTTTCATCCCTAACCCTAACCCTAACCCTTCCGAAAGTCGGAGAAGCTCAAGGATGGTACCGATCGATGCGCGCTACCCCATTTAGTGGGGGTAGAGCCTACTTGCAAGTCTCTCCGACCTTCACAAAAAAAGTTATTCAAGAATATCTCTTTCTCCTATGTGCTTTCATCCCTAACCCTAACCCTAACCCTTCCGAAAGTCGGAGAAGCTCAAGGATGGTACCGATCGATGTGCGCAACCCCATTTAGTGGGGGTAGAGCCTACTTGCAAGTCTCTCCGACCTTCACAAAAAAAGTTATTCAAGAATATCTCCTCAGATTTGGGGGAATTTCGTCGGTCGACCTCTTTCGAAGGTCGTACAAGCTCGGGGATGGTACCAATCGATCCGCAGGACCCAAATTAGTCCAGATGCAACCACTTTCCAAGTCTCTCCGACCTTCACAAAAAAAGTTATTCAAGAATATCTCTTTCTCCTATGTGCTTTCATCCCTAACCCTAACCCTTCCGAAAGTCGGAGAAGCTCAAGGATGGTACCGATCGATGCGCGCTACCCCATTTAGTGGGGGTAGAGCCTACTTGCAAGTCTCTCCGACCTTCACAAAAAAAGTTATTCAAGAATATCTCTTTCTCCTATGTGCTTTCATCCCTAACCCTAACCCTAACCCTTCCGAAAGTCGGAGAAGCTCAAGGATGGTACCGATCGATGCGCGCAACCCCATTTAGTGGGGGTAGAGCCTACTTGCAAGTCTCTCCGACCTTCACAAAAAAAGTTATTCAAGAATATCTCCTCAGATTTGGGGGAATTTCATCGGTCGACCTCTTCCGAAGGTCGTACAAGCTCGGGGATGGTACCAATCGATCCGCAGGACCCAAATTAATCCAGATGCAACCACTTTCCAAGTCTCTCCGACCTTCACAAAAAAAGTTATTCAAGAATATCTCTTTCTCCTATGTGCTTTCATCCCTAACCCTAACCCTAACCCTTCCGAAAGTCGGAGAAGCTCAAGGATGGTACCGATCGATGCGCGCTACCCCATTTAGTGGGGGTAGAGCCTACTTGCAAGTCTCTCCGACCTTCACAAAAAAAGTTATTCAAGAATATCTCTTTCTCCTATGTGCTTTCATCCCTAACCCTAACCCTAACCCTTCCGAAAGTCGGAGAAGCTCAAGGATGGTACCGATCGATGCGCGCAACCCCATTTAGTGGGGGTAGAGCCTACTTGCAAGTCTCTCCGACCTTCACAAAAAAAGTTATTCAAGAATATCTCCTCAGATTTGGGGGAATTTCGTCGGTCGACCTCTTTCGAAGGTCGTACAAGCTCGGGGATGGTACCAATCGATCCGCAGGACCCAAATTAGTCCAGATGCAACCACTTTCCAAGTCTCTCCGACCTTCACAAAAAAAGTTATTCAAGAATATCTCTTTCTCCTATGTGCTTTCATCCCTAACCCTAACCCTAACCCTTCCGAAAGTCGGAGAAGCTCAAGGATGGTACCGATCGATGTGCGCTACCCCATTTAGTGGGGGTAGAGCCTACTTGCAAGTCTCTCCGACCTTCACAAAAAAAGTTATTCAAGAATATCTCTTTCTCCTATGTGCTTTCATCCCTAACCCTAACCCTAACCCTTCCGAAAGTCGGAGAAGCTCAAGGAAGGTACCGATCGATGTGAGCTACCCCATTTAGTGGGGGTAGAGCCTACTTGCAAGTCTCTCCGACCTTCACAAAAAAAGTTATTCAAGAATATCTCTTTCTCCTATGTGCTTTCATCCCTAACCCTAACCCTAACCCTTCCGAAAGTCGGAGAAGCTCAAGGATGGTAACGATCGATGCGCGCAACCCCATTTAGTGGGGGTAGAGCCTACTTGCAAGTCTCTCCGACCTTCACAAAAAAAGTTATTCAAGAATATCTCCTCAGATTTGGGGGAATTTCGTCGGTCGACCTCTTCCGAAGGTCGTACAAGCTCGGGGATGGTACCAATCGATCAGCAGGACCCAAATTAGTCCAGATGCAACCACTTTCCAAGTCTCTCCGACCTTCACAAAAAAAGTTATTCAAGAATATCTCTTTCTCCTATGTGCTTTCATCCCTAACCCTAACCCTAACCCTTCCGAAAGTCGGAGAAGCTCAAGGATGGTACCAATCGATGCGCGCTACCCCATTTAGTGGGGGTAGAGCCTACTTGCAAGTCTCTCCGACCTTCACAAAAAAAGTTATTCAAGAATATCTCTTTCTCCTATGTGCTTTCATCCCTAACCCTAACCCTAACCCTTCCGAAAGTCGGAGAAGCTTAAGGATGGTACCGATCGATGCGCGCAACCCCATTTAGTGGGGGTAGAGCCTACTTGCAAGTCTCTCCGACCTTCACAAAAAAAGTTATTCAAGAATATCTCCTCAGATTTGGGGGAATTTCGTCGGTCGACCTCTTCCGAAGGTCGTACAAGCTCGGGGATGGTACCAATCGATCCGCAGGACCCAAATTAGTCCAGATGCAACCACTTTCCAAGTCTCTCCGACCTTCACAAAAAAAGTTATTCAAGAATATCTCTTTCTCCTATGTGCTTTCATCCCTAACCCTAACCCTAATCCTTCCGAAAGTCGGAGAAGCTCAAGGATGGTACCGATCGATGTGCGCTACCCCATTTAGTGGGGGTAGAGCCTACTTGCAAGTCTCTCCGACCTTCACAAAAAAAGTTATTCAAGAATATCTCTTTCTCCTATGTGCTTTCATCCCTAACCCTAACCCTAACCCTTCCGAAAGTCGGAGAAGCTCAAGGATGGTACCGATCGATGCGCGCTACCCCATTTAGTGGGGGTAGAGCCTACTTGCAAGTCTCTCCGACCTTCACAAAAAAAGTTATTCAAGAATATCTCTTTCTCCTATGTGCTTTCATCCCTAACCCTAACCCTAACCCTTCCGAAAGTCGGAGAAGCTCAAGGATGGTACCGATCGATGCGCGCTACCCCATTTAGTGGGGGTAGAGCCTACTTGCAAGTCTCTCCGACCTTCACAAAAAAAGTTATTCAAGAATATCTCTTTCTCCTATGTGCTTTCATCCCTAACCCTAACCCTAACCCTTCCGAAAGTCGGAGAAGCTCAAGGATGGTACTGGTCGATGCGCGCAACCCCATTTAGTGGGGGTAGAGCCTACTTGCAAGTCTCTCCGACCTTCACAAAAAAAGTTATTCAAGAATATCTCCTCAGATTTGGGGGAATTTCGTCGGTCGACCTCTTCCGAAGGTCGTACAAGCTCGGGGATGGTACCAATCGATCCGCAGGACCCAAATTAGTCCAGATGCAACCACTTTCCAAGTCTCTCCGACCTTCACAAAAAAAGTTATTCAAGAATATCTCTTTCTCCTATGTGCTTTCATCCCTAACCCTAATCCTTCCGAAAGTCGGAGAAGCTCAAGGATGGTACCGATCGATGTGCGCTACCCCATTTAGTGGGGGTAGAGCCTACTTGCAAGTCTCTCCGACCTTCACAAAAAAAGTTATTCAAGAATATCTCTTTCTCCTATGTGCTTTCATCCCTAACCCTAACCCTAACCCTTCCGAAAGTCGGAGAAGCTCAAGGATGGTAACGATCGATGCGCGCAACCCCATTTAGTGGGGGTAGAGCCTACTTGCAAGTCTCTCCGACCTTCACAAAAAAAGTTATTCAAGAATATCTCCTCAGATTTGGGGGAATTTCGTCGGTCGACCTCTTCCGAAGGTCGTACAAGCTCGGGGATGGTACCAATCGATCCGCAGGACCCAAATTAGTCCAGATGCAACCACTTTCCAAGTCTCTCCGACCTTCACAAAAAAAGTTATTCAAGAATATCTCTTTCTCCTATGTGCTTTCATCCCTAACCCTAACCCTAATCCTTCCGAAAGTCGGAGAAGCTCAAGGATGGTACCGATCGATGTGCGCTACCCCATTTAGTGGGGGTAGAGCCTACTTGCAAGTCTCTCCGACCTTCACAAAAAAAGTTATTCAAGAATATCTCTTTCTCCTATGTGCTTTCATCCCTAACCCTAACCCTAACCCTTCCGAAAGTCGGAGAAGCTCAAGGATGGTACCGATCGATGCGCGCTACCCCATTTAGTGGGGGTAGAGCCTACTTGCAAGTCTCTCCGACCTTCACAAAAAAAGTTATTCAAGAATATCTCTTTCTCCTATGTGCTTTCATCCCTAACCCTAACCCTAACCCTTCCGAAAGTCGGAGAAGCTCAAGGATGGTACCGATCGATGCGCGCTACCCCATTTAGTGGGGGTAGAGCCTACTTGCAAGTCTCTCCGACCTTCACAAAAAAAGTTATTCAAGAATATCTCTTTCTCCTATGTGCTTTCATCCCTAACCCTAACCCTAACCCTTCCGAAAGTCGGAGAAGCTCAAGGATGGTACTGGTCGATGCGCGCAACCCCATTTAGTGGGGGTAGAGCCTACTTGCAAGTCTCTCCGACCTTCACAAAAAAAGTTATTCAAGAATATCTCTTTCTCCTATGTGCTTTCATCCCTAACCCTAACCCTTCCGAAAGTCGGAGAAGCTCAAGGATGGTACCGATCGATGCGCGCAACCCCATTTAGTGGGGGTAGAGCCTACTTGCAAGTCTCTCCGACCTTCACAAAAAAAGTTATTCAAGAATATCTCCTCAGATTTGGGGGAATTTCGTCGGTCGACCTCTTCCAAAGGTCGTACAAGCTCGGGGATGGTACCAATCGATCCGCAGGACCCAAATTAGTCCAGATGCAACCACTTTCCAAGTCTCTCCGACCTTCACAAAAAAAGTTATTCAAGAATATCTCTTTCTCCTATGTGCTTTCATCCCTAACCCTAACCCTAACCCTTCCGAAAGTCGGAGAAGCTCAAGGATGGTACCGATCGATGCGCGCTACCCCATTTAGTGGGGGTAGAGCCTACTTGCAAGTCTCTCCGACCTTCACAAAAAAAGTTATTCAAGAATATCTCTTTCTCCTATGTGCTTTCATCCCTAACCCTAACCCTAACCCTTCCGAAAGTCGGAGAAGCTCAAGGATGGTACCGATCGATGCGCGCAACCCCATTTAGTGGGGGTAGAGCCTACTTGCAAGTCTCTCCGACCTTCACAAAAAAAGTTATTCAAGAATATCTCCTCAGATTTGGGGGAATTTCGTCGGTCGACCTCTTTCGAAGGTCGTACAAGCTCGGGGATGGTACCAATCGATCAGCAGGACCCAAATTAGTCCAGATGCAACCACTTTCCAAGTCTCTCCGACCTTCACAAAAAAAGTTATTCAAGAATATCTCTTTCTCCTATGTGCTTTCATCCCTAACCCTAACCCTAACCCTTCCGAAAGTCGGAGAAGCTCAAGGATGGTACCGATCGATGCGCGCTACCCCATTTAGTGGGGGTAGAGCCTACTTGCAAGTCTCTCCGACCTTCACAAAAAAAGTTATTCAAGAATATCTCTTTCTCCTATGTGCTTTCATCCCTAACCCTAACCCTTCCGAAAGTCGGAGAAGCTCAAGGATGGTACCGATCGATGCGCGCAACCCCATTTAGTGGGGGTAGAGCCTACTTGCAAGTCTCTCCGACCTTCACAAAAAAAGTTATTCAAGAATATCTCCTCAGATTTGGGGGAATTTCGTCGGTCGACCTCTTCCAAAGGTCGTACAAGCTCGGGGATGGTACCAATCGATCCGCAGGACCCAAATTAGTCCAGATGCAACCACTTTCCAAGTCTCTCCGACCTTCACAAAAAAAGTTATTCAAGAATATCTCTTTCTCCTATGTGCTTTCATCCCTAACCCTAACCCTAACCCTTCCGAAAGTCGGAGAAGCTCAAGGATGGTACCGATCGATGCGCGCTACCCCATTTAGTGGGGGTAGAGCCTACTTGCAAGTCTCTCCGACCTTCACAAAAAAAGTTATTCAAGAATATCTCTTTCTCCTATGTGCTTTCATCCCTAACCCTAACCCTAACCCTTCCGAAAGTCGGAGAAGCTCAAGGATGGTACCGATCGATGCGCGCAACCCCATTTAGTGGGGGTAGAGCCTACTTGCAAGTCTCTCCGACCTTCACAAAAAAAGTTATTCAAGAATATCTCCTCAGATTTGGGGGAATTTCGTCGGTCGACCTCTTTCGAAGGTCGTACAAGCTCGGGGATGGTACCAATCGATCTGCAGGACCCAAATTAGTCCAGATGCAACCACTTTCCAAGTCTCTCCGACCTTCACAAAAAAAGTTATTCAAGAATATCTCTTTCTCCTATGTGCTTTCATCCCTAACCCTAACCCTAACCCTTCCGAAAGTCGGAGAAGCTCAAGGATGGTACCGATCGATGCGCGCTACCCCATTTAGTGGGGGTAGAGCCTACTTGCAAGTCTGTCCGACCTTCACAAAAAAAGTTATTCAAGAATATCTCTTTCTCCTATGTGCTTTCATCCCTAACCCTAACCCTAACCCTTCCGAAAGTCGGAGAAGCTCAAGGATGGTACCGATCGATGCGCGCAACCCCATTTAGTGGGGGTAGAGCCTACTTGCAAGTCTCTCCGACCTTCACAAAAAAAGTTATTCAAGAATATCTCCTCAGATTTGGGGGAATTTCGTCGGTCGACCTCTTTCGAAGGTCGTACAAGCTCGGGGATGGTACCAATCGATCCGCAGGACCCAAATTAGTCCAGATGCAACCACTTTCCAAGTCTCTCCGACCTTCACAAAAAAAGTTATTCAAGAATATCTCTTTCTCCTATGTGCTTTCATCCCTAACCCTAACCCTAACCCTTCCGAAAGTCGGAGAAGCTCAAGGATGGTACCGATCGATGCGCGCTACCCCATTTAGTGGGGGTAGAGCCTACTTGCAAGTCTCTCCGACCTTCAAAAAAAAAGTTATTCAAGAATATCTCTTTCTCCTATGTGCTTTCATCCCTAACCCTAACCCTAACCCTTCCGAAAGTCGGAGAAGCTCAAGGAAGGTACCGATCGATGCGCGCAACCCCATTTAGTGGGGGTAGAGCCTACTTGCAAGTCTCTCCGACCTTCACAAAAAAAGTTATTCAAGAATATCTCCTCAGATTTGGGGGAATTTCGTCGGTCGACCTCTTTCGAAGGTCGTACAAGCTCGGGGATGGTACCAATCGATCCGCAGGACCCAAATTAGTCCAGATGCAACCACTTTCCAAGTCTCTCCGACCTTCACAAAAAAAGTTATTCAAGAATATCTCTTTCTCCTATGTGCTTTCATCCCTAACCCTAACCCTAACCCTTCCGAAAGTCGGAGAAGCTCAAGGATGGTACCGATCGATGCGCGCTACCCCATTTAGTGGGGGTAGAGCCTACTTGCAAGTCTCTCCGACCTTCACAAAAAAAGTTATTCAAGAATATCTCTTTCTCCTATGTGCTTTCATCCCTAACCCTAACCCTAACCCTTCCGAAAGTCGGAGAAGCTCAAGGAAGGTACCGATCGATGCGCGCAACCCCATTTAGTGGGGGTAGAGCCTACTTGCAAGTCTCTCCGACCTTCACAAAAAAAGTTATTCAAGAATATCTCCTCAGATTTGGGGGAATTTCGTCGGTCGACCTCTTTCGAAGGTCGTACAAGCTCGGGGATGGTACCAATCGATCCGCAGGACCCAAATTAGTCCAGATGCAACCACTTTCCAAGTCTCTCCGACCTTCACAAAAAAAGTTATTCAAGAATATCTCTTTCTCCTATGTGCTTTCATCCCTAACCCTAACCCTAACCCTTCCGAAAGTCGGAGAAGCTCAAGGATGGTACCGATCGATGCGCGCTACCCCATTTAGTGGGGGTAGAGCCTACTTGCAAGTCTCTCCGACCTTCACAAAAAAAGTTATTCAAGAATATCTCTTTCTCCTATGTGCTTTCATCCCTAACCCTAACCCTAACCCTTCCGAAAGTCGGAGAAGCTCAAGGATGGTACAGATCGATGCGAGCTACCCCATTTAGTGGGGGTAGAGCCTACTTGCAAGTCTCTCCGACCTTCACAAAAAAAGTTATTCAAGAATATCTCTTTCTCCTATGTGCTTTCATCCCTAACCCTAACCCTAACCCTTCCGAAAGTCGGAGAAGCTCAAGGATGGTACCGATCGATGCGCGCTACCCCATTTAGTGGGGGTAGAGCCTACTTGCAAGTCTCTCCGACCTTTACAAAAAAAGTTATTCAAGAATATCTCTTTCTCCTATGTGCTTTCATCCCTAACCCTAACCCTAACCCTTCCGAAAGTCGGAGAAGCTCAAGGATGGTACCGATCGATGCGCGCAACCCCATTTAGTGGGGGTAGAGCCTACTTGCAAGTCTCTCCGACCTTCACAAAAAAAGTTATTCAAGAATATCTCCTCAGATTTGGGGGAATTTCGTCGGTCGACCTCTTTCGAAGGTCGTACAAGCTCGGGGATGGTACCAATCGATCCGCAGGACCCAAATTAGTCCAGATGCAACCACTTTCCAAGTCTCTCCGACCTTCACAAAAAAAGTTATTCAAGAATATCTCTTTCTCCTATGTGCTTTCATCCCTAACCCTAACCCTAACCCTTCCGAAAGTCAGAGAAGCTCAAGGATGGTACCGATCGATGCGCGCTACCCCATTTAGTGGGGGTAGAGCCTACTTGCAAGTCTCTCCGACCTTCACAAAAAAAGTTATTCAAGAATATCTCTTTCTCCTATGTGCTTTCATCCCTAACCCTAACCCTAACCCTTCCGAAAGTCGGAGAAGCTCAAGGATGGTACCGATCGATGCGCGCAACCCCATTTAGTGGGGGTAGAGCCTACTTGCAAGTCTCTCCGACCTTCACAAAAAAAGTTATTCAAGAATATCTCCTCAGATTTGGGGGAATTTCGTCGGTCGACCTCTTCCGAAGGTCGTACAAGCTCGGGGATGGTACCAATCGATCCGCAGGACCCAAATTAGTCCAGATGCAACCACTTTCCAAGTCTCTCCGACCTTCACAAAAAAAGTTATTCAAGAATATCTCTTTCTCCTATGTGCTTTCATCCCTAACCCTAACCCTAACCCTTCCGAAAGTCGGAGAAGCTCAAGGATGGTACCGATCGATGTGCGCTACCCCATTTAGTGGGGGTAGAGCCTACTTGCAAGTCTCTCCGACCTTCACAAAAAAAGTTATTCAAGAATATCTCTTTCTCCTATGTGCTTACATCCCTAACCCTAACCCTAACCCTTCCGAAAGTCGGAGAAGCTCAAGGATGGTACCGATCGATGCGCGCAACCCCATTTAGTGGGGGTAAAGCCTACTTGCAAGTCTCTCCGACCTTCACAAAAAAAGTTATTCAAGAATATCTCCTCAGATTTGGGGGAATTTCGTCGGTCGACCTCTTTCGAAGGTCGTACAAGCTCGGGGATGGTACCAATCGATCCGCAGGACCCAAATTAGTCCAGATGCAACCACTTTCCAAGTCTCTCCGACCTTCACAAAAAAAGTTATTCAAGAATATCTCTTTCTCCTATGTGCTTTCATCCCTAACCCTAACCCTAACCCTTCCGAAAGTCGGAGAAGCTCAAGGATGGTACCGATCGATGCGCGCTACCCCATTTAGTGGGGGTAGAGCCTACTTGCAAGTCTCTCCGACCTTCACAAAAAAAGTTATTCAAGAATATCTCTTTCTCCTATGTGCTTTCATCCCTAACCCTAACCCTAACCCTTCCGAAAGTCGGAGAAGCTCAAGGATGGTACCGATCGATGCGCGCTACCCCATTTAGTGGGGGTAGAGCCTACTTGCAAGTCTCTCCGACCTTCACAAAAAAAGTTATTCAAGAATATCTCTTTCTCCTATGTGCTTTCATCCCTAACCCTAACCCTAACCCTTCCGAAAGTCGGAGAAGCTCAAGGATGGTACCGATCGATGCGCGCTACCCCATTTAGTGGGGGTAGAGCCTACTTGCAAGTCTCTCCGACCTTCACAAAAAAAGTTATTCAAGAATATCTCTTTCTCCTATGTGCTTTCATCCCTAACCCTAACCCTAACCCTTCCGAAAGTCGGAGAAGCTCAAGGATGGTACCGATCGATGCGCGCTACCCCATTTAGTGGGGGTAGAGCCTACTTGCAAGTCTCTCCGACCTTTACAAAAAAAGTTATTCAAGAATATCTCTTTCTCCTATGTGCTTTCATCCCTAACCCTAACCCTAACCCTTCCGAAAGTCGGAGAAGCTCAAGGATGGTACCGATCGATGCGCGCAACCCCATTTAGTGGGAGTAGAGCCTACTTGCAAGTCTCTCCGACCTTCACAAAAAAAGTTATTCAAGAATATCTCCTCAGATTTGGGGGAATTTCGTCGGTCGACCTCTTTCGAAGGTCGTACAAGCTCGGGGATGGTACCAATCGATCCGCAGGACCCAAATTAGTCCAGATGCAACCACTTTCCAAGTCTCTCCGACCTTCACAAAAAAAGTTATTCAAGAATATCTCTTTCTCCTATGTGCTTTCATCCCTAACCCTAACCCTAACCCTTCCGAAAGTCAGAGAAGCTCAAGGATGGTACCGATCGATGCGCGCTACCCCATTTAGTGGGGGTAGAGCCTACTTGCAAGTCTCTCCGACCTTCACAAAAAAAGTTATTCAAGAATATCTCTTTCTCCTATGTGCTTTCATCCCTAACCCTAACCCTAACCCTTCCGAAAGTCGGAGAAGCTCAAGGATGGTACCGATCGATGCGCGCAACCCCATTTAGTGGGGGTAGAGCCTACTTGCAAGTCTCTCCGACCTTCACAAAAAAAGTTATTCAAGAATATCTCCTCAGATTTGGGGGAATTTCGTCGGTCGACCTCTTCCGAAGGTCGTACAAGCTCGGGGATGGTACCAATCGATCCGCAGGACCCAAATTAGTCCAGATGCAACCACTTTCCAAGTCTCTCCGACCTTCACAAAAAAAGTTATTCAAGAATATCTCTTTCTCCTATGTGCTTTCATCCCTAACCCTAACCCTAACCCTTCCGAAAGTCGGAGAAGCTCAAGGATGGTACCGATCGATGTGCGCTACCCCATTTAGTGGGGGTAGAGCCTACTTGCAAGTCTCTCCGACCTTCACAAAAAAAGTTATTCAAGAATATCTCTTTCTCCTATGTGCTTACATCCCTAACCCTAACCCTAACCCTTCCGAAAGTCGGAGAAGCTCAAGGATGGTACCGATCGATGCGCGCAACCCCATTTAGTGGGGGTAAAGCCTACTTGCAAGTCTCTCCGACCTTCACAAAAAAAGTTATTCAAGAATATCTCCTCAGATTTGGGGGAATTTCGTCGGTCGACCTCTTTCGAAGGTCGTACAAGCTCGGGGATGGTACCAATCGATCCGCAGGACCCAAATTAGTCCAGATGCAACCACTTTCCAAGTCTCTCCGACCTTCACAAAAAAAGTTATTCAAGAATATCTCTTTCTCCTATGTGCTTTCATCCCTAACCCTAACCCTAACCCTTCCGAAAGTCGGAGAAGCTCAAGGATGGTACCGATCGATGCGCGCTACCCCATTTAGTGGGGGTAGAGCCTACTTGCAAGTCTCTCCGACCTTCACAAAAAAAGTTATTCAAGAATATCTCTTTCTCCTATGTGCTTTCATCCCTAACCCTAACCCTAACCCTTCCGAAAGTCGGAGAAGCTCAAGGATGGTACCGATCGATGCGCGCTACCCCATTTAGTGGGGGTAGAGCCTACTTGCAAGTCTCTCCGACCTTCACAAAAAAAGTTATTCAAGAATATCTCTTTCTCCTATGTGCTTTCATCCCTAACCCTAACCCTAACCCTTCCGAAAGTCGGAGAAGCTCAAGGATGGTACCGATCGATGCGCGCAACCCCATTTAGTGGGGGTAGAGCCTACTTGCAAGTCTCTCCGACCTTCACAAAAAAAGTTATTCAAGAATATCTCCTCAGATTTGGGGGAATTTCGTCGGTCGACCTCTTTCGAAGGTCGTACAAGCTCGGGGATGGTACTAATCGATCCGCAGGACCCAAATTAGTCCAGATGCAACCACTTTCCAAGTCTCTCCGACCTTCACAAAAAAAGTTATTCAAGAATATCTCTTTCTCCTATGTGCTTTCATCCCTAACCCTAACCCTAACCCTTCCGAAAGTCGGAGAAGCTCAAGGATGGTACCGATCGATGCGCGCTACCCCATTTAGTGGGGGTAGAGCCTACTTGCAAGTCTCTCCGACCTTCACAAAAAAAGTTATTCAAGAATATCTCTTTCTCCTATGTGCTTTCATCCCTAACCCTAACCCTAACCCTTCCGAAAGTCGGAGAAGCTCAAGGATGGTACCGATCGATGCGCGCAACCCCATTTAGTGGGGGTAGAGCCTACTTGCAAGTCTCTCCGACCTTCACAAAAAAAGTTATTCAAGAATATCTCCTCAGATTTGGGGGAATTTCGTCGGTCGACCTCTTTCGAAGGTCGTACAAGCTCGGGGATGGTACCAATCGATCCGCAGGACCCAAATTAGTCCAGATGCAACCACTTTCCAAGTCTCTCCGACCTTCACAAAAAAAGTTATTCAAGAATATCTCTTTCTCCTATGTGCTTTCATCCCTAACCCTAACCCTAACCCTTCCGAAAGTCGGAGAAGCTCAAGGATGGTACCGATCGATGCGCGCTACCCCATTTAGTGGGGGTAGAGCCTACTTGCAAGTCTCTCCGACCTTCACAAAAAAAGTTATTCAAGAATATCTCTTTCTCCTATGTGCTTTCATCCCTAACCCTAACCCTAACCCTTCCGAAAGTCGGAGAAGCTCAAGGATGGTACCGATCGATGCGCGCAACCCCATTTAGTGGGGGTAGAGCCTACTTGCAAGTCTCTCCGACCTTCACAAAAAAAGTTATTCAAGAATATCTCCTCAGATTTGGGGGAATTTCGTCGGTCGACCTCTTCCGAAGGTCGTACAAGCTCGGGGATGGTACCAATCGATCCGCAGGACCCAAATTAGTCCAGATGCAACCACTTTCCAAGTCTCTCCGACCTTCACAAAAAAAGTTATTCAAGAATATCTCTTTCTCCTATGTGCTTTCATCCCTAACCCTAACCCTAACCCTTCCGAAAGTCGGAGAAGCTCAAGGATGGTACCGATCGATGCGCGCAACCCCATTTAGTGGGGGTAGAGCCTACTTGCAAGTCTCTCCGACCTTCACAAAAAAAGTTATTCAAGAATATCTCCTCAGATTTGGGGGAATTTCGTCGGTCGACCTCTTCCGAAGGTCGTACAAGCTCGGGGATGGTACCAATCGATCCGCAGGACCCAAATTAGTCCAGATGCAACCACTTTCCAAGTCTCTCCGACCTTCACAAAAAAAGTTATTCAAGAATATCTCTTTCTCCTATGTGCTTTCATCCCTAACCCTAACCCTAACCCTTCCGAAAGTCGGAGAAGCTCAAGGATGGTACCGATCGATGCGCGCTACCCCATTTAGTGGGGGTAGAGCCTACTTGCAAGTCTCTCAGACCTTCACAAAAAAAGTTATTCAAGAATATCTCTTTCTCCTATGTGCTTACATCCCTAACCCTAACCCTTCCGAAAGTCGGAGAAGCTCAAGGATGGTACCGATCGATGCGCGCAACCCCATTTAGTGGGGGTAGAGCCTACTTGCAAGTCTCTCCGACCTTCACAAAAAAAGTTATTCAAGAATATCTCCTCAGATTTGGGGGAATTTCGTCGGTCGACCTCTTTCGAAGGTCGTACAAGCTCGGGGATGGTACCAATCGATCCGCAGGACCCAAATTAGTCCAGATGCAACCACTTTCCAAGTCTCTCCGACCTTCACAAAAAAAGTTATTCAAGAATATCTCTTTCTCCTATGTGCTTTCATCCCTAACCCTAACCCTAACCCTTCCGAAAGTCGGAGAAGCTCAAGGATGGTACCGATCGATGCGCGCTACCCCATTTAGTGGGGGTAGAGCCTACTTGCAAGTCTCTCCGACCTTCACAAAAAAAGTTATTCAAGAATATCTCTTTCTCCTATGTGCTTTCATCCCTAACCCTAACCCTAACCCTTCCGAAAGTCGGAGAAGCTCAAGGATGGTACCGATTGATGCGCGCTACCCCATTTAGTGGGGGTAGAGCCTACTTGCAAGTCTCTCCGACCTTCACAAAAAAAGTTATTCAAGAATATCTCTTTCTCCTATGTGCTTTCATCCCTAACCCTAACCCTAACCCTTCCGAAAGTCGGAGAAGCTCAAGGATGGTACCGATCGATGCGCGCAACCCCATTTAGTGGGGGTAGAGCCTACTTGCAAGTCTCTCCGACCTTCACAAAAAAAGTTATTCAAGAATATCTCCTCAGATTTGGGGGAATTTCGTCGGTCGACCTCTTTCGAAGGTCGTACAAGCTCGGGGATGGTACCAATCGATCCGCAGGACCCAAATTAGTCCAGATGCAACCACTTTCCAAGTCTCTCCGACCTTCACAAAAAAAGTTATTCAAGAATATCTCTTTCTCCTATGTGCTTTCATCCCTAACCCTAACCCTAACCCTTCCGAAAGTCGGAGAAGCTCAAGGATGGTACCGATCGATGCGCGCTACCCCATTTAGTGGGGGTAGAGCCTACTTGCAAGTCTCTCCGACCTTCACAAAAAAAGTTATTCAAGAATATCTCTTTCTCCTATGTGCTTTCATCCCTAACCCTAACCCTAACCCTTCCGAAAGTCGGAGAAGCTCAAGGATGGTACCGATCGATGCGCGCAACCCCATTTAGTGGGGGTAGAGCCTACTTGCAAGTCTCTCCGACCTTCACAAAAAAAGTTATTCAAGAATATCTCCTCAGATTTGGGGGAATTTCGTCGGTCGACCTCTTCCGAAGGTCGTACAAGCTCGGGGATGGTACCAATCGATCCGCAGGACCCAAATTAGTCCAGATGCAACCACTTTCCAAGTCTCTCCGACCTTCACAAAAAAAGTTATTCAAGAATATCTCTTTCTCCTATGTGCTTTCATCCCTAACCCTAACCCTTCCGAAAGTCGGAGAAGCTCAAGGATGGTACCGATCGATGCGCGCTACCCCATTTAGTGGGGGTAGAGCCTACTTGCAAGTCTCTCCGACCTTCACAAAAAAAGTTATTCAAGAATATCTCTTTCTCCTATGTGCTTTCATCCCTAACCCTAACCCTAACCCTTCCGAAAGTCGGAGAAGCTCAAGGATGGTACCGATCGATGCGCGCAACCCCATTTAGTGGGGGTAGAGCCTACTTGCAAGTCTCTCCGACCTTCACAAAAAAAGTTATTCAAGAATATCTCCTCAGATTTGGGGGAATTTCGTCGGTCGACCTCTTTCGAAGGTTGTACAAGCTCGGGGATGGTACCAATCGATCCGCAGGACCCAAATTAGTCCAGATGCAACCACTTTCCAAGTCTCTCCGACCTTCACAAAAAAAGTTATTCAAGAATATCTCTTTCTCCTATGTGCTTTCATCCCTAACCCTAACCCTAACCCTTCCGAAAGTCGGAGAAGCTCAAAGATGGTACCGATCGATGCGCGCTACCCCATTTAGTGGGGGTAGAGCCTACTTGCAAGTCTCTCCGACCTTCACAAAAAAAGTTATTCAAGAATATCTCCTCAGATTTGGGGGAATTTCGTCGGTCGACCTCTTCCGAAGGTCGTACAAGCTCGTGGATGGTACCAATCGATCCGCAGGACCCAAATTAGTCCAGATGCAACCACTTTCCAAGTCTCTCCGACCTTCACAAAAAAAGTTATTCAAGAATATCTCTTTCTCCTATGTGCTTTCATCCCTAACCCTAACCCTAACCCTTCCGAAAGTCGGAGAAGCTCAAGGATGGTACCGATCGATGCGCGCTACCCCATTTAGTGGGGGTAGAGCCTACTTGCAAGTCTCTCCGACCTTCACAAAAAACGTTATTCAAGAATATCTCTTTCTCCTATGTGCTTTCATCCCTAACCCTAACCCTAACCCTTCCGAAAGTCGGAGAAGCTCAAGGATGGTACCGATCGATGCGCGCTACCCCATTTAGTGGGGGTAGAGCCTACTTGCAAGTCTCTCCGACCTTCACAAAAAAAGTTATTCAAGAATATCTCCTCAGATTTGGGGGAATTTCGTCGGTCGACCTCTTCCGAAGGTCGTACAAGCTCGGGGATGGTACCAATCGATCCGCAGGACCCAAATTAGTCCAGATGCAACCACTTTCCAAGTCTCTCCGACCTTCACAAAAAAAGTTATTCAAGAATATCTCTTTCTCCTATGTGCTTTCATCCCTAACCCTAACCCTAACCCTTCCGAAAGTCGGAGAAGCTCAAGGATGGTACCGATCGATGCGCGCTACCCCATTTAGTGGGGGTAGAGCCTACTTGCAAGTCTCTCCGACCTTCACAAAAAAAGTTATTCAAGAATATCTCTTTCTCCTATGTGCTTTCATCCCTAACCCTAACCCTAACCCTTCCGAAAGTCGGAGAAGCTCAAGGATGGTACCGATCGATGCGCGCTACCCCATTTAGTGGGGGTAGAGCCTACTTGCAAGTCTCTCCGACCTTCACAAAAAAAGTTATTCAAGAATATCTCTTTCTCCTATGTGCTTTCATCCCTAACCCTAACCCTAACCCTTCCGAAAGTCGGAGAAGCTCAAGGATGGTACCGATCGATGCGCGCAACCCCATTTAGTGGGGGTAGAGCCTACTTGCAAGTCTCTCCGACCTTCACAAAAAAAGTTATTCAAGAATATCTCCTCAGATTTGGGGGAATTTCGTCGGTCGACCTCTTTCGAAGGTCGTACAAGCTCGGGGATGGTACCAATCGATCCGCAGGACCCAAATTAGTCCAGATGCAACCACTTTCCAAGTCTCTCCGACCTTCACAAAAAAAGTTATTCAAGAATATCTCTTTCTCCTATGTGCTTTCATCCCTAACCCTAACCCTAACCCTTCCGAAAGTCGGAGAAGCTCAAGGATGGTACCGATCGATGCGCGCTACCCCATTTAGTGGGGGTAGAGCCTACTTGCAAGTCTCTCCGACCTTCACAAAAAAAGTTATTCAAGAATATCTCTTTCTCCTATGTGCTTTCATCCCTAACCCTAACCCTAACCCTTCCGAAAGTCGGAGAAGCTCAAGGATGGTACCGATCGATGCGCGCAACCCCATTTAGTGGGGGTAAAGCCTACTTGCAAGTCTCTCCGACCTTCACAAAAAAAGTTATTCAAGAATATCTCCTCAGATTTGGGGGAATTTCGTCGGTCGACCTCTTTCGAAGGTCGTACAAGCTCGGGGATGGTACCAATCGATCCGCAGGACCCAAATTAGTCCAGATGCAACCACTTTCCAAGTCTCTCCGACCTTCACAAAAAAAGTTATTCAAGAATATCTCTTTCTCCTATGTGCTTTCATCCCTAACCCTAACCCTTCCGAAAGTCGGAGAAGCTCAAGGATGGTACCGATCGATGCGCGCTACCCCATTTAGTGGGGGTAGAGCCTACTTGCAAGTCTCTCCGACCTTCACAAAAAAAGTTATTCAAGAATATCTCTTTCTCCTATGTGCTTTCATCCCTAACCCTAACCCTAACCCTTCCGAAAGTCGGAGAAGCTCAAGGATGGTACCGATCGATGCGCGCAACCCCATTTAGTGGGGGTAGAGCCTACTTGCAAGTCTCTCCGACCTTCACAAAAAAAGTTATTCAAGAATATCTCCTCAGATTTGGGGGAATTTCGTCGGTCGACCTCTTTCGAAGGTTGTACAAGCTCGGGGATGGTACCAATCGATCCGCAGGACCCAAATTAGTCCAGATGCAACCACTTTCCAAGTCTCTCCGACCTTCACAAAAAAAGTTATTCAAGAATATCTCTTTCTCCTATGTGCTTTCATCCCTAACCCTAACCCTAACCCTTCCGAAAGTCGGAGAAGCTCAAAGATGGTACCGATCGATGCGCGCTACCCCATTTAGTGGGGGTAGAGCCTACTTGCAAGTCTCTCCGACCTTCACAAAAAAAGTTATTCAAGAATATCTCCTCAGATTTGGGGGAATTTCGTCGGTCGACCTCTTCCGAAGGTCGTACAAGCTCGTGGATGGTACCAATCGATCCGCAGGACCCAAATTAGTCCAGATGCAACCACTTTCCAAGTCTCTCCGACCTTCACAAAAAAAGTTATTCAAGAATATCTCTTTCTCCTATGTGCTTTCATCCCTAACCCTAACCCTAACCCTTCCGAAAGTCGGAGAAGCTCAAGGATGGTACCGATCGATGCGCGCTACCCCATTTAGTGGGGGTAGAGCCTACTTGCAAGTCTCTCCGACCTTCACAAAAAACGTTATTCAAGAATATCTCTTTCTCCTATGTGCTTTCATCCCTAACCCTAACCCTAACCCTTCCGAAAGTCGGAGAAGCTCAAGGATGGTACCGATCGATGCGCGCTACCCCATTTAGTGGGGGTAGAGCCTACTTGCAAGTCTCTCCGACCTTCACAAAAAAAGTTATTCAAGAATATCTCCTCAGATTTGGGGGAATTTCGTCGGTCGACCTCTTCCGAAGGTCGTACAAGCTCGGGGATGGTACCAATCGATCCGCAGGACCCAAATTAGTCCAGATGCAACCACTTTCCAAGTCTCTCCGACCTTCACAAAAAAAGTTATTCAAGAATATCTCTTTCTCCTATGTGCTTTCATCCCTAACCCTAACCCTAACCCTTCCGAAAGTCGGAGAAGCTCAAGGATGGTACCGATCGATGCGCGCTACCCCATTTAGTGGGGGTAGAGCCTACTTGCAAGTCTCTCCGACCTTCACAAAAAAAGTTATTCAAGAATATCTCTTTCTCCTATGTGCTTTCATCCCTAACCCTAACCCTAACCCTTCCGAAAGTCGGAGAAGCTCAAGGATGGTACCGATCGATGCGCGCTACCCCATTTAGTGGGGGTAGAGCCTACTTGCAAGTCTCTCCGACCTTCACAAAAAAAGTTATTCAAGAATATCTCTTTCTCCTATGTGCTTTCATCCCTAACCCTAACCCTAACCCTTCCGAAAGTCGGAGAAGCTCAAGGATGGTACCGATCGATGCGCGCAACCCCATTTAGTGGGGGTAGAGCCTACTTGCAAGTCTCTCCGACCTTCACAAAAAAAGTTATTCAAGAATATCTCCTCAGATTTGGGGGAATTTCGTCGGTCGACCTCTTTCGAAGGTCGTACAAGCTCGGGGATGGTACCAATCGATCCGCAGGACCCAAATTAGTCCAGATGCAACCACTTTCCAAGTCTCTCCGACCTTCACAAAAAAAGTTATTCAAGAATATCTCTTTCTCCTATGTGCTTTCATCCCTAACCCTAACCCTAACCCTTCCGAAAGTCGGAGAAGCTCAAGGATGGTACCGATCGATGCGCGCTACCCCATTTAGTGGGGGTAGAGCCTACTTGCAAGTCTCTCCGACCTTCACAAAAAAAGTTATTCAAGAATATCTCTTTCTCCTATGTGCTTTCATCCCTAACCCTAACCCTAACCCTTCCGAAAGTCGGAGAAGCTCAAGGATGGTACCGATCGATGCGCGCAACCCCATTTAGTGGGGGTAAAGCCTACTTGCAAGTCTCTCCGACCTTCACAAAAAAAGTTATTCAAGAATATCTCCTCAGATTTGGGGGAATTTCGTCGGTCGACCTCTTTCGAAGGTCGTACAAGCTCGGGGATGGTACCAATCGATCCGCAGGACCCAAATTAGTCCAGATGCAACCACTTTCCAAGTCTCTCCGACCTTCACAAAAAAAGTTATTCAAGAATATCTCTTTCTCCTATGTGCTTTCATCCCTAACCCTAACCCTAACCCTTCCGAAAGTCGGAGAAGCTCAAGGATGGTACCGATCGATGCGCGCTACCCCATTTAGTGGGGGTAGAGCCTACTTGCAAGTCTCTCCGACCTTCACAAAAAAAGTTATTCAAGAATATCTCTTTCTCCTATGTGCTTTCATCCCTAACCCTAACCCTAACCCTTCCGAAAGTCGGAGAAGCTCAAGGATGGTACCGATCGATGCGCGCAACCCCATTTAGTGGGGGTAGAGCCTACTTGCAAGTCTCTCCGACCTTCACAAAAAAAGTTATTCAAGAATATCTCCTCAGATTTGGGGGAATTTCGTCGGTCGACCTCTTCCGAAGGTCGTACAAGCTCGGGGATGGTACCAATCGATCCGCAGGACCCAAATTAGTCCAGATGCAACCACTTTCCAAGTCTCTCCGACCTTCACAAAAAAAGTTATTCAAGAATATCTCTTTCTCCTATGTGCTTTCATCCCTAACCCTAACCCTAACCCTTCCGAAAGTCGGAGAAGCTCAAGGATGGTACCGATCGATGCGCGCAACCCCATTTAGTGGGGGTAGAGCCTACTTGCAAGTCTCTCCGACCTTCACAAAAAAAGTTATTCAAGAATATCTCCTCAGATTTGGGGGAATTTCGTCGGTCGACCTCTTCCGAAGGTCGTACAAGCTCGGGGATGGTACCAATCGATCCGCAGGACCCAAATTAGTCCAGATGCAACCACTTTCCAAGTCTCTCCGACCTTCACAAAAAAAGTTATTCAAGAATATCTCTTTCTCCTATGTGCTTTCATCCCTAACCCTAACCCTTCCGAAAGTCGGAGAAGCTCAAGGATGGTACCGATCGATGCGCGCTACCCCATTTAGTGGGGGTAGAGCCTACTTGCAAGTCTCTCCGACCTTCACAAAAAAAGTTATTCAAGAATATCTCTTTCTCCTATGTGCTTACATCCCTAACCCTAACCCTAACCCTTCCGAAAGTCGGAGAAGCTCAAGGATGGTACCGATCGATGCGCGCAACCCCATTTAGTGGGGGTAGAGCCTACTTGCAAGTCTCTCCGACCTTCACAAAAAAAGTTATTCAAGAATATCTCCTCAGATTTGGGGGAATTTCGTCGGTCGACCTCTTTCGAAGGTCGTACAAGCTCGGGGATGGTACCAATCGATCCGCAGGACCCAAATTAGTCCAGATGCAACCACTTTCCAAGTCTCTCCGACCTTCACAAAAAAAGTTATTCAAGAATATCTCTTTCTCCTATGTGCTTTCATCCCTAACCCTAACCCTAACCCTTCCGAAAGTCGGAGAAGCTCAAGGATGGTACCGATCGATGCGCGCTACCCCATTTAGTGGGGGTAGAGCCTACTTGCAAGTCTCTCCGACCTTCACAAAAAAAGTTATTCAAGAATATCTCTTTCTCCTATGTGCTTTCATCCCTAACCCTAACCCTAACCCTTCCGAAAGTCGGAGAAGCTCAAGGATGGTACCGATCGATGCGCGCTACCCCATTTAGTGGGGGTAGAGCCTACTTGCAAGTCTCTCCGACCTTCACAAAAAAAGTTATTCAAGAATATCTCTTTCTCCTATGTGCTTTCATCCCTAACCCTAACCCTAACCCTTCCGAAAGTCGGAGAAGCTCAAGGATGGTACCGATTGATGCGCGCTACCCCATTTAGTGGGGGTAGAGCCTACTTGCAAGTCTCTCCGACCTTCACAAAAAAAGTTATTCAAGAATATCTCTTTCTCCTATGTGCTTTCATCCCTAACCCTAACCCTAACCCTTCCGAAAGTCGGAGAAGCTCAAGGATGGTACCGATCGATGCGCGCAACCCCATTTAGTGGGGGTAGAGCCTACTTGCAAGTCTCTCCGACCTTCACAAAAAAAGTTATTCAAGAATATCTCCTCAGATTTGGGGGAATTTCGTCGGTCGACCTCTTTCGAAGGTCGTACAAGCTCGGGGATGGTACCAATCGATCCGCAGGACCCAAATTAGTCCAGATGCAACCACTTTCCAAGTCTCTCCGACCTTCACAAAAAAAGTTATTCAAGAATATCTCTTTCTCCTATGTGCTTTCATCCCTAACCCTAACCCTTCCGAAAGTCGGAGAAGCTCAAGGATGGTACCGATCGATGCGCGCTACCCCATTTAGTGGGGGTAGAGCCTACTTGCAAGTCTCTCCGACCTTCACAAAAAAAGTTATTCAAGAATATCTCTTTCTCCTATGTGCTTTCATCCCTAACCCTAACCCTAACCCTTCCGAAAGTCGGAGAAGCTCAAGGATGGTACCGATCGATGCGCGCAACCCCATTTAGTGGGGGTAGAGCCTACTTGCAAGTCTCTCCGACCTTCACAAAAAAAGTTATTCAAGAATATCTCCTCAGATTTGGGGGAATTTCGTCGGTCGACCTCTTTCGAAGGTTGTACAAGCTCGGGGATGGTACCAATCGATCCGCAGGACCCAAATTAGTCCAGATGCAACCACTTTCCAAGTCTCTCCGACCTTCACAAAAAAAGTTATTCAAGAATATCTCTTTCTCCTATGTGCTTTCATCCCTAACCCTAACCCTAACCCTTCCGAAAGTCGGAGAAGCTCAAAGATGGTACCGATCGATGCGCGCTACCCCATTTAGTGGGGGTAGAGCCTACTTGCAAGTCTCTCCGACCTTCACAAAAAAAGTTATTCAAGAATATCTCCTCAGATTTGGGGGAATTTCGTCGGTCGACCTCTTCCGAAGGTCGTACAAGCTCGTGGATGGTACCAATCGATCCGCAGGACCCAAATTAGTCCAGATGCAACCACTTTCCAAGTCTCTCCGACCTTCACAAAAAAAGTTATTCAAGAATATCTCTTTCTCCTATGTGCTTTCATCCCTAACCCTAACCCTAACCCTTCCGAAAGTCGGAGAAGCTCAAGGATGGTACCGATCGATGCGCGCTACCCCATTTAGTGGGGGTAGAGCCTACTTGCAAGTCTCTCCGACCTTCACAAAAAACGTTATTCAAGAATATCTCTTTCTCCTATGTGCTTTCATCCCTAACCCTAACCCTAACCCTTCCGAAAGTCGGAGAAGCTCAAGGATGGTACCGATCGATGCGCGCTACCCCATTTAGTGGGGGTAGAGCCTACTTGCAAGTCTCTCCGACCTTCACAAAAAAAGTTATTCAAGAATATCTCCTCAGATTTGGGGGAATTTCGTCGGTCGACCTCTTCCGAAGGTCGTACAAGCTCGGGGATGGTACCAATCGATCCGCAGGACCCAAATTAGTCCAGATGCAACCACTTTCCAAGTCTCTCCGACCTTCACAAAAAAAGTTATTCAAGAATATCTCTTTCTCCTATGTGCTTTCATCCCTAACCCTAACCCTAACCCTTCCGAAAGTCGGAGAAGCTCAAGGATGGTACCGATCGATGCGCGCTACCCCATTTAGTGGGGGTAGAGCCTACTTGCAAGTCTCTCCGACCTTCACAAAAAAAGTTATTCAAGAATATCTCTTTCTCCTATGTGCTTTCATCCCTAACCCTAACCCTAACCCTTCCGAAAGTCGGAGAAGCTCAAGGATGGTACCGATCGATGCGCGCTACCCCATTTAGTGGGGGTAGAGCCTACTTGCAAGTCTCTCCGACCTTCACAAAAAAAGTTATTCAAGAATATCTCTTTCTCCTATGTGCTTTCATCCCTAACCCTAACCCTAACCCTTCCGAAAGTCGGAGAAGCTCAAGGATGGTACCGATCGATGCGCGCAACCCCATTTAGTGGGGGTAGAGCCTACTTGCAAGTCTCTCCGACCTTCACAAAAAAAGTTATTCAAGAATATCTCCTCAGATTTGGGGGAATTTCGTCGGTCGACCTCTTTCGAAGGTCGTACAAGCTCGGGGATGGTACCAATCGATCCGCAGGACCCAAATTAGTCCAGATGCAACCACTTTCCAAGTCTCTCCGACCTTCACAAAAAAAGTTATTCAAGAATATCTCTTTCTCCTATGTGCTTTCATCCCTAACCCTAACCCTAACCCTTCCGAAAGTCGGAGAAGCTCAAGGATGGTACCGATCGATGCGCGCTACCCCATTTAGTGGGGGTAGAGCCTACTTGCAAGTCTCTCCGACCTTCACAAAAAAAGTTATTCAAGAATATCTCTTTCTCCTATGTGCTTTCATCCCTAACCCTAACCCTAACCCTTCCGAAAGTCGGAGAAGCTCAAGGATGGTACCGATCGATGCGCGCAACCCCATTTAGTGGGGGTAAAGCCTACTTGCAAGTCTCTCCGACCTTCACAAAAAAAGTTATTCAAGAATATCTCCTCAGATTTGGGGGAATTTCGTCGGTCGACCTCTTTCGAAGGTCGTACAAGCTCGGGGATGGTACCAATCGATCCGCAGGACCCAAATTAGTCCAGATGCAACCACTTTCCAAGTCTCTCCGACCTTCACAAAAAAAGTTATTCAAGAATATCTCTTTCTCCTATGTGCTTTCATCCCTAACCCTAACCCTAACCCTTCCGAAAGTCGGAGAAGCTCAAGGATGGTACCGATCGATGCGCGCTACCCCATTTAGTGGGGGTAGAGCCTACTTGCAAGTCTCTCCGACCTTCACAAAAAAAGTTATTCAAGAATATCTCTTTCTCCTATGTGCTTTCATCCCTAACCCTAACCCTAACCCTTCCGAAAGTCGGAGAAGCTCAAGGATGGTACCGATCGATGCGCGCAACCCCATTTAGTGGGGGTAGAGCCTACTTGCAAGTCTCTCCGACCTTCACAAAAAAAGTTATTCAAGAATATCTCCTCAGATTTGGGGGAATTTCGTCGGTCGACCTCTTCCGAAGGTCGTACAAGCTCGGGGATGGTACCAATCGATCCGCAGGACCCAAATTAGTCCAGATGCAACCACTTTCCAAGTCTCTCCGACCTTCACAAAAAAAGTTATTCAAGAATATCTCTTTCTCCTATGTGCTTTCATCCCTAACCCTAACCCTAACCCTTCCGAAAGTCGGAGAAGCTCAAGGATGGTACCGATCGATGCGCGCAACCCCATTTAGTGGGGGTAGAGCCTACTTGCAAGTCTCTCCGACCTTCACAAAAAAAGTTATTCAAGAATATCTCCTCAGATTTGGGGGAATTTCGTCGGTCGACCTCTTCCGAAGGTCGTACAAGCTCGGGGATGGTACCAATCGATCCGCAGGACCCAAATTAGTCCAGATGCAACCACTTTCCAAGTCTCTCCGACCTTCACAAAAAAAGTTATTCAAGAATATCTCTTTCTCCTATGTGCTTTCATCCCTAACCCTAACCCTTCCGAAAGTCGGAGAAGCTCAAGGATGGTACCGATCGATGCGCGCTACCCCATTTAGTGGGGGTAGAGCCTACTTGCAAGTCTCTCCGACCTTCACAAAAAAAGTTATTCAAGAATATCTCTTTCTCCTATGTGCTTACATCCCTAACCCTAACCCTAACCCTTCCGAAAGTCGGAGAAGCTCAAGGATGGTACCGATCGATGCGCGCAACCCCATTTAGTGGGGGTAGAGCCTACTTGCAAGTCTCTCCGACCTTCACAAAAAAAGTTATTCAAGAATATCTCCTCAGATTTGGGGGAATTTCGTCGGTCGACCTCTTTCGAAGGTCGTACAAGCTCGGGGATGGTACCAATCGATCCGCAGGACCCAAATTAGTCCAGATGCAACCACTTTCCAAGTCTCTCCGACCTTCACAAAAAAAGTTATTCAAGAATATCTCTTTCTCCTATGTGCTTTCATCCCTAACCCTAACCCTAACCCTTCCGAAAGTCGGAGAAGCTCAAGGATGGTACCGATCGATGCGCGCTACCCCATTTAGTGGGGGTAGAGCCTACTTGCAAGTCTCTCCGACCTTCACAAAAAAAGTTATTCAAGAATATCTCTTTCTCCTATGTGCTTTCATCCCTAACCCTAACCCTAACCCTTCCGAAAGTCGGAGAAGCTCAAGGATGGTACCGATCGATGCGCGCTACCCCATTTAGTGGGGGTAGAGCCTACTTGCAAGTCTCTCCGACCTTCACAAAAAAAGTTATTCAAGAATATCTCTTTCTCCTATGTGCTTTCATCCCTAACCCTAACCCTAACCCTTCCGAAAGTCGGAGAAGCTCAAGGATGGTACCGATTGATGCGCGCTACCCCATTTAGTGGGGGTAGAGCCTACTTGCAAGTCTCTCCGACCTTCACAAAAAAAGTTATTCAAGAATATCTCTTTCTCCTATGTGCTTTCATCCCTAACCCTAACCCTAACCCTTCCGAAAGTCGGAGAAGCTCAAGGATGGTACCGATCGATGCGCGCAACCCCATTTAGTGGGGGTAGAGCCTACTTGCAAGTCTCTCCGACCTTCACAAAAAAAGTTATTCAAGAATATCTCCTCAGATTTGGGGGAATTTCGTCGGTCGACCTCTTTCGAAGGTCGTACAAGCTCGGGGATGGTACCAATCGATCCGCAGGACCCAAATTAGTCCAGATGCAACCACTTTCCAAGTCTCTCCGACCTTCACAAAAAAAGTTATTCAAGAATATCTCTTTCTCCTATGTGCTTTCATCCCTAACCCTAACCCTAACCCTTCCGAAAGTCGGAGAAGCTCAAGGATGGTACCGATCGATGCGCGCTACCCCATTTAGTGGGGGTAGAGCCTACTTGCAAGTCTCTCCGACCTTCACAAAAAAAGTTATTAAAGAATATCTCTTTCTCCTATGTGCTTTCATCCCTAACCCTAACCCTAACCCTTCCGAAAGTCGGAGAAGCTCAAGGATGGTACCGATCGATGTGCGCAACCCCATTTAGTGGGGGTAGAGCCTACTTGCAAGTCTCTCCGACCTTCACAAAAAAAGTTATTCAAGAATATCTCCTCAGATTTGAGGGAATTTCGTCGGTCGACCTCTTCCGAAGGTCGTACAAGCTCGGGGATGGTACCAATCGATCCGCAGGACCCAAATTAGTCCAGATGCAACCACTTTCCAAGTCTCTCCGACCTTCACAAAAAAAGTTATTCAAGAATATCTCTTTCTCCTATGTGCTTTCATCCCTAACCCTAACCCTAACCCTTCCGAAAGTCGGAGAAGCTCAAGGATGGTACCGATCGATGCGCGCTACCCCATTTAGTGGGGGTAGAGCCTACTTGCAAGTCTCTCCGACCTTCACAAAAAAAGTTATTCAAGAATATCTCTTTCTCCTATGTGCTTTCATCCCTAACCCTAACCCTAACCCTTCCGAAAGTCGGAGAAGCTCAAGGATGGTACCGATCGATGCGCGCAACCCCATTTAGTGGGGGTAGAGCCTACTTGCAAGTCTCTCCGACCTTCACAAAAAAAGTTATTCAAGAATATCTCCTCAGATTTGGGGGAATTTCGTCGGTCGACCTCTTTCGAAGGTCGTACAAGCTCGGGGATGGTACCAATCGATCCGCAGGACCCAAATTAGTCCAGATGCAACCACTTTCCAAGTCTCTCCGACCTTCACAAAAAAAGTTATTCAAGAATATCTCTTTCTCCTATGTGCTTTCATCCCTAACCCTAACCCTAACCCTTCCGAAAGTCGGAGAAGCTCAAGGATGGTACCGATCGATGCGCGCTACCCCATTTAGTGGGGGTAGAGCCTACTTGCAAGTCTCTCCGACCTTCACAAAAAAAGTTATTCAAGAATATCTCCTCAGATTTGGGGGAATTTCGTCGGTCGACCTCTTCCGAAGGTCGTACAAGCTCGGGGATGGTACCAATCGATCTGCAGGTCCCAAATTAGTCCAGATGCAACCACTTTCCAAGTCTCTCCGACCTTCACAAAAAAAGTTATTCAAGAATATCTCTTTCTCCTATGTGCTTTCATCCCTAACCCTAACCCTAACCCTTCCGAAAGTCGGAGAAGCTCAAGGATGGTACCGATCGATGCGCGCTACCCCATTTAGTGGGGGTAGAGCCTACTTGCAAGTCTCTCCGACCTTCACAAAAAACGTTATTCAAGAATATCTCTTTCTCCTATGTGCTTTCATCCCTAACCCTAACCCTAACCCTTCCGAAAGTCGGAGAAGCTCAAGGATGGTACCGATCGATGCGCGCTACCCCATTTAGTGGGGGTAGAGCCTACTTGCAAGTCTCTCCGACCTTCACAAAAAAAGTTATTCAAGAATATCTCCTCAGATTTGGGGGAATTTCGTCGGTCGACCTCTTCCGAAGGTCGTACAAGCTCGGGGATGGTACCAATCGATCCGCAGGACCCAAATTAGTCCAGATGCAACCACTTTCCAAGTCTCTCCGACCTTCACAAAAAAAGTTATTCAAGAATATCTCTTTCTCCTATGTGCTTTCATCCCTAACCCTAACCCTAACCCTTCCGAAAGTCGGAGAAGCTCAAGGATGGTACCGATCGATGCGCGCTACCCCATTTAGTGGGGGTAGAGCCTACTTGCAAGTCTCTCCGACCTTCACAAAAAAAGTTATTCAAGAATATCTCTTTCTCCTATGTGCTTTCATCCCTAACCCTAACCCTAACCCTTCCGAAAGTCGGAGAAGCTCAAGGATGGTACCGATCGATGCGCGCAACCCCATTTAGTGGGGGTAGAGCCTACTTGCAAGTCTCTCCGACCTTCACAAAAAAAGTTATTCAAGAATATCTCCTCAGATTTGGGGGAATTTCGTCGGTCGACCTCTTTCGAAGGTCGTACAAGCTCGGGGATGGTACCAATCGATCCGCAGGACCCAAATTAGTCCAGATGCAACCACTTTCCAAGTCTCTCCGACCTTCACAAAAAAAGTTATTCAAGAATATCTCTTTCTCCTATGTGCTTTCATCCCTAACCCTAACCCTAACCCTTCCGAAAGTCGGAGAAGCTCAAGGATGGTACCGATCGATGCGCGCTACCCCATTTAGTGGGGGTAGAGCCTACTTGCAAGTCTCTCCGACCTTCACAAAAAAAGTTATTCAAGAATATCTCCTCAGATTTGGGGGAATTTCGTCGGTCGACCTCTTCCGAAGGTCGTACAAGCTCGGGGATGGTACCAATCGATCTGCAGGTCCCAAATTAGTCCAGATGCAACCACTTTCCAAGTCTCTCCGACCTTCACAAAAAAAGTTATTCAAGAATATCTCTTTCTCCTATGTGCTTTCATCCCTAACCCTAACCCTAACCCTTCCGAAAGTCGGAGAAGCTCAAGGATGGTACCGATCGATGCGCGCTACCCCATTTAGTGGGGGTAGAGCCTACTTGCAAGTCTCTCCGACCTTCACAAAAAACGTTATTCAAGAATATCTCTTTCTCCTATGTGCTTTCATCCCTAACCCTAACCCTAACCCTTCCGAAAGTCGGAGAAGCTCAAGGATGGTACCGATCGATGCGCGCTACCCCATTTAGTGGGGGTAGAGCCTACTTGCAAGTCTCTCCGACCTTCACAAAAAAAGTTATTCAAGAATATCTCCTCAGATTTGGGGGAATTTCGTCGGTCGACCTCTTCCGAAGGTCGTACAAGCTCGGGGATGGTACCAATCGATCCGCAGGACCCAAATTAGTCCAGATGCAACCACTTTCCAAGTCTCTCCGACCTTCACAAAAAAAGTTATTCAAGAATATCTCTTTCTCCTATGTGCTTTCATCCCTAACCCTAACCCTAACCCTTCCGAAAGTCGGAGAAGCTCAAGGATGGTACCGATCGATGCGCGCTACCCCATTTAGTGGGGGTAGAGCCTACTTGCAAGTCTCTCCGACCTTCACAAAAAAAGTTATTCAAGAATATCTCTTTCTCCTATGTGCTTTCATCCCTAACCCTAACCCTAACCCTTCCGAAAGTCGGAGAAGCTCAGGGATGGTACCGATCGATGCGCGCTACCCCATTTAGTGGGGGTAGAGCCTACTTGCAAGTCTCTCCGACCTTCACAAAAAAAGTTATTCAAGAATATCTCTTTCTCCTATGTGCTTTCATCCCTAACCCTAACCCTAACCCTTCCGAAAGTCGGAGAAGCTCAAGGATGGTACCGATCGATGCGCGCTACCCCATTTAGTGGGGGTAGAGCCTACTTGCAAGTCTCTCCGACCTTCACAAAAAAAGTTATTCAAGAATATCTCCTCAGATTTGGGGGAATTTCGTCGGTCGACCTCTTCCGAAGGTCGTACAAGCTCGGGGATGGTACCAATCGATCCGCAGGACCCAAATTAGTCCAGATGCAACCACTTTCCAAGTCTCTCCGACCTTCACAAAAAAAGTTATTCAAGAATATCTCTTTCTCCTATGTGCTTTCATCCCTAACCCTAACCCTAACCCTTCCGAAAGTCGGAGAAGCTCAAGGATGGTACCGATCGATGCGCGCTACCCCATTTAGTGGGGGTAGAGCCTACTTGCAAGTCTCTCCGACCTTCACAAAAAAAGTTATTCAAGAATATCTCCTCAGATTTGGGGGAATTTCGTCGGTCGACCTCTTCCGAAGGTCGTACAAGCTCGGGGATGGTACCAATCGATCTGCAGGTCCCAAATTAGTCCAGATGCAACCACTTTCCAAGTCTCTCCGACCTTCACAAAAAAAGTTATTCAAGAATATCTCTTTCTCCTATGTGCTTTCATCCCTAACCCTAACCCTAACCCTTCCGAAAGTCGGAGAAGCTCAAGGATGGTACCGATCGATGCGCGCTACCCCATTTAGTGGGGGTAGAGCCTACTTGCAAGTCTCTCCGACCTTCACAAAAAACGTTATTCAAGAATATCTCTTTCTCCTATGTGCTTTCATCCCTAACCCTAACCCTAACCCTTCCGAAAGTCGGAGAAGCTCAAGGATGGTACCGATCGATGCGCGCTACCCCATTTAGTGGGGGTAGAGCCTACTTGCAAGTCTCTCCGACCTTCACAAAAAAAGTTATTCAAGAATATCTCCTCAGATTTGGGGGAATTTCGTCGGTCGACCTCTTCCGAAGGTCGTACAAGCTCGGGGATGGTACCAATCGATCCGCAGGACCCAAATTAGTCCAGATGCAACCACTTTCCAAGTCTCTCCGACCTTCACAAAAAAAGTTATTCAAGAATATCTCTTTCTCCTATGTGCTTTCATCCCTAACCCTAACCCTAACCCTTCCGAAAGTCGGAGAAGCTCAAAGATGGTACCGATCGATGCGCGCTACCCCATTTAGTGGGGGTAGAGCCTACTTGCAAGTCTCTCCGACCTTCACAAAAAAAGTTATTCAAGAATATCTCTTTCTCCTATGTGCTTTCATCCCTAACCCTAACCCTAACCCTTCCGAAAGTCGGAGAAGCTCAGGGATGGTACCGATCGATGCGCGCTACCCCATTTAGTGGGGGTAGAGCCTACTTGCAAGTCTCTCCGACCTTCACAAAAAAAGTTATTCAAGAATATCTCTTTCTCCTATGTGCTTTCATCCCTAACCCTAACCCTAACCCTTCCGAAAGTCGGAGAAGCTCAAGGATGGTACCGATCGATGCGCGCTACCCCATTTAGTGGGGGTAGAGCCTACTTGCAAGTCTCTCCGACCTTCACAAAAAAAGTTATTCAAGAATATCTCTTTCTCCTATGTGCTTTCATCCCTAACCCTAACCCTAACCCTTCCGAAAGTCGGAGAAGCTCAAGGATGGTACCGATCGATGTGCGCAACCCCATTTAGTGGGGGTAGAGCCTACTTGCAAGTCTCTCCGACCTTCACAAAAAAAGTTATTCAAGAATATCTCCTCAGATTTGGGGGAATTTCGTCGGTCGACCTCTTTCGAAGGTCGTACAAGCTCGGGGATGGTACCAATCGATCCGCAGGACCCAAATTAGTCCAGATGCAACCACTTTCCAAGTCTCTCCGACCTTCACAAAAAAAGTTATTCAAGAATATCTCTTTCTCCTATGTGCTTTCATCCCTAACCCTAACCCTAACCCTTCCGAAAGTCGGAGAAGCTCAAGGATGGTACTGATCGATGCGCGCTACCCCATTTAGTGGGGGTAGAGCCTACTTGCAAGTCTCTCCGACCTTCACAAAAAAAGTTATTCAAGAATATCTCTTTCTCCTATGTGCTTTCATCCCTAACCCTAACCCTAACCCTTCCGAAAGTCGGAGAAGCTCAAGGATGGTACCGATCGATGCGCGCAACCCCATTTAGTGGGGGTAGAGCCTACTTGCAAGTCTCTCCGACCTTCACAAAAAAAGTTATTCAAGAATATCTCCTCAGATTTGGGGGAATTTCGTCGGTCGACCTCTTCCGAAGGTCGTACAAGCTCGGGGATGGTACCAATCGATCTGCAGGACCCAAATTAGTCCAGATGCAACCACTTTCCAAGTCTCTCCGACCTTCACAAAAAAAGTTATTCAAGAATATCTCTTTCTCCTATGTGCTTTCATCCCTAACCCTAACCCTAACCCTTCCGAAAGTCGGAGAAGCTCAAGGATGGTACTGATCGATGCGCGCTACCCCATTTAGTGGGGGTAGAGCCTACTTGCAAGTCTCTCCGACCTTCACAAAAAAAGTTATTCAAGAATATCTCTTTCTCCTATGTGCTTTCATCCCTAACCCTAACCCTAACCCTTCCGAAAGTCGGAGAAGCTCAAGGATGGTACCGATCGATGTGCGCAACCCCATTTAGTGGGGGTAGAGCCTACTTGCAAGTCTCTCCGACCTTCACAAAAAAAGTTATTCAAGAATATCTCCTCAGATTTGGGGGAATTTCGTCGGTCGACCTCTTTCGAAGGTCGTACAAGCTCGGGGATGGTACCAATCGATCCGCAGGACCCAAATTAGTCCAGATGCAACCACTTTCCAAGTCTCTCCGACCTTCACAAAAAAAGTTATTCAAGAATATCTCTTTCTCCTATGTGCTTTCATCCCTAACCCTAACCCTAACCCTTCCGAAAGTCGGAGAAGCTCAAGGATGGTACCGATCGATGCGCGCTACCCCATTTAGTGGGGGTAGAGCCTACTTGCAAGTCTCTCCGACCTTCACAAAAAAAGTTATTCAAGAATATCTCTTTCTCCTATGTGCTTTCATCCCTAACCCTAACCCTAACCCTTCCGAAAGTCGGAGAAGCTCAAGGATGGTACCGATCGATGCGCGCAACCCCATTTAGTGGGGGTAGAGCCTACTTGCAAGTCTCTCCGACCTTCACAAAAAAAGTTATTCAAGAATATCTCCTCAGATTTGGGGGAATTTCGTCGGTCGACCTCTTCCGAAGGTCGTACAAGCTCGGGGATGGTACCAATCGATCCGCAGGACCCAAATTAATCCAGATGCAACCACTTTCCAAGTCTCTCCGACCTTCACAAAAAAAGTTATTCAAGAATATCTCTTTCTCCTATGTGCTTTCATCCCTAACCCTAACCCTAACCCTTCCGAAAGTCGGAGAAGCTCAAGGATGGTACCGATCGATGCGCGCTACCCCATTTAGTGGGGGTAGAGCCTACTTGCAAGTCTCTCCGACCTTCACAAAAAAAGTTATTCAAGAATATCTCTTTCTCCTATGTGCTTTCATCCCTAACCCTAACCCTAACCCTTCCGAAAGTCGGAGAAGCTCAAGGATGGTACCGATCGATGCGCGCAACCCCATTTAGTGGGGGTAGAGCCTACTTGCAAGTCTCTCCGACCTTCACAAAAAAAGTTATTCAAGAATATCTCCTCAGATTTGGGGGAATTTCGTCGGTCGACCTCTTTCGAAGGTCGTACAAGCTCGGGGATGGTACCAATCGATCCGCAGGACCCAAATTAGTCCAGATGCAACCACTTTCCAAGTCTCTCCGACCTTCACAAAAAAAGTTATTCAAGAATATCTCTTTCTCCTATGTGCTTTCATCCCTAACCCTAACCCTAACCCTTCCGAAAGTCGGAGAAGCTCAAGGATGGTACCGATCGATGTGCGCTACCCCATTTAGTGGGGGTAGAGCCTACTTGCAAGTCTCTCCGACCTTCACAAAAAAAGTTATTCAAGAATATCTCTTTCTCCTATGTGCTTTCATCCCTAACCCTAACCCTAACCCTTCCGAAAGTCGGAGAAGCTCAAGGAAGGTACCGATCGATGTGAGCTACCCCATTTAGTGGGGGTAGAGCCTACTTGCAAGTCTCTCCGACCTTCACAAAAAAAGTTATTCAAGAATATCTCTTTCTCCTATGTGCTTTCATCCCTAACCCTAACCCTAACCCTTCCGAAAGTCGGAGAAGCTCAAGGATGGTACCGATCGATGCGCGCTACCCCATTTAGTGGGGGTAGAGCCTACTTGCAAGTCTCTCCGACCTTCACAAAAAAAGTTATTCAAGAATATCTCTTTCTCCTATGTGCTTTCATCCCTAACCCTAACCCTAACCCTTCCGAAAGTCGGAGAAGCTCAAGGATGGTACCGATCGATGCGCGCTACCCCATTTAGTGGGGGTAGAGCCTACTTGCAAGTCTCTCCGACCTTCACAAAAAAAGTTATTCAAGAATATCTCTTTCTCCTATGTGCTTTCATCCCTAACCCTAACCCTAACCCTTCCGAAAGTCGGAGAAGCTCAAGGATGGTACCGATCGATGTGCGCAACCCCATTTAGTGGGGGTAGAGCCTACTTGCAAGTCTCTCCGACCTTCACAAAAAAAGTTATTCAAGAATATCTCCTCAGATTTGGGGGAATTTCGTCGGTCGACCTCTTTCGAAGGTCGTACAAGCTCGGGGATGGTACCAATCGATCCGCAGGACCCAAATTAGTCCAGATGCAACCACTTTCCAAGTCTCTCCGACCTTCACAAAAAAAGTTATTCAAGAATATCTCTTTCTCCTATGTGCTTTCATCCCTAACCCTAACCCTAACCCTTCCGAAAGTCGGAGAAGCTCAAGGATGGTACCGATCGATGTGCGCTACCCCATTTAGTGGGGGTAGAGCCTACTTGCAAGTCTCTCCGACCTTCACAAAAAAAGTTATTCAAGAATATCTCTTTCTCCTATGTGCTTTCATCCCTAACCCTAACCCTAACCCTTCCAAAAGTCGGAGAAGCTCAAGGAAGGTACCGATCGATGTGAGCTACCCCATTTAGTGGGGGTAGAGCCTACTTGCAAGTCTCTCCGACCTTCACAAAAAAAGTTATTCAAGAATATCTCTTTCTCCTATGTGCTTTCATCCCTAACCCTAACCCTAACCCTTCCGAAAGTCGGAGAAGCTCAAGGATGGTACCGATCGATGCGCGCTACCCCATTTAGTGGGGGTAGAGCCTACTTGCAAGTCTCTCCGACCTTCACAAAAAAAGTTATTCAAGAATATCTCTTTCTCCTATGTGCTTTCATCCCTAACCCTAACCCTAACCCTTCCGAAAGTCGGAGAAGCTCAAGGATGGTACCGATCGATGCGCGCTACCCCATTTAGTGGGGGTAGAGCCTACTTGCAAGTCTCTCCGACCTTCACAAAAAAAGTTATTCAAGAATATCTCTTTCTCCTATGTGCTTTCATCCCTAACCCTAACCCTAACCCTTCCGAAAGTCGGAGAAGCTCAAGGATGGTACCGATCGATGTGTGCAACCCCATTTAGTGGGGGTAGAGCCTACTTGCAAGTCTCTCCGACCTTCACAAAAAAAGTTATTCAAGAATATCTCCTCAGATTTGGGGGAATTTCGTCGGTCGACCTCTTTCGAAGGTCGTACAAGCTCGGGGATGGTACCAATCGATCCGCAGGACCCAAATTAGTGCAGATGCAACCACTTTCCAAGTCTCTCCGACCTTCACAAAAAAAGTTATTCAAGAATATCTCTTTCTCCTATGTGCTTTCATCCCTAACCCTAACCCTAACCCTTCCGAAAGTCGGAGAAGCTCAAGGATGGTACTGATCGATGCGCGCTACCCCATTTAGTGGGGGTAGAGCCTACTTGCAAGTCTCTCCGACCTTCACAAAAAAAGTTATTCAAGAATATCTCTTTCTCCTATGTGCTTTCATCCCTAACCCTAACCCTAACCCTTCCGAAAGTCGGAGAAGCTCAAGGATGGTACCGATCGATGCGCGCAACCCCATTTAGTGGGGGTAGAGCCTACTTGCAAGTCTCTCCGACCTTCACAAAAAAAGTTATTCAAGAATATCTCCTCAGATTTGGGGGAATTTCGTCGGTCGACCTCTTCCGAAGGTCGTACAAGCTCGGGGATGGTACCAATCGATCCGCAGGACCCAAATTAGTCCAGATGCAACCACTTTCCAAGTCTCTCCGACCTTCACAAAAAAAGTTATTCAAGAATATCTCTTTCTCCTATGTGCTTTCATCCCTAACCCTAACCCTAACCCTTCCGAAAGTCGGAGAAGCTCAAGGATGGTACCGATCGATGCGCGCTACCCCATTTAGTGGGGGTAGAGCCTACTTGCAAGTCTCTCCGACCTTCACAAAAAAAGTTATTCAAGAATATCTCTTTCTCCTATGTGCTTTCATCCCTAACCCTAACCCTAACCCTTCCGAAAGTCGGAGAAGCTCAAGGATGGTACCGATCGATGTGCGCAACCCCATTTAGTGGGGGTAGAGCCTACTTGCAAGTCTCTCCGACCTTCACAAAAAAAGTTATTCAAGAATATCTCCTCAGATTTGGGGGAATTTCGTCGGTCGACCTCTTTCGAAGGTCGTACAAGCTCGGGGATGGTACCAATCGATCCGCAGGACCCAAATTAGTCCAGATGCAACCACTTTCCAAGTCTCTCCGACCTTCACAAAAAAAGTTATTCAAGAATATCTCTTTCTCCTATGTGCTTTCATCCCTAACCCTAACCCTTCCGAAAGTCGGAGAAGCTCAAGGATGGTACCGATCGATGCGCGCTACCCCATTTAGTGGGGGTAGAGCCTACTTGCAAGTCTCTCCGACCTTCACAAAAAAAGTTATTCAAGAATATCTCTTTCTCCTATGTGCTTTCATCCCTAACCCTAACCCTAACCCTTCCGAAAGTCGGAGAAGCTCAAGGATGGTACCGATCGATGCGCGCAACCCCATTTAGTGGGGGTAGAGCCTACTTGCAAGTCTCTCCGACCTTCACAAAAAAAGTTATTCAAGAATATCTCCTCAGATTTGGGGGAATTTCATCGGTCGACCTCTTCCGAAGGTCGTACAAGCTCGGGGATGGTACCAATCGATCCGCAGGACCCAAATTAATCCAGATGCAACCACTTTCCAAGTCTCTCCGACCTTCACAAAAAAAGTTATTCAAGAATATCTCTTTCTCCTATGTGCTTTCATCCCTAACCCTAACCCTAACCCTTCCGAAAGTCGGAGAAGCTCAAGGATGGTACCGATCGATGCGCGCTACCCCATTTAGTGGGGGTAGAGCCTACTTGCAAGTCTCTCCGACCTTCACAAAAAAAGTTATTCAAGAATATCTCTTTCTCCTATGTGCTTTCATCCCTAACCCTAACCCTAACCCTTCCGAAAGTCGGAGAAGCTCAAGGATGGTACCGATCGATGCGCGCAACCCCATTTAGTGGGGGTAGAGCCTACTTGCAAGTCTCTCCGACCTTCACAAAAAAAGTTATTCAAGAATATCTCCTCAGATTTGGGGGAATTTCGTCGGTCGACCTCTTTCGAAGGTCGTACAAGCTCGGGGATGGTACCAATCGATCCGCAGGACCCAAATTAGTCCAGATGCAACCACTTTCCAAGTCTCTCCGACCTTCACAAAAAAAGTTATTCAAGAATATCTCTTTCTCCTATGTGCTTTCATCCCTAACCCTAACCCTAACCCTTCCGAAAGTCGGAGAAGCTCAAGGATGGTACCGATCGATGTGCGCTACCCCATTTAGTGGGGGTAGAGCCTACTTGCAAGTCTCTCCGACCTTCACAAAAAAAGTTATTCAAGAATATCTCTTTCTCCTATGTGCTTTCATCCCTAACCCTAACCCTAACCCTTCCGAAAGTCGGAGAAGCTCAAGGAAGGTACCGATCGATGTGAGCTACCCCATTTAGTGGGGGTAGAGCCTACTTGCAAGTCTCTCCGACCTTCACAAAAAAAGTTATTCAAGAATATCTCTTTCTCCTATGTGCTTTCATCCCTAACCCTAACCCTAACCCTTCCGAAAGTCGGAGAAGCTCAAGGATGGTAACGATCGATGCGCGCAACCCCATTTAGTGGGGGTAGAGCCTACTTGCAAGTCTCTCCGACCTTCACAAAAAAAGTTATTCAAGAATATCTCCTCAGATTTGGGGGAATTTCGTCGGTCGACCTCTTCCGAAGGTCGTACAAGCTCGGGGATGGTACCAATCGATCAGCAGGACCCAAATTAGTCCAGATGCAACCACTTTCCAAGTCTCTCCGACCTTCACAAAAAAAGTTATTCAAGAATATCTCTTTCTCCTATGTGCTTTCATCCCTAACCCTAACCCTAACCCTTCCGAAAGTCGGAGAAGCTCAAGGATGGTACCAATCGATGCGCGCTACCCCATTTAGTGGGGGTAGAGCCTACTTGCAAGTCTCTCCGACCTTCACAAAAAAAGTTATTCAAGAATATCTCTTTCTCCTATGTGCTTTCATCCCTAACCCTAACCCTAACCCTTCCGAAAGTCGGAGAAGCTTAAGGATGGTACCGATCGATGCGCGCAACCCCATTTAGTGGGGGTAGAGCCTACTTGCAAGTCTCTCCGACCTTCACAAAAAAAGTTATTCAAGAATATCTCCTCAGATTTGGGGGAATTTCGTCGGTCGACCTCTTCCGAAGGTCGTACAAGCTCGGGGATGGTACCAATCGATCCGCAGGACCCAAATTAGTCCAGATGCAACCACTTTCCAAGTCTCTCCGACCTTCACAAAAAAAGTTATTCAAGAATATCTCTTTCTCCTATGTGCTTTCATCCCTAACCCTAACCCTAATCCTTCCGAAAGTCGGAGAAGCTCAAGGATGGTACCGATCGATGTGCGCTACCCCATTTAGTGGGGGTAGAGCCTACTTGCAAGTCTCTCCGACCTTCACAAAAAAAGTTATTCAAGAATATCTCTTTCTCCTATGTGCTTTCATCCCTAACCCTAACCCTAACCCTTCCGAAAGTCGGAGAAGCTCAAGGATGGTACCGATCGATGCGCGCTACCCCATTTAGTGGGGGTAGAGCCTACTTGCAAGTCTCTCCGACCTTCACAAAAAAAGTTATTCAAGAATATCTCTTTCTCCTATGTGCTTTCATCCCTAACCCTAACCCTAACCCTTCCGAAAGTCGGAGAAGCTCAAGGATGGTACCGATCGATGCGCGCTACCCCATTTAGTGGGGGTAGAGCCTACTTGCAAGTCTCTCCGACCTTCACAAAAAAAGTTATTCAAGAATATCTCTTTCTCCTATGTGCTTTCATCCCTAACCCTAACCCTAACCCTTCCGAAAGTCGGAGAAGCTCAAGGAAGGTACCGATCGATGTGAGCTACCCCATTTAGTGGGGGTAGAGCCTACTTGCAAGTCTCTCCGACCTTCACAAAAAAAGTTATTCAAGAATATCTCTTTCTCCTATGTGCTTTCATCCCTAACCCTAACCCTAACCCTTCCGAAAGTCGGAGAAGCTCAAGGATGGTACCGATCGATGCGCGCTACCCCATTTAGTGGGGGTAGAGCCTACTTGCAAGTCTCTCCGACCTTCACAAAAAAAGTTATTCAAGAATATCTCTTTCTCCTATGTGCTTTCATCCCTAACCCTAACCCTAACCCTTCCGAAAGTCGGAGAAGCTCAAGGATGGTACCGATCGATGCGCGCTACCCCATTTAGTGGGGGTAGAGCCTACTTGCAAGTCTCTCCGACCTTCACAAAAAAAGTTATTCAAGAATATCTCTTTCTCCTATGTGCTTTCATCCCTAACCCTAACCCTAACCCTTCCGAAAGTCGGAGAAGCTCAAGGATGGTACCGATCGATGTGCGCAACCCCATTTAGTGGGGGTAGAGCCTACTTGCAAGTCTCTCCGACCTTCACAAAAAAAGTTATTCAAGAATATCTCCTCAGATTTGGGGGAATTTCGTCGGTCGACCTCTTTCGAAGGTCGTACAAGCTCGGGGATGGTACCAATCGATCCGCAGGACCCAAATTAGTCCAGATGCAACCACTTTCCAAGTCTCTCCGACCTTCACAAAAAAAGTTATTCAAGAATATCTCTTTCTCCTATGTGCTTTCATCCCTAACCCTAACCCTAACCCTTCCGAAAGTCGGAGAAGCTCAAGGATGGTACCGATCGATGTGCGCTACCCCATTTAGTGGGGGTAGAGCCTACTTGCAAGTCTCTCCGACCTTCACAAAAAAAGTTATTCAAGAATATCTCTTTCTCCTATGTGCTTTCATCCCTAACCCTAACCCTAACCCTTCCAAAAGTCGGAGAAGCTCAAGGAAGGTACCGATCGATGTGAGCTACCCCATTTAGTGGGGGTAGAGCCTACTTGCAAGTCTCTCCGACCTTCACAAAAAAAGTTATTCAAGAATATCTCTTTCTCCTATGTGCTTTCATCCCTAACCCTAACCCTAACCCTTCCGAAAGTCGGAGAAGCTCAAGGATGGTACCGATCGATGCGCGCTACCCCATTTAGTGGGGGTAGAGCCTACTTGCAAGTCTCTCCGACCTTCACAAAAAAAGTTATTCAAGAATATCTCTTTCTCCTATGTGCTTTCATCCCTAACCCTAACCCTAACCCTTCCGAAAGTCGGAGAAGCTCAAGGATGGTACCGATCGATGCGCGCTACCCCATTTAGTGGGGGTAGAGCCTACTTGCAAGTCTCTCCGACCTTCACAAAAAAAGTTATTCAAGAATATCTCTTTCTCCTATGTGCTTTCATCCCTAACCCTAACCCTAACCCTTCCGAAAGTCGGAGAAGCTCAAGGATGGTACCGATCGATGTGTGCAACCCCATTTAGTGGGGGTAGAGCCTACTTGCAAGTCTCTCCGACCTTCACAAAAAAAGTTATTCAAGAATATCTCCTCAGATTTGGGGGAATTTCGTCGGTCGACCTCTTTCGAAGGTCGTACAAGCTCGGGGATGGTACCAATCGATCCGCAGGACCCAAATTAGTGCAGATGCAACCACTTTCCAAGTCTCTCCGACCTTCACAAAAAAAGTTATTCAAGAATATCTCTTTCTCCTATGTGCTTTCATCCCTAACCCTAACCCTAACCCTTCCGAAAGTCGGAGAAGCTCAAGGATGGTACTGATCGATGCGCGCTACCCCATTTAGTGGGGGTAGAGCCTACTTGCAAGTCTCTCCGACCTTCACAAAAAAAGTTATTCAAGAATATCTCTTTCTCCTATGTGCTTTCATCCCTAACCCTAACCCTAACCCTTCCGAAAGTCGGAGAAGCTCAAGGATGGTACCGATCGATGCGCGCAACCCCATTTAGTGGGGGTAGAGCCTACTTGCAAGTCTCTCCGACCTTCACAAAAAAAGTTATTCAAGAATATCTCCTCAGATTTGGGGGAATTTCGTCGGTCGACCTCTTCCGAAGGTCGTACAAGCTCGGGGATGGTACCAATCGATCCGCAGGACCCAAATTAGTCCAGATGCAACCACTTTCCAAGTCTCTCCGACCTTCACAAAAAAAGTTATTCAAGAATATCTCTTTCTCCTATGTGCTTTCATCCCTAACCCTAACCCTTCCGAAAGTCGGAGAAGCTCAAGGATGGTACCGATCGATGCGCGCAACCCCATTTAGTGGGGGTAGAGCCTACTTGCAAGTCTCTCCGACCTTCACAAAAAAAGTTATTCAAGAATATCTCCTCAGATTTGGGGGAATTTCGTCGGTCGACCTCTTCCAAAGGTCGTACAAGCTCGGGGATGGTACCAATCGATCCGCAGGACCCAAATTAGTCCAGATGCAACCACTTTCCAAGTCTCTCCGACCTTCACAAAAAAAGTTATTCAAGAATATCTCTTTCTCCTATGTGCTTTCATCCCTAACCCTAACCCTAACCCTTCCGAAAGTCGGAGAAGCTCAAGGATGGTACCGATCGATGCGCGCTACCCCATTTAGTGGGGGTAGAGCCTACTTGCAAGTCTCTCCGACCTTCACAAAAAAAGTTATTCAAGAATATCTCTTTCTCCTATGTGCTTTCATCCCTAACCCTAACCCTAACCCTTCCGAAAGTCGGAGAAGCTCAAGGAAGGTACCGATCGATGTGAGCTACCCCATTTAGTGGGGGTAGAGCCTACTTGCAAGTCTCTCCGACCTTCACAAAAAAAGTTATTCAAGAATATCTCTTTCTCCTATGTGCTTTCATCCCTAACCCTAACCCTAACCCTTCCGAAAGTCGGAGAAGCTCAAGGATGGTACCGATCGATGCGCGCTACCCCATTTAGTGGGGGTAGAGCCTACTTGCAAGTCTCTCCGACCTTCACAAAAAAAGTTATTCAAGAATATCTCTTTCTCCTATGTGCTTTCATCCCTAACCCTAACCCTAACCCTTCCGAAAGTCGGAGAAGCTCAAGGATGGTACCGATCGATGCGCGCTACCCCATTTAGTGGGGGTAGAGCCTACTTGCAAGTCTCTCCGACCTTCACAAAAAAAGTTATTCAAGAATATCTCTTTCTCCTATGTGCTTTCATCCCTAACCCTAACCCTAACCCTTCCGAAAGTCGGAGAAGCTCAAGGATGGTACCGATCGATGTGCGCAACCCCATTTAGTGGGGGTAGAGCCTACTTGCAAGTCTCTCCGACCTTCACAAAAAAAGTTATTCAAGAATATCTCCTCAGATTTGGGGGAATTTCGTCGGTCGACCTCTTTCGAAGGTCGTACAAGCTCGGGGATGGTACCAATCGATCCGCAGGACCCAAATTAGTCCAGATGCAACCACTTTCCAAGTCTCTCCGACCTTCACAAAAAAAGTTATTCAAGAATATCTCTTTCTCCTATGTGCTTTCATCCCTAACCCTAACCCTAACCCTTCCGAAAGTCGGAGAAGCTCAAGGATGGTACCGATCGATGTGCGCTACCCCATTTAGTGGGGGTAGAGCCTACTTGCAAGTCTCTCCGACCTTCACAAAAAAAGTTATTCAAGAATATCTCTTTCTCCTATGTGCTTTCATCCCTAACCCTAACCCTAACCCTTCCAAAAGTCGGAGAAGCTCAAGGAAGGTACCGATCGATGTGAGCTACCCCATTTAGTGGGGGTAGAGCCTACTTGCAAGTCTCTCCGACCTTCACAAAAAAAGTTATTCAAGAATATCTCTTTCTCCTATGTGCTTTCATCCCTAACCCTAACCCTAACCCTTCCGAAAGTCGGAGAAGCTCAAGGATGGTACCGATCGATGCGCGCTACCCCATTTAGTGGGGGTAGAGCCTACTTGCAAGTCTCTCCGACCTTCACAAAAAAAGTTATTCAAGAATATCTCTTTCTCCTATGTGCTTTCATCCCTAACCCTAACCCTAACCCTTCCGAAAGTCGGAGAAGCTCAAGGATGGTACCGATCGATGCGCGCTACCCCATTTAGTGGGGGTAGAGCCTACTTGCAAGTCTCTCCGACCTTCACAAAAAAAGTTATTCAAGAATATCTCTTTCTCCTATGTGCTTTCATCCCTAACCCTAACCCTAACCCTTCCGAAAGTCGGAGAAGCTCAAGGATGGTACCGATCGATGTGTGCAACCCCATTTAGTGGGGGTAGAGCCTACTTGCAAGTCTCTCCGACCTTCACAAAAAAAGTTATTCAAGAATATCTCCTCAGATTTGGGGGAATTTCGTCGGTCGACCTCTTTCGAAGGTCGTACAAGCTCGGGGATGGTACCAATCGATCCGCAGGACCCAAATTAGTGCAGATGCAACCACTTTCCAAGTCTCTCCGACCTTCACAAAAAAAGTTATTCAAGAATATCTCTTTCTCCTATGTGCTTTCATCCCTAACCCTAACCCTAACCCTTCCGAAAGTCGGAGAAGCTCAAGGATGGTACTGATCGATGCGCGCTACCCCATTTAGTGGGGGTAGAGCCTACTTGCAAGTCTCTCCGACCTTCACAAAAAAAGTTATTCAAGAATATCTCTTTCTCCTATGTGCTTTCATCCCTAACCCTAACCCTAACCCTTCCGAAAGTCGGAGAAGCTCAAGGATGGTACCGATCGATGCGCGCAACCCCATTTAGTGGGGGTAGAGCCTACTTGCAAGTCTCTCCGACCTTCACAAAAAAAGTTATTCAAGAATATCTCCTCAGATTTGGGGGAATTTCGTCGGTCGACCTCTTCCGAAGGTCGTACAAGCTCGGGGATGGTACCAATCGATCCGCAGGACCCAAATTAGTCCAGATGCAACCACTTTCCAAGTCTCTCCGACCTTCACAAAAAAAGTTATTCAAGAATATCTCTTTCTCCTATGTGCTTTCATCCCTAACCCTAACCCTAACCCTTCCGAAAGTCGGAGAAGCTCAAGGATGGTACCGATCGATGCGCGCTACCCCATTTAGTGGGGGTAGAGCCTACTTGCAAGTCTCTCCGACCTTCACAAAAAAAGTTATTCAAGAATATCTCTTTCTCCTATGTGCTTTCATCCCTAACCCTAACCCTAACCCTTCCGAAAGTCGGAGAAGCTCAAGGATGGTACCGATCGATGTGCGCAACCCCATTTAGTGGGGGTAGAGCCTACTTGCAAGTCTCTCCGACCTTCACAAAAAAAGTTATTCAAGAATATCTCCTCAGATTTGGGGGAATTTCGTCGGTCGACCTCTTTCGAAGGTCGTACAAGCTCGGGGATGGTACCAATCGATCCGCAGGACCCAAATTAGTCCAGATGCAACCACTTTCCAAGTCTCTCCGACCTTCACAAAAAAAGTTATTCAAGAATATCTCTTTCTCCTATGTGCTTTCATCCCTAACCCTAACCCTTCCGAAAGTCGGAGAAGCTCAAGGATGGTACCGATCGATGCGCGCTACCCCATTTAGTGGGGGTAGAGCCTACTTGCAAGTCTCTCCGACCTTCACAAAAAAAGTTATTCAAGAATATCTCTTTCTCCTATGTGCTTTCATCCCTAACCCTAACCCTAACCCTTCCGAAAGTCGGAGAAGCTCAAGGATGGTACCGATCGATGCGCGCAACCCCATTTAGTGGGGGTAGAGCCTACTTGCAAGTCTCTCCGACCTTCACAAAAAAAGTTATTCAAGAATATCTCCTCAGATTTGGGGGAATTTCATCGGTCGACCTCTTCCGAAGGTCGTACAAGCTCGGGGATGGTACCAATCGATCCGCAGGACCCAAATTAATCCAGATGCAACCACTTTCCAAGTCTCTCCGACCTTCACAAAAAAAGTTATTCAAGAATATCTCTTTCTCCTATGTGCTTTCATCCCTAACCCTAACCCTAACCCTTCCGAAAGTCGGAGAAGCTCAAGGATGGTACCGATCGATGCGCGCTACCCCATTTAGTGGGGGTAGAGCCTACTTGCAAGTCTCTCCGACCTTCACAAAAAAAGTTATTCAAGAATATCTCTTTCTCCTATGTGCTTTCATCCCTAACCCTAACCCTAACCCTTCCGAAAGTCGGAGAAGCTCAAGGATGGTACCGATCGATGCGCGCAACCCCATTTAGTGGGGGTAGAGCCTACTTGCAAGTCTCTCCGACCTTCACAAAAAAAGTTATTCAAGAATATCTCCTCAGATTTGGGGGAATTTCGTCGGTCGACCTCTTTCGAAGGTCGTACAAGCTCGGGGATGGTACCAATCGATCCGCAGGACCCAAATTAGTCCAGATGCAACCACTTTCCAAGTCTCTCCGACCTTCACAAAAAAAGTTATTCAAGAATATCTCTTTCTCCTATGTGCTTTCATCCCTAACCCTAACCCTAACCCTTCCGAAAGTCGGAGAAGCTCAAGGATGGTACCGATCGATGTGCGCTACCCCATTTAGTGGGGGTAGAGCCTACTTGCAAGTCTCTCCGACCTTCACAAAAAAAGTTATTCAAGAATATCTCTTTCTCCTATGTGCTTTCATCCCTAACCCTAACCCTAACCCTTCCGAAAGTCGGAGAAGCTCAAGGAAGGTACCGATCGATGTGAGCTACCCCATTTAGTGGGGGTAGAGCCTACTTGCAAGTCTCTCCGACCTTCACAAAAAAAGTTATTCAAGAATATCTCTTTCTCCTATGTGCTTTCATCCCTAACCCTAACCCTAACCCTTCCGAAAGTCGGAGAAGCTCAAGGATGGTAACGATCGATGCGCGCAACCCCATTTAGTGGGGGTAGAGCCTACTTGCAAGTCTCTCCGACCTTCACAAAAAAAGTTATTCAAGAATATCTCCTCAGATTTGGGGGAATTTCGTCGGTCGACCTCTTCCGAAGGTCGTACAAGCTCGGGGATGGTACCAATCGATCAGCAGGACCCAAATTAGTCCAGATGCAACCACTTTCCAAGTCTCTCCGACCTTCACAAAAAAAGTTATTCAAGAATATCTCTTTCTCCTATGTGCTTTCATCCCTAACCCTAACCCTAACCCTTCCGAAAGTCGGAGAAGCTCAAGGATGGTACCAATCGATGCGCGCTACCCCATTTAGTGGGGGTAGAGCCTACTTGCAAGTCTCTCCGACCTTCACAAAAAAAGTTATTCAAGAATATCTCTTTCTCCTATGTGCTTTCATCCCTAACCCTAACCCTAACCCTTCCGAAAGTCGGAGAAGCTTAAGGATGGTACCGATCGATGCGCGCAACCCCATTTAGTGGGGGTAGAGCCTACTTGCAAGTCTCTCCGACCTTCACAAAAAAAGTTATTCAAGAATATCTCCTCAGATTTGGGGGAATTTCGTCGGTCGACCTCTTCCGAAGGTCGTACAAGCTCGGGGATGGTACCAATCGATCCGCAGGACCCAAATTAGTCCAGATGCAACCACTTTCCAAGTCTCTCCGACCTTCACAAAAAAAGTTATTCAAGAATATCTCTTTCTCCTATGTGCTTTCATCCCTAACCCTAACCCTAATCCTTCCGAAAGTCGGAGAAGCTCAAGGATGGTACCGATCGATGTGCGCTACCCCATTTAGTGGGGGTAGAGCCTACTTGCAAGTCTCTCCGACCTTCACAAAAAAAGTTATTCAAGAATATCTCTTTCTCCTATGTGCTTTCATCCCTAACCCTAACCCTAACCCTTCCGAAAGTCGGAGAAGCTCAAGGATGGTACCGATCGATGCGCGCTACCCCATTTAGTGGGGGTAGAGCCTACTTGCAAGTCTCTCCGACCTTCACAAAAAAAGTTATTCAAGAATATCTCTTTCTCCTATGTGCTTTCATCCCTAACCCTAACCCTAACCCTTCCGAAAGTCGGAGAAGCTCAAGGATGGTACCGATCGATGCGCGCTACCCCATTTAGTGGGGGTAGAGCCTACTTGCAAGTCTCTCCGACCTTCACAAAAAAAGTTATTCAAGAATATCTCTTTCTCCTATGTGCTTTCATCCCTAACCCTAACCCTAACCCTTCCGAAAGTCGGAGAAGCTCAAGGATGGTACTGGTCGATGCGCGCAACCCCATTTAGTGGGGGTAGAGCCTACTTGCAAGTCTCTCCGACCTTCACAAAAAAAGTTATTCAAGAATATCTCCTCAGATTTGGGGGAATTTCGTCGGTCGACCTCTTCCGAAGGTCGTACAAGCTCGGGGATGGTACCAATCGATCCGCAGGACCCAAATTAGTCCAGATGCAACCACTTTCCAAGTCTCTCCGACCTTCACAAAAAAAGTTATTCAAGAATATCTCTTTCTCCTATGTGCTTTCATCCCTAACCCTAATCCTTCCGAAAGTCGGAGAAGCTCAAGGATGGTACCGATCGATGTGCGCTACCCCATTTAGTGGGGGTAGAGCCTACTTGCAAGTCTCTCCGACCTTCACAAAAAAAGTTATTCAAGAATATCTCTTTCTCCTATGTGCTTTCATCCCTAACCCTAACCCTAACCCTTCCGAAAGTCGGAGAAGCTCAAGGATGGTAACGATCGATGCGCGCAACCCCATTTAGTGGGGGTAGAGCCTACTTGCAAGTCTCTCCGACCTTCACAAAAAAAGTTATTCAAGAATATCTCCTCAGATTTGGGGGAATTTCGTCGGTCGACCTCTTCCGAAGGTCGTACAAGCTCGGGGATGGTACCAATCGATCCGCAGGACCCAAATTAGTCCAGATGCAACCACTTTCCAAGTCTCTCCGACCTTCACAAAAAAAGTTATTCAAGAATATCTCTTTCTCCTATGTGCTTTCATCCCTAACCCTAACCCTAATCCTTCCGAAAGTCGGAGAAGCTCAAGGATGGTACCGATCGATGTGCGCTACCCCATTTAGTGGGGGTAGAGCCTACTTGCAAGTCTCTCCGACCTTCACAAAAAAAGTTATTCAAGAATATCTCTTTCTCCTATGTGCTTTCATCCCTAACCCTAACCCTAACCCTTCCGAAAGTCGGAGAAGCTCAAGGATGGTACCGATCGATGCGCGCTACCCCATTTAGTGGGGGTAGAGCCTACTTGCAAGTCTCTCCGACCTTCACAAAAAAAGTTATTCAAGAATATCTCTTTCTCCTATGTGCTTTCATCCCTAACCCTAACCCTAACCCTTCCGAAAGTCGGAGAAGCTCAAGGATGGTACCGATCGATGCGCGCTACCCCATTTAGTGGGGGTAGAGCCTACTTGCAAGTCTCTCCGACCTTCACAAAAAAAGTTATTCAAGAATATCTCTTTCTCCTATGTGCTTTCATCCCTAACCCTAACCCTAACCCTTCCGAAAGTCGGAGAAGCTCAAGGATGGTACTGGTCGATGCGCGCAACCCCATTTAGTGGGGGTAGAGCCTACTTGCAAGTCTCTCCGACCTTCACAAAAAAAGTTATTCAAGAATATCTCTTTCTCCTATGTGCTTTCATCCCTAACCCTAACCCTTCCGAAAGTCGGAGAAGCTCAAGGATGGTACCGATCGATGCGCGCAACCCCATTTAGTGGGGGTAGAGCCTACTTGCAAGTCTCTCCGACCTTCACAAAAAAAGTTATTCAAGAATATCTCCTCAGATTTGGGGGAATTTCGTCGGTCGACCTCTTCCAAAGGTCGTACAAGCTCGGGGATGGTACCAATCGATCCGCAGGACCCAAATTAGTCCAGATGCAACCACTTTCCAAGTCTCTCCGACCTTCACAAAAAAAGTTATTCAAGAATATCTCTTTCTCCTATGTGCTTTCATCCCTAACCCTAACCCTAACCCTTCCGAAAGTCGGAGAAGCTCAAGGATGGTACCGATCGATGCGCGCTACCCCATTTAGTGGGGGTAGAGCCTACTTGCAAGTCTCTCCGACCTTCACAAAAAAAGTTATTCAAGAATATCTCTTTCTCCTATGTGCTTTCATCCCTAACCCTAACCCTAACCCTTCCGAAAGTCGGAGAAGCTCAAGGATGGTACCGATCGATGCGCGCAACCCCATTTAGTGGGGGTAGAGCCTACTTGCAAGTCTCTCCGACCTTCACAAAAAAAGTTATTCAAGAATATCTCCTCAGATTTGGGGGAATTTCGTCGGTCGACCTCTTTCGAAGGTCGTACAAGCTCGGGGATGGTACCAATCGATCAGCAGGACCCAAATTAGTCCAGATGCAACCACTTTCCAAGTCTCTCCGACCTTCACAAAAAAAGTTATTCAAGAATATCTCTTTCTCCTATGTGCTTTCATCCCTAACCCTAACCCTAACCCTTCCGAAAGTCGGAGAAGCTCAAGGATGGTACCGATCGATGCGCGCTACCCCATTTAGTGGGGGTAGAGCCTACTTGCAAGTCTCTCCGACCTTCACAAAAAAAGTTATTCAAGAATATCTCTTTCTCCTATGTGCTTTCATCCCTAACCCTAACCCTTCCGAAAGTCGGAGAAGCTCAAGGATGGTACCGATCGATGCGCGCAACCCCATTTAGTGGGGGTAGAGCCTACTTGCAAGTCTCTCCGACCTTCACAAAAAAAGTTATTCAAGAATATCTCCTCAGATTTGGGGGAATTTCGTCGGTCGACCTCTTCCAAAGGTCGTACAAGCTCGGGGATGGTACCAATCGATCCGCAGGACCCAAATTAGTCCAGATGCAACCACTTTCCAAGTCTCTCCGACCTTCACAAAAAAAGTTATTCAAGAATATCTCTTTCTCCTATGTGCTTTCATCCCTAACCCTAACCCTAACCCTTCCGAAAGTCGGAGAAGCTCAAGGATGGTACCGATCGATGCGCGCTACCCCATTTAGTGGGGGTAGAGCCTACTTGCAAGTCTCTCCGACCTTCACAAAAAAAGTTATTCAAGAATATCTCTTTCTCCTATGTGCTTTCATCCCTAACCCTAACCCTAACCCTTCCGAAAGTCGGAGAAGCTCAAGGATGGTACCGATCGATGCGCGCAACCCCATTTAGTGGGGGTAGAGCCTACTTGCAAGTCTCTCCGACCTTCACAAAAAAAGTTATTCAAGAATATCTCCTCAGATTTGGGGGAATTTCGTCGGTCGACCTCTTTCGAAGGTCGTACAAGCTCGGGGATGGTACCAATCGATCTGCAGGACCCAAATTAGTCCAGATGCAACCACTTTCCAAGTCTCTCCGACCTTCACAAAAAAAGTTATTCAAGAATATCTCTTTCTCCTATGTGCTTTCATCCCTAACCCTAACCCTAACCCTTCCGAAAGTCGGAGAAGCTCAAGGATGGTACCGATCGATGCGCGCTACCCCATTTAGTGGGGGTAGAGCCTACTTGCAAGTCTGTCCGACCTTCACAAAAAAAGTTATTCAAGAATATCTCTTTCTCCTATGTGCTTTCATCCCTAACCCTAACCCTAACCCTTCCGAAAGTCGGAGAAGCTCAAGGATGGTACCGATCGATGCGCGCAACCCCATTTAGTGGGGGTAGAGCCTACTTGCAAGTCTCTCCGACCTTCACAAAAAAAGTTATTCAAGAATATCTCCTCAGATTTGGGGGAATTTCGTCGGTCGACCTCTTTCGAAGGTCGTACAAGCTCGGGGATGGTACCAATCGATCCGCAGGACCCAAATTAGTCCAGATGCAACCACTTTCCAAGTCTCTCCGACCTTCACAAAAAAAGTTATTCAAGAATATCTCTTTCTCCTATGTGCTTTCATCCCTAACCCTAACCCTAACCCTTCCGAAAGTCGGAGAAGCTCAAGGATGGTACCGATCGATGCGCGCTACCCCATTTAGTGGGGGTAGAGCCTACTTGCAAGTCTCTCCGACCTTCAAAAAAAAAGTTATTCAAGAATATCTCTTTCTCCTATGTGCTTTCATCCCTAACCCTAACCCTAACCCTTCCGAAAGTCGGAGAAGCTCAAGGAAGGTACCGATCGATGCGCGCAACCCCATTTAGTGGGGGTAGAGCCTACTTGCAAGTCTCTCCGACCTTCACAAAAAAAGTTATTCAAGAATATCTCCTCAGATTTGGGGGAATTTCGTCGGTCGACCTCTTTCGAAGGTCGTACAAGCTCGGGGATGGTACCAATCGATCCGCAGGACCCAAATTAGTCCAGATGCAACCACTTTCCAAGTCTCTCCGACCTTCACAAAAAAAGTTATTCAAGAATATCTCTTTCTCCTATGTGCTTTCATCCCTAACCCTAACCCTAACCCTTCCGAAAGTCGGAGAAGCTCAAGGATGGTACCGATCGATGCGCGCTACCCCATTTAGTGGGGGTAGAGCCTACTTGCAAGTCTCTCCGACCTTCACAAAAAAAGTTATTCAAGAATATCTCTTTCTCCTATGTGCTTTCATCCCTAACCCTAACCCTAACCCTTCCGAAAGTCGGAGAAGCTCAAGGAAGGTACCGATCGATGCGCGCAACCCCATTTAGTGGGGGTAGAGCCTACTTGCAAGTCTCTCCGACCTTCACAAAAAAAGTTATTCAAGAATATCTCCTCAGATTTGGGGGAATTTCGTCGGTCGACCTCTTTCGAAGGTCGTACAAGCTCGGGGATGGTACCAATCGATCCGCAGGACCCAAATTAGTCCAGATGCAACCACTTTCCAAGTCTCTCCGACCTTCACAAAAAAAGTTATTCAAGAATATCTCTTTCTCCTATGTGCTTTCATCCCTAACCCTAACCCTAACCCTTCCGAAAGTCGGAGAAGCTCAAGGATGGTACCGATCGATGCGCGCTACCCCATTTAGTGGGGGTAGAGCCTACTTGCAAGTCTCTCCGACCTTCACAAAAAAAGTTATTCAAGAATATCTCTTTCTCCTATGTGCTTTCATCCCTAACCCTAACCCTAACCCTTCCGAAAGTCGGAGAAGCTCAAGGATGGTACAGATCGATGCGAGCTACCCCATTTAGTGGGGGTAGAGCCTACTTGCAAGTCTCTCCGACCTTCACAAAAAAAGTTATTCAAGAATATCTCTTTCTCCTATGTGCTTTCATCCCTAACCCTAACCCTAACCCTTCCGAAAGTCGGAGAAGCTCAAGGATGGTACCGATCGATGCGCGCTACCCCATTTAGTGGGGGTAGAGCCTACTTGCAAGTCTCTCCGACCTTTACAAAAAAAGTTATTCAAGAATATCTCTTTCTCCTATGTGCTTTCATCCCTAACCCTAACCCTAACCCTTCCGAAAGTCGGAGAAGCTCAAGGATGGTACCGATCGATGCGCGCAACCCCATTTAGTGGGGGTAGAGCCTACTTGCAAGTCTCTCCGACCTTCACAAAAAAAGTTATTCAAGAATATCTCCTCAGATTTGGGGGAATTTCGTCGGTCGACCTCTTTCGAAGGTCGTACAAGCTCGGGGATGGTACCAATCGATCCGCAGGACCCAAATTAGTCCAGATGCAACCACTTTCCAAGTCTCTCCGACCTTCACAAAAAAAGTTATTCAAGAATATCTCTTTCTCCTATGTGCTTTCATCCCTAACCCTAACCCTAACCCTTCCGAAAGTCAGAGAAGCTCAAGGATGGTACCGATCGATGCGCGCTACCCCATTTAGTGGGGGTAGAGCCTACTTGCAAGTCTCTCCGACCTTCACAAAAAAAGTTATTCAAGAATATCTCTTTCTCCTATGTGCTTTCATCCCTAACCCTAACCCTAACCCTTCCGAAAGTCGGAGAAGCTCAAGGATGGTACCGATCGATGCGCGCAACCCCATTTAGTGGGGGTAGAGCCTACTTGCAAGTCTCTCCGACCTTCACAAAAAAAGTTATTCAAGAATATCTCCTCAGATTTGGGGGAATTTCGTCGGTCGACCTCTTCCGAAGGTCGTACAAGCTCGGGGATGGTACCAATCGATCCGCAGGACCCAAATTAGTCCAGATGCAACCACTTTCCAAGTCTCTCCGACCTTCACAAAAAAAGTTATTCAAGAATATCTCTTTCTCCTATGTGCTTTCATCCCTAACCCTAACCCTAACCCTTCCGAAAGTCGGAGAAGCTCAAGGATGGTACCGATCGATGTGCGCTACCCCATTTAGTGGGGGTAGAGCCTACTTGCAAGTCTCTCCGACCTTCACAAAAAAAGTTATTCAAGAATATCTCTTTCTCCTATGTGCTTACATCCCTAACCCTAACCCTAACCCTTCCGAAAGTCGGAGAAGCTCAAGGATGGTACCGATCGATGCGCGCAACCCCATTTAGTGGGGGTAAAGCCTACTTGCAAGTCTCTCCGACCTTCACAAAAAAAGTTATTCAAGAATATCTCCTCAGATTTGGGGGAATTTCGTCGGTCGACCTCTTTCGAAGGTCGTACAAGCTCGGGGATGGTACCAATCGATCCGCAGGACCCAAATTAGTCCAGATGCAACCACTTTCCAAGTCTCTCCGACCTTCACAAAAAAAGTTATTCAAGAATATCTCTTTCTCCTATGTGCTTTCATCCCTAACCCTAACCCTAACCCTTCCGAAAGTCGGAGAAGCTCAAGGATGGTACCGATCGATGCGCGCTACCCCATTTAGTGGGGGTAGAGCCTACTTGCAAGTCTCTCCGACCTTCACAAAAAAAGTTATTCAAGAATATCTCTTTCTCCTATGTGCTTTCATCCCTAACCCTAACCCTAACCCTTCCGAAAGTCGGAGAAGCTCAAGGATGGTACCGATCGATGCGCGCTACCCCATTTAGTGGGGGTAGAGCCTACTTGCAAGTCTCTCCGACCTTCACAAAAAAAGTTATTCAAGAATATCTCTTTCTCCTATGTGCTTTCATCCCTAACCCTAACCCTAACCCTTCCGAAAGTCGGAGAAGCTCAAGGATGGTACCGATCGATGCGCGCTACCCCATTTAGTGGGGGTAGAGCCTACTTGCAAGTCTCTCCGACCTTCACAAAAAAAGTTATTCAAGAATATCTCTTTCTCCTATGTGCTTTCATCCCTAACCCTAACCCTTCCGAAAGTCGGAGAAGCTCAAGGATGGTACCGATCGATGCGCGCTACCCCATTTAGTGGGGGTAGAGCCTACTTGCAAGTCTCTCCGACCTTTACAAAAAAAGTTATTCAAGAATATCTCTTTCTCCTATGTGCTTTCATCCCTAACCCTAACCCTAACCCTTCCGAAAGTCGGAGAAGCTCAAGGATGGTACCGATCGATGCGCGCAACCCCATTTAGTGGGAGTAGAGCCTACTTGCAAGTCTCTCCGACCTTCACAAAAAAAGTTATTCAAGAATATCTCCTCAGATTTGGGGGAATTTCGTCGGTCGACCTCTTTCGAAGGTCGTACAAGCTCGGGGATGGTACCAATCGATCCGCAGGACCCAAATTAGTCCAGATGCAACCACTTTCCAAGTCTCTCCGACCTTCACAAAAAAAGTTATTCAAGAATATCTCTTTCTCCTATGTGCTTTCATCCCTAACCCTAACCCTAACCCTTCCGAAAGTCAGAGAAGCTCAAGGATGGTACCGATCGATGCGCGCTACCCCATTTAGTGGGGGTAGAGCCTACTTGCAAGTCTCTCCGACCTTCACAAAAAAAGTTATTCAAGAATATCTCTTTCTCCTATGTGCTTTCATCCCTAACCCTAACCCTAACCCTTCCGAAAGTCGGAGAAGCTCAAGGATGGTACCGATCGATGCGCGCAACCCCATTTAGTGGGGGTAGAGCCTACTTGCAAGTCTCTCCGACCTTCACAAAAAAAGTTATTCAAGAATATCTCCTCAGATTTGGGGGAATTTCGTCGGTCGACCTCTTCCGAAGGTCGTACAAGCTCGGGGATGGTACCAATCGATCCGCAGGACCCAAATTAGTCCAGATGCAACCACTTTCCAAGTCTCTCCGACCTTCACAAAAAAAGTTATTCAAGAATATCTCTTTCTCCTATGTGCTTTCATCCCTAACCCTAACCCTAACCCTTCCGAAAGTCGGAGAAGCTCAAGGATGGTACCGATCGATGTGCGCTACCCCATTTAGTGGGGGTAGAGCCTACTTGCAAGTCTCTCCGACCTTCACAAAAAAAGTTATTCAAGAATATCTCTTTCTCCTATGTGCTTACATCCCTAACCCTAACCCTAACCCTTCCGAAAGTCGGAGAAGCTCAAGGATGGTACCGATCGATGCGCGCAACCCCATTTAGTGGGGGTAAAGCCTACTTGCAAGTCTCTCCGACCTTCACAAAAAAAGTTATTCAAGAATATCTCCTCAGATTTGGGGGAATTTCGTCGGTCGACCTCTTTCGAAGGTCGTACAAGCTCGGGGATGGTACCAATCGATCCGCAGGACCCAAATTAGTCCAGATGCAACCACTTTCCAAGTCTCTCCGACCTTCACAAAAAAAGTTATTCAAGAATATCTCTTTCTCCTATGTGCTTTCATCCCTAACCCTAACCCTAACCCTTCCGAAAGTCGGAGAAGCTCAAGGATGGTACCGATCGATGCGCGCTACCCCATTTAGTGGGGGTAGAGCCTACTTGCAAGTCTCTCCGACCTTCACAAAAAAAGTTATTCAAGAATATCTCTTTCTCCTATGTGCTTTCATCCCTAACCCTAACCCTAACCCTTCCGAAAGTCGGAGAAGCTCAAGGATGGTACCGATCGATGCGCGCTACCCCATTTAGTGGGGGTAGAGCCTACTTGCAAGTCTCTCCGACCTTCACAAAAAAAGTTATTCAAGAATATCTCTTTCTCCTATGTGCTTTCATCCCTAACCCTAACCCTAACCCTTCCGAAAGTCGGAGAAGCTCAAGGATGGTACCGATCGATGCGCGCAACCCCATTTAGTGGGGGTAGAGCCTACTTGCAAGTCTCTCCGACCTTCACAAAAAAAGTTATTCAAGAATATCTCCTCAGATTTGGGGGAATTTCGTCGGTCGACCTCTTTCGAAGGTCGTACAAGCTCGGGGATGGTACTAATCGATCCGCAGGACCCAAATTAGTCCAGATGCAACCACTTTCCAAGTCTCTCCGACCTTCACAAAAAAAGTTATTCAAGAATATCTCTTTCTCCTATGTGCTTTCATCCCTAACCCTAACCCTAACCCTTCCGAAAGTCGGAGAAGCTCAAGGATGGTACCGATCGATGCGCGCTACCCCATTTAGTGGGGGTAGAGCCTACTTGCAAGTCTCTCCGACCTTCACAAAAAAAGTTATTCAAGAATATCTCTTTCTCCTATGTGCTTTCATCCCTAACCCTAACCCTAACCCTTCCGAAAGTCGGAGAAGCTCAAGGATGGTACCGATCGATGCGCGCAACCCCATTTAGTGGGGGTAGAGCCTACTTGCAAGTCTCTCCGACCTTCACAAAAAAAGTTATTCAAGAATATCTCCTCAGATTTGGGGGAATTTCGTCGGTCGACCTCTTTCGAAGGTCGTACAAGCTCGGGGATGGTACCAATCGATCCGCAGGACCCAAATTAGTCCAGATGCAACCACTTTCCAAGTCTCTCCGACCTTCACAAAAAAAGTTATTCAAGAATATCTCTTTCTCCTATGTGCTTTCATCCCTAACCCTAACCCTAACCCTTCCGAAAGTCGGAGAAGCTCAAGGATGGTACCGATCGATGCGCGCTACCCCATTTAGTGGGGGTAGAGCCTACTTGCAAGTCTCTCCGACCTTCACAAAAAAAGTTATTCAAGAATATCTCTTTCTCCTATGTGCTTTCATCCCTAACCCTAACCCTAACCCTTCCGAAAGTCGGAGAAGCTCAAGGATGGTACCGATCGATGCGCGCAACCCCATTTAGTGGGGGTAGAGCCTACTTGCAAGTCTCTCCGACCTTCACAAAAAAAGTTATTCAAGAATATCTCCTCAGATTTGGGGGAATTTCGTCGGTCGACCTCTTCCGAAGGTCGTACAAGCTCGGGGATGGTACCAATCGATCCGCAGGACCCAAATTAGTCCAGATGCAACCACTTTCCAAGTCTCTCCGACCTTCACAAAAAAAGTTATTCAAGAATATCTCTTTCTCCTATGTGCTTTCATCCCTAACCCTAACCCTAACCCTTCCGAAAGTCGGAGAAGCTCAAGGATGGTACCGATCGATGCGCGCAACCCCATTTAGTGGGGGTAGAGCCTACTTGCAAGTCTCTCCGACCTTCACAAAAAAAGTTATTCAAGAATATCTCCTCAGATTTGGGGGAATTTCGTCGGTCGACCTCTTCCGAAGGTCGTACAAGCTCGGGGATGGTACCAATCGATCCGCAGGACCCAAATTAGTCCAGATGCAACCACTTTCCAAGTCTCTCCGACCTTCACAAAAAAAGTTATTCAAGAATATCTCTTTCTCCTATGTGCTTTCATCCCTAACCCTAACCCTAACCCTTCCGAAAGTCGGAGAAGCTCAAGGATGGTACCGATCGATGCGCGCTACCCCATTTAGTGGGGGTAGAGCCTACTTGCAAGTCTCTCAGACCTTCACAAAAAAAGTTATTCAAGAATATCTCTTTCTCCTATGTGCTTACATCCCTAACCCTAACCCTTCCGAAAGTCGGAGAAGCTCAAGGATAGTACCGATCGATGCGCGCAACCCCATTTAGTGGGGGTAGAGCCTACTTGCAAGTCTCTCCGACCTTCACAAAAAAAGTTATTCAAGAATATCTCCTCAGATTTGGGGGAATTTCGTCGGTCGACCTCTTTCGAAGGTCGTACAAGCTCGGGGATGGTACCAATCGATCCGCAGGACCCAAATTAGTCCAGATGCAACCACTTTCCAAGTCTCTCCGACCTTCACAAAAAAAGTTATTCAAGAATATCTCTTTCTCCTATGTGCTTTCATCCCTAACCCTAACCCTAACCCTTCCGAAAGTCGGAGAAGCTCAAGGATGGTACCGATCGATGCGCGCTACCCCATTTAGTGGGGGTAGAGCCTACTTGCAAGTCTCTCCGACCTTCACAAAAAAAGTTATTCAAGAATATCTCTTTCTCCTATGTGCTTTCATCCCTAACCCTAACCCTAACCCTTCCGAAAGTCGGAGAAGCTCAAGGATGGTACCGATTGATGCGCGCTACCCCATTTAGTGGGGGTAGAGCCTACTTGCAAGTCTCTCCGACCTTCACAAAAAAAGTTATTCAAGAATATCTCTTTCTCCTATGTGCTTTCATCCCTAACCCTAACCCTAACCCTTCCGAAAGTCGGAGAAGCTCAAGGATGGTACCGATCGATGCGCGCAACCCCATTTAGTGGGGGTAGAGCCTACTTGCAAGTCTCTCCGACCTTCACAAAAAAAGTTATTCAAGAATATCTCCTCAGATTTGGGGGAATTTCGTCGGTCGACCTCTTTCGAAGGTCGTACAAGCTCGGGGATGGTACCAATCGATCCGCAGGACCCAAATTAGTCCAGATGCAACCACTTTCCAAGTCTCTCCGACCTTCACAAAAAAAGTTATTCAAGAATATCTCTTTCTCCTATGTGCTTTCATCCCTAACCCTAACCCTAACCCTTCCGAAAGTCGGAGAAGCTCAAGGATGGTACCGATCGATGCGCGCTACCCCATTTAGTGGGGGTAGAGCCTACTTGCAAGTCTCTCCGACCTTCACAAAAAAAGTTATTCAAGAATATCTCTTTCTCCTATGTGCTTTCATCCCTAACCCTAACCCTAACCCTTCCGAAAGTCGGAGAAGCTCAAGGATGGTACCGATCGATGCGCGCAACCCCATTTAGTGGGGGTAGAGCCTACTTGCAAGTCTCTCCGACCTTCACAAAAAAAGTTATTCAAGAATATCTCCTCAGATTTGGGGGAATTTCGTCGGTCGACCTCTTCCGAAGGTCGTACAAGCTCGGGGATGGTACCAATCGATCCGCAGGACCCAAATTAGTCCAGATGCAACCACTTTCCAAGTCTCTCCGACCTTCACAAAAAAAGTTATTCAAGAATATCTCTTTCTCCTATGTGCTTTCATCCCTAACCCTAACCCTTCCGAAAGTCGGAGAAGCTCAAGGATGGTACCGATCGATGCGCGCTACCCCATTTAGTGGGGGTAGAGCCTACTTGCAAGTCTCTCCGACCTTCACAAAAAAAGTTATTCAAGAATATCTCTTTCTCCTATGTGCTTTCATCCCTAACCCTAACCCTAACCCTTCCGAAAGTCGGAGAAGCTCAAGGATGGTACCGATCGATGCGCGCAACCCCATTTAGTGGGGGTAGAGCCTACTTGCAAGTCTCTCCGACCTTCACAAAAAAAGTTATTCAAGAATATCTCCTCAGATTTGGGGGAATTTCGTCGGTCGACCTCTTTCGAAGGTTGTACAAGCTCGGGGATGGTACCAATCGATCCGCAGGACCCAAATTAGTCCAGATGCAACCACTTTCCAAGTCTCTCCGACCTTCACAAAAAAAGTTATTCAAGAATATCTCTTTCTCCTATGTGCTTTCATCCCTAACCCTAACCCTAACCCTTCCGAAAGTCGGAGAAGCTCAAAGATGGTACCGATCGATGCGCGCTACCCCATTTAGTGGGGGTAGAGCCTACTTGCAAGTCTCTCCGACCTTCACAAAAAAAGTTATTCAAGAATATCTCCTCAGATTTGGGGGAATTTCGTCGGTCGACCTCTTCCGAAGGTCGTACAAGCTCGTGGATGGTACCAATCGATCCGCAGGACCCAAATTAGTCCAGATGCAACCACTTTCCAAGTCTCTCCGACCTTCACAAAAAAAGTTATTCAAGAATATCTCTTTCTCCTATGTGCTTTCATCCCTAACCCTAACCCTAACCCTTCCGAAAGTCGGAGAAGCTCAAGGATGGTACCGATCGATGCGCGCTACCCCATTTAGTGGGGGTAGAGCCTACTTGCAAGTCTCTCCGACCTTCACAAAAAACGTTATTCAAGAATATCTCTTTCTCCTATGTGCTTTCATCCCTAACCCTAACCCTAACCCTTCCGAAAGTCGGAGAAGCTCAAGGATGGTACCGATCGATGCGCGCTACCCCATTTAGTGGGGGTAGAGCCTACTTGCAAGTCTCTCCGACCTTCACAAAAAAAGTTATTCAAGAATATCTCCTCAGATTTGGGGGAATTTCGTCGGTCGACCTCTTCCGAAGGTCGTACAAGCTCGGGGATGGTACCAATCGATCCGCAGGACCCAAATTAGTCCAGATGCAACCACTTTCCAAGTCTCTCCGACCTTCACAAAAAAAGTTATTCAAGAATATCTCTTTCTCCTATGTGCTTTCATCCCTAACCCTAACCCTAACCCTTCCGAAAGTCGGAGAAGCTCAAGGATGGTACCGATCGATGCGCGCTACCCCATTTAGTGGGGGTAGAGCCTACTTGCAAGTCTCTCCGACCTTCACAAAAAAAGTTATTCAAGAATATCTCTTTCTCCTATGTGCTTTCATCCCTAACCCTAACCCTAACCCTTCCGAAAGTCGGAGAAGCTCAAGGATGGTACCGATCGATGCGCGCTACCCCATTTAGTGGGGGTAGAGCCTACTTGCAAGTCTCTCCGACCTTCACAAAAAAAGTTATTCAAGAATATCTCTTTCTCCTATGTGCTTTCATCCCTAACCCTAACCCTAACCCTTCCGAAAGTCGGAGAAGCTCAAGGATGGTACCGATCGATGCGCGCAACCCCATTTAGTGGGGGTAGAGCCTACTTGCAAGTCTCTCCGACCTTCACAAAAAAAGTTATTCAAGAATATCTCCTCAGATTTGGGGGAATTTCGTCGGTCGACCTCTTTCGAAGGTCGTACAAGCTCGGGGATGGTACCAATCGATCCGCAGGACCCAAATTAGTCCAGATGCAACCACTTTCCAAGTCTCTCCGACCTTCACAAAAAAAGTTATTCAAGAATATCTCTTTCTCCTATGTGCTTTCATCCCTAACCCTAACCCTAACCCTTCCGAAAGTCGGAGAAGCTCAAGGATGGTACCGATCGATGCGCGCTACCCCATTTAGTGGGGGTAGAGCCTACTTGCAAGTCTCTCCGACCTTCACAAAAAAAGTTATTCAAGAATATCTCTTTCTCCTATGTGCTTTCATCCCTAACCCTAACCCTAACCCTTCCGAAAGTCGGAGAAGCTCAAGGATGGTACCGATCGATGCGCGCAACCCCATTTAGTGGGGGTAAAGCCTACTTGCAAGTCTCTCCGACCTTCACAAAAAAAGTTATTCAAGAATATCTCCTCAGATTTGGGGGAATTTCGTCGGTCGACCTCTTTCGAAGGTCGTACAAGCTCGGGGATGGTACCAATCGATCCGCAGGACCCAAATTAGTCCAGATGCAACCACTTTCCAAGTCTCTCCGACCTTCACAAAAAAAGTTATTCAAGAATATCTCTTTCTCCTATGTGCTTTCATCCCTAACCCTAACCCTTCCGAAAGTCGGAGAAGCTCAAGGATGGTACCGATCGATGCGCGCTACCCCATTTAGTGGGGGTAGAGCCTACTTGCAAGTCTCTCCGACCTTCACAAAAAAAGTTATTCAAGAATATCTCTTTCTCCTATGTGCTTTCATCCCTAACCCTAACCCTAACCCTTCCGAAAGTCGGAGAAGCTCAAGGATGGTACCGATCGATGCGCGCAACCCCATTTAGTGGGGGTAGAGCCTACTTGCAAGTCTCTCCGACCTTCACAAAAAAAGTTATTCAAGAATATCTCCTCAGATTTGGGGGAATTTCGTCGGTCGACCTCTTTCGAAGGTTGTACAAGCTCGGGGATGGTACCAATCGATCCGCAGGACCCAAATTAGTCCAGATGCAACCACTTTCCAAGTCTCTCCGACCTTCACAAAAAAAGTTATTCAAGAATATCTCTTTCTCCTATGTGCTTTCATCCCTAACCCTAACCCTAACCCTTCCGAAAGTCGGAGAAGCTCAAAGATGGTACCGATCGATGCGCGCTACCCCATTTAGTGGGGGTAGAGCCTACTTGCAAGTCTCTCCGACCTTCACAAAAAAAGTTATTCAAGAATATCTCCTCAGATTTGGGGGAATTTCGTCGGTCGACCTCTTCCGAAGGTCGTACAAGCTCGTGGATGGTACCAATCGATCCGCAGGACCCAAATTAGTCCAGATGCAACCACTTTCCAAGTCTCTCCGACCTTCACAAAAAAAGTTATTCAAGAATATCTCTTTCTCCTATGTGCTTTCATCCCTAACCCTAACCCTAACCCTTCCGAAAGTCGGAGAAGCTCAAGGATGGTACCGATCGATGCGCGCTACCCCATTTAGTGGGGGTAGAGCCTACTTGCAAGTCTCTCCGACCTTCACAAAAAACGTTATTCAAGAATATCTCTTTCTCCTATGTGCTTTCATCCCTAACCCTAACCCTAACCCTTCCGAAAGTCGGAGAAGCTCAAGGATGGTACCGATCGATGCGCGCTACCCCATTTAGTGGGGGTAGAGCCTACTTGCAAGTCTCTCCGACCTTCACAAAAAAAGTTATTCAAGAATATCTCCTCAGATTTGGGGGAATTTCGTCGGTCGACCTCTTCCGAAGGTCGTACAAGCTCGGGGATGGTACCAATCGATCCGCAGGACCCAAATTAGTCCAGATGCAACCACTTTCCAAGTCTCTCCGACCTTCACAAAAAAAGTTATTCAAGAATATCTCTTTCTCCTATGTGCTTTCATCCCTAACCCTAACCCTAACCCTTCCGAAAGTCGGAGAAGCTCAAGGATGGTACCGATCGATGCGCGCTACCCCATTTAGTGGGGGTAGAGCCTACTTGCAAGTCTCTCCGACCTTCACAAAAAAAGTTATTCAAGAATATCTCTTTCTCCTATGTGCTTTCATCCCTAACCCTAACCCTAACCCTTCCGAAAGTCGGAGAAGCTCAAGGATGGTACCGATCGATGCGCGCTACCCCATTTAGTGGGGGTAGAGCCTACTTGCAAGTCTCTCCGACCTTCACAAAAAAAGTTATTCAAGAATATCTCTTTCTCCTATGTGCTTTCATCCCTAACCCTAACCCTAACCCTTCCGAAAGTCGGAGAAGCTCAAGGATGGTACCGATCGATGCGCGCAACCCCATTTAGTGGGGGTAGAGCCTACTTGCAAGTCTCTCCGACCTTCACAAAAAAAGTTATTCAAGAATATCTCCTCAGATTTGGGGGAATTTCGTCGGTCGACCTCTTTCGAAGGTCGTACAAGCTCGGGGATGGTACCAATCGATCCGCAGGACCCAAATTAGTCCAGATGCAACCACTTTCCAAGTCTCTCCGACCTTCACAAAAAAAGTTATTCAAGAATATCTCTTTCTCCTATGTGCTTTCATCCCTAACCCTAACCCTAACCCTTCCGAAAGTCGGAGAAGCTCAAGGATGGTACCGATCGATGCGCGCTACCCCATTTAGTGGGGGTAGAGCCTACTTGCAAGTCTCTCCGACCTTCACAAAAAAAGTTATTCAAGAATATCTCTTTCTCCTATGTGCTTTCATCCCTAACCCTAACCCTAACCCTTCCGAAAGTCGGAGAAGCTCAAGGATGGTACCGATCGATGCGCGCAACCCCATTTAGTGGGGGTAAAGCCTACTTGCAAGTCTCTCCGACCTTCACAAAAAAAGTTATTCAAGAATATCTCCTCAGATTTGGGGGAATTTCGTCGGTCGACCTCTTTCGAAGGTCGTACAAGCTCGGGGATGGTACCAATCGATCCGCAGGACCCAAATTAGTCCAGATGCAACCACTTTCCAAGTCTCTCCGACCTTCACAAAAAAAGTTATTCAAGAATATCTCTTTCTCCTATGTGCTTTCATCCCTAACCCTAACCCTAACCCTTCCGAAAGTCGGAGAAGCTCAAGGATGGTACCGATCGATGCGCGCTACCCCATTTAGTGGGGGTAGAGCCTACTTGCAAGTCTCTCCGACCTTCACAAAAAAAGTTATTCAAGAATATCTCTTTCTCCTATGTGCTTTCATCCCTAACCCTAACCCTAACCCTTCCGAAAGTCGGAGAAGCTCAAGGATGGTACCGATCGATGCGCGCAACCCCATTTAGTGGGGGTAGAGCCTACTTGCAAGTCTCTCCGACCTTCACAAAAAAAGTTATTCAAGAATATCTCCTCAGATTTGGGGGAATTTCGTCGGTCGACCTCTTCCGAAGGTCGTACAAGCTCGGGGATGGTACCAATCGATCCGCAGGACCCAAATTAGTCCAGATGCAACCACTTTCCAAGTCTCTCCGACCTTCACAAAAAAAGTTATTCAAGAATATCTCTTTCTCCTATGTGCTTTCATCCCTAACCCTAACCCTAACCCTTCCGAAAGTCGGAGAAGCTCAAGGATGGTACCGATCGATGCGCGCAACCCCATTTAGTGGGGGTAGAGCCTACTTGCAAGTCTCTCCGACCTTCACAAAAAAAGTTATTCAAGAATATCTCCTCAGATTTGGGGGAATTTCGTCGGTCGACCTCTTCCGAAGGTCGTACAAGCTCGGGGATGGTACCAATCGATCCGCAGGACCCAAATTAGTCCAGATGCAACCACTTTCCAAGTCTCTCCGACCTTCACAAAAAAAGTTATTCAAGAATATCTCTTTCTCCTATGTGCTTTCATCCCTAACCCTAACCCTTCCGAAAGTCGGAGAAGCTCAAGGATGGTACCGATCGATGCGCGCTACCCCATTTAGTGGGGGTAGAGCCTACTTGCAAGTCTCTCCGACCTTCACAAAAAAAGTTATTCAAGAATATCTCTTTCTCCTATGTGCTTACATCCCTAACCCTAACCCTAACCCTTCCGAAAGTCGGAGAAGCTCAAGGATGGTACCGATCGATGCGCGCAACCCCATTTAGTGGGGGTAGAGCCTACTTGCAAGTCTCTCCGACCTTCACAAAAAAAGTTATTCAAGAATATCTCCTCAGATTTGGGGGAATTTCGTCGGTCGACCTCTTTCGAAGGTCGTACAAGCTCGGGGATGGTACCAATCGATCCGCAGGACCCAAATTAGTCCAGATGCAACCACTTTCCAAGTCTCTCCGACCTTCACAAAAAAAGTTATTCAAGAATATCTCTTTCTCCTATGTGCTTTCATCCCTAACCCTAACCCTAACCCTTCCGAAAGTCGGAGAAGCTCAAGGATGGTACCGATCGATGCGCGCTACCCCATTTAGTGGGGGTAGAGCCTACTTGCAAGTCTCTCCGACCTTCACAAAAAAAGTTATTCAAGAATATCTCTTTCTCCTATGTGCTTTCATCCCTAACCCTAACCCTAACCCTTCCGAAAGTCGGAGAAGCTCAAGGATGGTACCGATCGATGCGCGCTACCCCATTTAGTGGGGGTAGAGCCTACTTGCAAGTCTCTCCGACCTTCACAAAAAAAGTTATTCAAGAATATCTCTTTCTCCTATGTGCTTTCATCCCTAACCCTAACCCTAACCCTTCCGAAAGTCGGAGAAGCTCAAGGATGGTACCGATTGATGCGCGCTACCCCATTTAGTGGGGGTAGAGCCTACTTGCAAGTCTCTCCGACCTTCACAAAAAAAGTTATTCAAGAATATCTCTTTCTCCTATGTGCTTTCATCCCTAACCCTAACCCTAACCCTTCCGAAAGTCGGAGAAGCTCAAGGATGGTACCGATCGATGCGCGCAACCCCATTTAGTGGGGGTAGAGCCTACTTGCAAGTCTCTCCGACCTTCACAAAAAAAGTTATTCAAGAATATCTCCTCAGATTTGGGGGAATTTCGTCGGTCGACCTCTTTCGAAGGTCGTACAAGCTCGGGGATGGTACCAATCGATCCGCAGGACCCAAATTAGTCCAGATGCAACCACTTTCCAAGTCTCTCCGACCTTCACAAAAAAAGTTATTCAAGAATATCTCTTTCTCCTATGTGCTTTCATCCCTAACCCTAACCCTTCCGAAAGTCGGAGAAGCTCAAGGATGGTACCGATCGATGCGCGCTACCCCATTTAGTGGGGGTAGAGCCTACTTGCAAGTCTCTCCGACCTTCACAAAAAAAGTTATTCAAGAATATCTCTTTCTCCTATGTGCTTTCATCCCTAACCCTAACCCTAACCCTTCCGAAAGTCGGAGAAGCTCAAGGATGGTACCGATCGATGCGCGCAACCCCATTTAGTGGGGGTAGAGCCTACTTGCAAGTCTCTCCGACCTTCACAAAAAAAGTTATTCAAGAATATCTCCTCAGATTTGGGGGAATTTCGTCGGTCGACCTCTTTCGAAGGTTGTACAAGCTCGGGGATGGTACCAATCGATCCGCAGGACCCAAATTAGTCCAGATGCAACCACTTTCCAAGTCTCTCCGACCTTCACAAAAAAAGTTATTCAAGAATATCTCTTTCTCCTATGTGCTTTCATCCCTAACCCTAACCCTAACCCTTCCGAAAGTCGGAGAAGCTCAAAGATGGTACCGATCGATGCGCGCTACCCCATTTAGTGGGGGTAGAGCCTACTTGCAAGTCTCTCCGACCTTCACAAAAAAAGTTATTCAAGAATATCTCCTCAGATTTGGGGGAATTTCGTCGGTCGACCTCTTCCGAAGGTCGTACAAGCTCGTGGATGGTACCAATCGATCCGCAGGACCCAAATTAGTCCAGATGCAACCACTTTCCAAGTCTCTCCGACCTTCACAAAAAAAGTTATTCAAGAATATCTCTTTCTCCTATGTGCTTTCATCCCTAACCCTAACCCTAACCCTTCCGAAAGTCGGAGAAGCTCAAGGATGGTACCGATCGATGCGCGCTACCCCATTTAGTGGGGGTAGAGCCTACTTGCAAGTCTCTCCGACCTTCACAAAAAACGTTATTCAAGAATATCTCTTTCTCCTATGTGCTTTCATCCCTAACCCTAACCCTAACCCTTCCGAAAGTCGGAGAAGCTCAAGGATGGTACCGATCGATGCGCGCTACCCCATTTAGTGGGGGTAGAGCCTACTTGCAAGTCTCTCCGACCTTCACAAAAAAAGTTATTCAAGAATATCTCCTCAGATTTGGGGGAATTTCGTCGGTCGACCTCTTCCGAAGGTCGTACAAGCTCGGGGATGGTACCAATCGATCCGCAGGACCCAAATTAGTCCAGATGCAACCACTTTCCAAGTCTCTCCGACCTTCACAAAAAAAGTTATTCAAGAATATCTCTTTCTCCTATGTGCTTTCATCCCTAACCCTAACCCTAACCCTTCCGAAAGTCGGAGAAGCTCAAGGATGGTACCGATCGATGCGCGCTACCCCATTTAGTGGGGGTAGAGCCTACTTGCAAGTCTCTCCGACCTTCACAAAAAAAGTTATTCAAGAATATCTCTTTCTCCTATGTGCTTTCATCCCTAACCCTAACCCTAACCCTTCCGAAAGTCGGAGAAGCTCAAGGATGGTACCGATCGATGCGCGCTACCCCATTTAGTGGGGGTAGAGCCTACTTGCAAGTCTCTCCGACCTTCACAAAAAAAGTTATTCAAGAATATCTCTTTCTCCTATGTGCTTTCATCCCTAACCCTAACCCTAACCCTTCCGAAAGTCGGAGAAGCTCAAGGATGGTACCGATCGATGCGCGCAACCCCATTTAGTGGGGGTAGAGCCTACTTGCAAGTCTCTCCGACCTTCACAAAAAAAGTTATTCAAGAATATCTCCTCAGATTTGGGGGAATTTCGTCGGTCGACCTCTTTCGAAGGTCGTACAAGCTCGGGGATGGTACCAATCGATCCGCAGGACCCAAATTAGTCCAGATGCAACCACTTTCCAAGTCTCTCCGACCTTCACAAAAAAAGTTATTCAAGAATATCTCTTTCTCCTATGTGCTTTCATCCCTAACCCTAACCCTAACCCTTCCGAAAGTCGGAGAAGCTCAAGGATGGTACCGATCGATGCGCGCTACCCCATTTAGTGGGGGTAGAGCCTACTTGCAAGTCTCTCCGACCTTCACAAAAAAAGTTATTCAAGAATATCTCTTTCTCCTATGTGCTTTCATCCCTAACCCTAACCCTAACCCTTCCGAAAGTCGGAGAAGCTCAAGGATGGTACCGATCGATGCGCGCAACCCCATTTAGTGGGGGTAAAGCCTACTTGCAAGTCTCTCCGACCTTCACAAAAAAAGTTATTCAAGAATATCTCCTCAGATTTGGGGGAATTTCGTCGGTCGACCTCTTTCGAAGGTCGTACAAGCTCGGGGATGGTACCAATCGATCCGCAGGACCCAAATTAGTCCAGATGCAACCACTTTCCAAGTCTCTCCGACCTTCACAAAAAAAGTTATTCAAGAATATCTCTTTCTCCTATGTGCTTTCATCCCTAACCCTAACCCTAACCCTTCCGAAAGTCGGAGAAGCTCAAGGATGGTACCGATCGATGCGCGCTACCCCATTTAGTGGGGGTAGAGCCTACTTGCAAGTCTCTCCGACCTTCACAAAAAAAGTTATTCAAGAATATCTCTTTCTCCTATGTGCTTTCATCCCTAACCCTAACCCTAACCCTTCCGAAAGTCGGAGAAGCTCAAGGATGGTACCGATCGATGCGCGCAACCCCATTTAGTGGGGGTAGAGCCTACTTGCAAGTCTCTCCGACCTTCACAAAAAAAGTTATTCAAGAATATCTCCTCAGATTTGGGGGAATTTCGTCGGTCGACCTCTTCCGAAGGTCGTACAAGCTCGGGGATGGTACCAATCGATCCGCAGGACCCAAATTAGTCCAGATGCAACCACTTTCCAAGTCTCTCCGACCTTCACAAAAAAAGTTATTCAAGAATATCTCTTTCTCCTATGTGCTTTCATCCCTAACCCTAACCCTAACCCTTCCGAAAGTCGGAGAAGCTCAAGGATGGTACCGATCGATGCGCGCAACCCCATTTAGTGGGGGTAGAGCCTACTTGCAAGTCTCTCCGACCTTCACAAAAAAAGTTATTCAAGAATATCTCCTCAGATTTGGGGGAATTTCGTCGGTCGACCTCTTCCGAAGGTCGTACAAGCTCGGGGATGGTACCAATCGATCCGCAGGACCCAAATTAGTCCAGATGCAACCACTTTCCAAGTCTCTCCGACCTTCACAAAAAAAGTTATTCAAGAATATCTCTTTCTCCTATGTGCTTTCATCCCTAACCCTAACCCTTCCGAAAGTCGGAGAAGCTCAAGGATGGTACCGATCGATGCGCGCTACCCCATTTAGTGGGGGTAGAGCCTACTTGCAAGTCTCTCCGACCTTCACAAAAAAAGTTATTCAAGAATATCTCTTTCTCCTATGTGCTTACATCCCTAACCCTAACCCTAACCCTTCCGAAAGTCGGAGAAGCTCAAGGATGGTACCGATCGATGCGCGCAACCCCATTTAGTGGGGGTAGAGCCTACTTGCAAGTCTCTCCGACCTTCACAAAAAAAGTTATTCAAGAATATCTCCTCAGATTTGGGGGAATTTCGTCGGTCGACCTCTTTCGAAGGTCGTACAAGCTCGGGGATGGTACCAATCGATCCGCAGGACCCAAATTAGTCCAGATGCAACCACTTTCCAAGTCTCTCCGACCTTCACAAAAAAAGTTATTCAAGAATATCTCTTTCTCCTATGTGCTTTCATCCCTAACCCTAACCCTAACCCTTCCGAAAGTCGGAGAAGCTCAAGGATGGTACCGATCGATGCGCGCTACCCCATTTAGTGGGGGTAGAGCCTACTTGCAAGTCTCTCCGACCTTCACAAAAAAAGTTATTCAAGAATATCTCTTTCTCCTATGTGCTTTCATCCCTAACCCTAACCCTAACCCTTCCGAAAGTCGGAGAAGCTCAAGGATGGTACCGATCGATGCGCGCTACCCCATTTAGTGGGGGTAGAGCCTACTTGCAAGTCTCTCCGACCTTCACAAAAAAAGTTATTCAAGAATATCTCTTTCTCCTATGTGCTTTCATCCCTAACCCTAACCCTAACCCTTCCGAAAGTCGGAGAAGCTCAAGGATGGTACCGATTGATGCGCGCTACCCCATTTAGTGGGGGTAGAGCCTACTTGCAAGTCTCTCCGACCTTCACAAAAAAAGTTATTCAAGAATATCTCTTTCTCCTATGTGCTTTCATCCCTAACCCTAACCCTAACCCTTCCGAAAGTCGGAGAAGCTCAAGGATGGTACCGATCGATGCGCGCAACCCCATTTAGTGGGGGTAGAGCCTACTTGCAAGTCTCTCCGACCTTCACAAAAAAAGTTATTCAAGAATATCTCCTCAGATTTGGGGGAATTTCGTCGGTCGACCTCTTTCGAAGGTCGTACAAGCTCGGGGATGGTACCAATCGATCCGCAGGACCCAAATTAGTCCAGATGCAACCACTTTCCAAGTCTCTCCGACCTTCACAAAAAAAGTTATTCAAGAATATCTCTTTCTCCTATGTGCTTTCATCCCTAACCCTAACCCTAACCCTTCCGAAAGTCGGAGAAGCTCAAGGATGGTACCGATCGATGCGCGCTACCCCATTTAGTGGGGGTAGAGCCTACTTGCAAGTCTCTCCGACCTTCACAAAAAAAGTTATTAAAGAATATCTCTTTCTCCTATGTGCTTTCATCCCTAACCCTAACCCTAACCCTTCCGAAAGTCGGAGAAGCTCAAGGATGGTACCGATCGATGTGCGCAACCCCATTTAGTGGGGGTAGAGCCTACTTGCAAGTCTCTCCGACCTTCACAAAAAAAGTTATTCAAGAATATCTCCTCAGATTTGAGGGAATTTCGTCGGTCGACCTCTTCCGAAGGTCGTACAAGCTCGGGGATGGTACCAATCGATCCGCAGGACCCAAATTAGTCCAGATGCAACCACTTTCCAAGTCTCTCCGACCTTCACAAAAAAAGTTATTCAAGAATATCTCTTTCTCCTATGTGCTTTCATCCCTAACCCTAACCCTAACCCTTCCGAAAGTCGGAGAAGCTCAAGGATGGTACCGATCGATGCGCGCTACCCCATTTAGTGGGGGTAGAGCCTACTTGCAAGTCTCTCCGACCTTCACAAAAAAAGTTATTCAAGAATATCTCTTTCTCCTATGTGCTTTCATCCCTAACCCTAACCCTAACCCTTCCGAAAGTCGGAGAAGCTCAAGGATGGTACCGATCGATGCGCGCAACCCCATTTAGTGGGGGTAGAGCCTACTTGCAAGTCTCTCCGACCTTCACAAAAAAAGTTATTCAAGAATATCTCCTCAGATTTGGGGGAATTTCGTCGGTCGACCTCTTTCGAAGGTCGTACAAGCTCGGGGATGGTACCAATCGATCCGCAGGACCCAAATTAGTCCAGATGCAACCACTTTCCAAGTCTCTCCGACCTTCACAAAAAAAGTTATTCAAGAATATCTCTTTCTCCTATGTGCTTTCATCCCTAACCCTAACCCTAACCCTTCCGAAAGTCGGAGAAGCTCAAGGATGGTACCGATCGATGCGCGCTACCCCATTTAGTGGGGGTAGAGCCTACTTGCAAGTCTCTCCGACCTTCACAAAAAAAGTTATTCAAGAATATCTCCTCAGATTTGGGGGAATTTCGTCGGTCGACCTCTTCCGAAGGTCGTACAAGCTCGGGGATGGTACAAATCGATCTGCAGGTCCCAAATTAGTCCAGATGCAACCACTTTCCAAGTCTCTCCGACCTTCACAAAAAAAGTTATTCAAGAATATCTCTTTCTCCTATGTGCTTTCATCCCTAACCCTAACCCTAACCCTTCCGAAAGTCGGAGAAGCTCAAGGATGGTACCGATCGATGCGCGCTACCCCATTTAGTGGGGGTAGAGCCTACTTGCAAGTCTCTCCGACCTTCACAAAAAACGTTATTCAAGAATATCTCTTTCTCCTATGTGCTTTCATCCCTAACCCTAACCCTAACCCTTCCGAAAGTCGGAGAAGCTCAAGGATGGTACCGATCGATGCGCGCTACCCCATTTAGTGGGGGTAGAGCCTACTTGCAAGTCTCTCCGACCTTCACAAAAAAAGTTATTCAAGAATATCTCCTCAGATTTGGGGGAATTTCGTCGGTCGACCTCTTCCGAAGGTCGTACAAGCTCGGGGATGGTACCAATCGATCCGCAGGACCCAAATTAGTCCAGATGCAACCACTTTCCAAGTCTCTCCGACCTTCACAAAAAAAGTTATTCAAGAATATCTCTTTCTCCTATGTGCTTTCATCCCTAACCCTAACCCTAACCCTTCCGAAAGTCGGAGAAGCTCAAGGATGGTACCGATCGATGCGCGCTACCCCATTTAGTGGGGGTAGAGCCTACTTGCAAGTCTCTCCGACCTTCACAAAAAAAGTTATTCAAGAATATCTCTTTCTCCTATGTGCTTTCATCCCTAACCCTAACCCTAACCCTTCCGAAAGTCGGAGAAGCTCAAGGATGGTACCGATCGATGCGCGCAACCCCATTTAGTGGGGGTAGAGCCTACTTGCAAGTCTCTCCGACCTTCACAAAAAAAGTTATTCAAGAATATCTCCTCAGATTTGGGGGAATTTCGTCGGTCGACCTCTTTCGAAGGTCGTACAAGCTCGGGGATGGTACCAATCGATCCGCAGGACCCAAATTAGTCCAGATGCAACCACTTTCCAAGTCTCTCCGACCTTCACAAAAAAAGTTATTCAAGAATATCTCTTTCTCCTATGTGCTTTCATCCCTAACCCTAACCCTAACCCTTCCGAAAGTCGGAGAAGCTCAAGGATGGTACCGATCGATGCGCGCTACCCCATTTAGTGGGGGTAGAGCCTACTTGCAAGTCTCTCCGACCTTCACAAAAAAAGTTATTCAAGAATATCTCCTCAGATTTGGGGGAATTTCGTCGGTCGACCTCTTCCGAAGGTCGTACAAGCTCGGGGATGGTACCAATCGATCTGCAGGTCCCAAATTAGTCCAGATGCAACCACTTTCCAAGTCTCTCCGACCTTCACAAAAAAAGTTATTCAAGAATATCTCTTTCTCCTATGTGCTTTCATCCCTAACCCTAACCCTAACCCTTCCGAAAGTCGGAGAAGCTCAAGGATGGTACCGATCGATGCGCGCTACCCCATTTAGTGGGGGTAGAGCCTACTTGCAAGTCTCTCCGACCTTCACAAAAAACGTTATTCAAGAATATCTCTTTCTCCTATGTGCTTTCATCCCTAACCCTAACCCTAACCCTTCCGAAAGTCGGAGAAGCTCAAGGATGGTACCGATCGATGCGCGCTACCCCATTTAGTGGGGGTAGAGCCTACTTGCAAGTCTCTCCGACCTTCACAAAAAAAGTTATTCAAGAATATCTCCTCAGATTTGGGGGAATTTCGTCGGTCGACCTCTTCCGAAGGTCGTACAAGCTCGGGGATGGTACCAATCGATCCGCAGGACCCAAATTAGTCCAGATGCAACCACTTTCCAAGTCTCTCCGACCTTCACAAAAAAAGTTATTCAAGAATATCTCTTTCTCCTATGTGCTTTCATCCCTAACCCTAACCCTAACCCTTCCGAAAGTCGGAGAAGCTCAAGGATGGTACCGATCGATGCGCGCTACCCCATTTAGTGGGGGTAGAGCCTACTTGCAAGTCTCTCCGACCTTCACAAAAAAAGTTATTCAAGAATATCTCTTTCTCCTATGTGCTTTCATCCCTAACCCTAACCCTAACCCTTCCGAAAGTCGGAGAAGCTCAGGGATGGTACCGATCGATGCGCGCTACCCCATTTAGTGGGGGTAGAGCCTACTTGCAAGTCTCTCCGACCTTCACAAAAAAAGTTATTCAAGAATATCTCTTTCTCCTATGTGCTTTCATCCCTAACCCTAACCCTAACCCTTCCGAAAGTCGGAGAAGCTCAAGGATGGTACCGATCGATGCGCGCTACCCCATTTAGTGGGGGTAGAGCCTACTTGCAAGTCTCTCCGACCTTCACAAAAAAAGTTATTCAAGAATATCTCCTCAGATTTGGGGGAATTTCGTCGGTCGACCTCTTCCGAAGGTCGTACAAGCTCGGGGATGGTACCAATCGATCCGCAGGACCCAAATTAGTCCAGATGCAACCACTTTCCAAGTCTCTCCGACCTTCACAAAAAAAGTTATTCAAGAATATCTCTTTCTCCTATGTGCTTTCATCCCTAACCCTAACCCTAACCCTTCCGAAAGTCGGAGAAGCTCAAGGATGGTACCGATCGATGCGCGCTACCCCATTTAGTGGGGGTAGAGCCTACTTGCAAGTCTCTCCGACCTTCACAAAAAAAGTTATTCAAGAATATCTCCTCAGATTTGGGGGAATTTCGTCGGTCGACCTCTTCCGAAGGTCGTACAAGCTCGGGGATGGTACCAATCGATCTGCAGGTCCCAAATTAGTCCAGATGCAACCACTTTCCAAGTCTCTCCGACCTTCACAAAAAAAGTTATTCAAGAATATCTCTTTCTCCTATGTGCTTTCATCCCTAACCCTAACCCTAACCCTTCCGAAAGTCGGAGAAGCTCAAGGATGGTACCGATCGATGCGCGCTACCCCATTTAGTGGGGGTAGAGCCTACTTGCAAGTCTCTCCGACCTTCACAAAAAACGTTATTCAAGAATATCTCTTTCTCCTATGTGCTTTCATCCCTAACCCTAACCCTAACCCTTCCGAAAGTCGGAGAAGCTCAAGGATGGTACCGATCGATGCGCGCTACCCCATTTAGTGGGGGTAGAGCCTACTTGCAAGTCTCTCCGACCTTCACAAAAAAAGTTATTCAAGAATATCTCCTCAGATTTGGGGGAATTTCGTCGGTCGACCTCTTCCGAAGGTCGTACAAGCTCGGGGATGGTACCAATCGATCCGCAGGACCCAAATTAGTCCAGATGCAACCACTTTCCAAGTCTCTCCGACCTTCACAAAAAAAGTTATTCAAGAATATCTCTTTCTCCTATGTGCTTTCATCCCTAACCCTAACCCTAACCCTTCCGAAAGTCGGAGAAGCTCAAAGATGGTACCGATCGATGCGCGCTACCCCATTTAGTGGGGGTAGAGCCTACTTGCAAGTCTCTCCGACCTTCACAAAAAAAGTTATTCAAGAATATCTCTTTCTCCTATGTGCTTTCATCCCTAACCCTAACCCTAACCCTTCCGAAAGTCGGAGAAGCTCAGGGATGGTACCGATCGATGCGCGCTACCCCATTTAGTGGGGGTAGAGCCTACTTGCAAGTCTCTCCGACCTTCACAAAAAAAGTTATTCAAGAATATCTCTTTCTCCTATGTGCTTTCATCCCTAACCCTAACCCTAACCCTTCCGAAAGTCGGAGAAGCTCAAGGATGGTACCGATCGATGCGCGCTACCCCATTTAGTGGGGGTAGAGCCTACTTGCAAGTCTCTCCGACCTTCACAAAAAAAGTTATTCAAGAATATCTCTTTCTCCTATGTGCTTTCATCCCTAACCCTAACCCTAACCCTTCCGAAAGTCGGAGAAGCTCAAGGATGGTACCGATCGATGTGCGCAACCCCATTTAGTGGGGGTAGAGCCTACTTGCAAGTCTCTCCGACCTTCACAAAAAAAGTTATTCAAGAATATCTCCTCAGATTTGGGGGAATTTCGTCGGTCGACCTCTTTCGAAGGTCGTACAAGCTCGGGGATGGTACCAATCGATCCGCAGGACCCAAATTAGTCCAGATGCAACCACTTTCCAAGTCTCTCCGACCTTCACAAAAAAAGTTATTCAAGAATATCTCTTTCTCCTATGTGCTTTCATCCCTAACCCTAACCCTAACCCTTCCGAAAGTCGGAGAAGCTCAAGGATGGTACTGATCGATGCGCGCTACCCCATTTAGTGGGGGTAGAGCCTACTTGCAAGTCTCTCCGACCTTCACAAAAAAAGTTATTCAAGAATATCTCTTTCTCCTATGTGCTTTCATCCCTAACCCTAACCCTAACCCTTCCGAAAGTCGGAGAAGCTCAAGGATGGTACCGATCGATGCGCGCAACCCCATTTAGTGGGGGTAGAGCCTACTTGCAAGTCTCTCCGACCTTCACAAAAAAAGTTATTCAAGAATATCTCCTCAGATTTGGGGGAATTTCGTCGGTCGACCTCTTCCGAAGGTCGTACAAGCTCGGGGATGGTACCAATCGATCTGCAGGACCCAAATTAGTCCAGATGCAACCACTTTCCAAGTCTCTCCGACCTTCACAAAAAAAGTTATTCAAGAATATCTCTTTCTCCTATGTGCTTTCATCCCTAACCCTAACCCTAACCCTTCCGAAAGTCGGAGAAGCTCAAGGATGGTACTGATCGATGCGCGCTACCCCATTTAGTGGGGGTAGAGCCTACTTGCAAGTCTCTCCGACCTTCACAAAAAAAGTTATTCAAGAATATCTCTTTCTCCTATGTGCTTTCATCCCTAACCCTAACCCTAACCCTTCCGAAAGTCGGAGAAGCTCAAGGATGGTACCGATCGATGTGCGCAACCCCATTTAGTGGGGGTAGAGCCTACTTGCAAGTCTCTCCGACCTTCACAAAAAAAGTTATTCAAGAATATCTCCTCAGATTTGGGGGAATTTCGTCGGTCGACCTCTTTCGAAGGTCGTACAAGCTCGGGGATGGTACCAATCGATCCGCAGGACCCAAATTAGTCCAGATGCAACCACTTTCCAAGTCTCTCCGACCTTCACAAAAAAAGTTATTCAAGAATATCTCTTTCTCCTATGTGCTTTCATCCCTAACCCTAACCCTAACCCTTCCGAAAGTCGGAGAAGCTCAAGGATGGTACCGATCGATGCGCGCTACCCCATTTAGTGGGGGTAGAGCCTACTTGCAAGTCTCTCCGACCTTCACAAAAAAAGTTATTCAAGAATATCTCTTTCTCCTATGTGCTTTCATCCCTAACCCTAACCCTAACCCTTCCGAAAGTCGGAGAAGCTCAAGGATGGTACCGATCGATGCGCGCAACCCCATTTAGTGGGGGTAGAGCCTACTTGCAAGTCTCTCCGACCTTCACAAAAAAAGTTATTCAAGAATATCTCCTCAGATTTGGGGGAATTTCGTCGGTCGACCTCTTCCGAAGGTCGTACAAGCTCGGGGATGGTACCAATCGATCCGCAGGACCCAAATTAATCCAGATGCAACCACTTTCCAAGTCTCTCCGACCTTCACAAAAAAAGTTATTCAAGAATATCTCTTTCTCCTATGTGCTTTCATCCCTAACCCTAACCCTAACCCTTCCGAAAGTCGGAGAAGCTCAAGGATGGTACCGATCGATGCGCGCTACCCCATTTAGTGGGGGTAGAGCCTACTTGCAAGTCTCTCCGACCTTCACAAAAAAAGTTATTCAAGAATATCTCTTTCTCCTATGTGCTTTCATCCCTAACCCTAACCCTAACCCTTCCGAAAGTCGGAGAAGCTCAAGGATGGTACCGATCGATGCGCGCAACCCCATTTAGTGGGGGTAGAGCCTACTTGCAAGTCTCTCCGACCTTCACAAAAAAAGTTATTCAAGAATATCTCCTCAGATTTGGGGGAATTTCGTCGGTCGACCTCTTTCGAAGGTCGTACAAGCTCGGGGATGGTACCAATCGATCCGCAGGACCCAAATTAGTCCAGATGCAACCACTTTCCAAGTCTCTCCGACCTTCACAAAAAAAGTTATTCAAGAATATCTCTTTCTCCTATGTGCTTTCATCCCTAACCCTAACCCTAACCCTTCCGAAAGTCGGAGAAGCTCAAGGATGGTACCGATCGATGTGCGCTACCCCATTTAGTGGGGGTAGAGCCTACTTGCAAGTCTCTCCGACCTTCACAAAAAAAGTTATTCAAGAATATCTCTTTCTCCTATGTGCTTTCATCCCTAACCCTAACCCTAACCCTTCCGAAAGTCGGAGAAGCTCAAGGAAGGTACCGATCGATGTGAGCTACCCCATTTAGTGGGGGTAGAGCCTACTTGCAAGTCTCTCCGACCTTCACAAAAAAAGTTATTCAAGAATATCTCTTTCTCCTATGTGCTTTCATCCCTAACCCTAACCCTAACCCTTCCGAAAGTCGGAGAAGCTCAAGGATGGTACCGATCGATGCGCGCTACCCCATTTAGTGGGGGTAGAGCCTACTTGCAAGTCTCTCCGACCTTCACAAAAAAAGTTATTCAAGAATATCTCTTTCTCCTATGTGCTTTCATCCCTAACCCTAACCCTAACCCTTCCGAAAGTCGGAGAAGCTCAAGGATGGTACCGATCGATGCGCGCTACCCCATTTAGTGGGGGTAGAGCCTACTTGCAAGTCTCTCCGACCTTCACAAAAAAAGTTATTCAAGAATATCTCTTTCTCCTATGTGCTTTCATCCCTAACCCTAACCCTAACCCTTCCGAAAGTCGGAGAAGCTCAAGGATGGTACCGATCGATGTGCGCAACCCCATTTAGTGGGGGTAGAGCCTACTTGCAAGTCTCTCCGACCTTCACAAAAAAAGTTATTCAAGAATATCTCCTCAGATTTGGGGGAATTTCGTCGGTCGACCTCTTTCGAAGGTCGTACAAGCTCGGGGATGGTACCAATCGATCCGCAGGACCCAAATTAGTCCAGATGCAACCACTTTCCAAGTCTCTCCGACCTTCACAAAAAAAGTTATTCAAGAATATCTCTTTCTCCTATGTGCTTTCATCCCTAACCCTAACCCTAACCCTTCCGAAAGTCGGAGAAGCTCAAGGATGGTACCGATCGATGTGCGCTACCCCATTTAGTGGGGGTAGAGCCTACTTGCAAGTCTCTCCGACCTTCACAAAAAAAGTTATTCAAGAATATCTCTTTCTCCTATGTGCTTTCATCCCTAACCCTAACCCTAACCCTTCCAAAAGTCGGAGAAGCTCAAGGAAGGTACCGATCGATGTGAGCTACCCCATTTAGTGGGGGTAGAGCCTACTTGCAAGTCTCTCCGACCTTCACAAAAAAAGTTATTCAAGAATATCTCTTTCTCCTATGTGCTTTCATCCCTAACCCTAACCCTAACCCTTCCGAAAGTCGGAGAAGCTCAAGGATGGTACCGATCGATGCGCGCTACCCCATTTAGTGGGGGTAGAGCCTACTTGCAAGTCTCTCCGACCTTCACAAAAAAAGTTATTCAAGAATATCTCTTTCTCCTATGTGCTTTCATCCCTAACCCTAACCCTAACCCTTCCGAAAGTCGGAGAAGCTCAAGGATGGTACCGATCGATGCGCGCTACCCCATTTAGTGGGGGTAGAGCCTACTTGCAAGTCTCTCCGACCTTCACAAAAAAAGTTATTCAAGAATATCTCTTTCTCCTATGTGCTTTCATCCCTAACCCTAACCCTAACCCTTCCGAAAGTCGGAGAAGCTCAAGGATGGTACCGATCGATGTGTGCAACCCCATTTAGTGGGGGTAGAGCCTACTTGCAAGTCTCTCCGACCTTCACAAAAAAAGTTATTCAAGAATATCTCCTCAGATTTGGGGGAATTTCGTCGGTCGACCTCTTTCGAAGGTCGTACAAGCTCGGGGATGGTACCAATCGATCCGCAGGACCCAAATTAGTGCAGATGCAACCACTTTCCAAGTCTCTCCGACCTTCACAAAAAAAGTTATTCAAGAATATCTCTTTCTCCTATGTGCTTTCATCCCTAACCCTAACCCTAACCCTTCCGAAAGTCGGAGAAGCTCAAGGATGGTACTGATCGATGCGCGCTACCCCATTTAGTGGGGGTAGAGCCTACTTGCAAGTCTCTCCGACCTTCACAAAAAAAGTTATTCAAGAATATCTCTTTCTCCTATGTGCTTTCATCCCTAACCCTAACCCTAACCCTTCCGAAAGTCGGAGAAGCTCAAGGATGGTACCGATCGATGCGCGCAACCCCATTTAGTGGGGGTAGAGCCTACTTGCAAGTCTCTCCGACCTTCACAAAAAAAGTTATTCAAGAATATCTCCTCAGATTTGGGGGAATTTCGTCGGTCGACCTCTTCCGAAGGTCGTACAAGCTCGGGGATGGTACCAATCGATCCGCAGGACCCAAATTAGTCCAGATGCAACCACTTTCCAAGTCTCTCCGACCTTCACAAAAAAAGTTATTCAAGAATATCTCTTTCTCCTATGTGCTTTCATCCCTAACCCTAACCCTAACCCTTCCGAAAGTCGGAGAAGCTCAAGGATGGTACCGATCGATGCGCGCTACCCCATTTAGTGGGGGTAGAGCCTACTTGCAAGTCTCTCCGACCTTCACAAAAAAAGTTATTCAAGAATATCTCTTTCTCCTATGTGCTTTCATCCCTAACCCTAACCCTAACCCTTCCGAAAGTCGGAGAAGCTCAAGGATGGTACCGATCGATGTGCGCAACCCCATTTAGTGGGGGTAGAGCCTACTTGCAAGTCTCTCCGACCTTCACAAAAAAAGTTATTCAAGAATATCTCCTCAGATTTGGGGGAATTTCGTCGGTCGACCTCTTTCGAAGGTCGTACAAGCTCGGGGATGGTACCAATCGATCCGCAGGACCCAAATTAGTCCAGATGCAACCACTTTCCAAGTCTCTCCGACCTTCACAAAAAAAGTTATTCAAGAATATCTCTTTCTCCTATGTGCTTTCATCCCTAACCCTAACCCTTCCGAAAGTCGGAGAAGCTCAAGGATGGTACCGATCGATGCGCGCTACCCCATTTAGTGGGGGTAGAGCCTACTTGCAAGTCTCTCCGACCTTCACAAAAAAAGTTATTCAAGAATATCTCTTTCTCCTATGTGCTTTCATCCCTAACCCTAACCCTAACCCTTCCGAAAGTCGGAGAAGCTCAAGGATGGTACCGATCGATGCGCGCAACCCCATTTAGTGGGGGTAGAGCCTACTTGCAAGTCTCTCCGACCTTCACAAAAAAAGTTATTCAAGAATATCTCCTCAGATTTGGGGGAATTTCATCGGTCGACCTCTTCCGAAGGTCGTACAAGCTCGGGGATGGTACCAATCGATCCGCAGGACCCAAATTAATCCAGATGCAACCACTTTCCAAGTCTCTCCGACCTTCACAAAAAAAGTTATTCAAGAATATCTCTTTCTCCTATGTGCTTTCATCCCTAACCCTAACCCTAACCCTTCCGAAAGTCGGAGAAGCTCAAGGATGGTACCGATCGATGCGCGCTACCCCATTTAGTGGGGGTAGAGCCTACTTGCAAGTCTCTCCGACCTTCACAAAAAAAGTTATTCAAGAATATCTCTTTCTCCTATGTGCTTTCATCCCTAACCCTAACCCTAACCCTTCCGAAAGTCGGAGAAGCTCAAGGATGGTACCGATCGATGCGCGCAACCCCATTTAGTGGGGGTAGAGCCTACTTGCAAGTCTCTCCGACCTTCACAAAAAAAGTTATTCAAGAATATCTCCTCAGATTTGGGGGAATTTCGTCGGTCGACCTCTTTCGAAGGTCGTACAAGCTCGGGGATGGTACCAATCGATCCGCAGGACCCAAATTAGTCCAGATGCAACCACTTTCCAAGTCTCTCCGACCTTCACAAAAAAAGTTATTCAAGAATATCTCTTTCTCCTATGTGCTTTCATCCCTAACCCTAACCCTAACCCTTCCGAAAGTCGGAGAAGCTCAAGGATGGTACCGATCGATGTGCGCTACCCCATTTAGTGGGGGTAGAGCCTACTTGCAAGTCTCTCCGACCTTCACAAAAAAAGTTATTCAAGAATATCTCTTTCTCCTATGTGCTTTCATCCCTAACCCTAACCCTAACCCTTCCGAAAGTCGGAGAAGCTCAAGGAAGGTACCGATCGATGTGAGCTACCCCATTTAGTGGGGGTAGAGCCTACTTGCAAGTCTCTCCGACCTTCACAAAAAAAGTTATTCAAGAATATCTCTTTCTCCTATGTGCTTTCATCCCTAACCCTAACCCTAACCCTTCCGAAAGTCGGAGAAGCTCAAGGATGGTAACGATCGATGCGCGCAACCCCATTTAGTGGGGGTAGAGCCTACTTGCAAGTCTCTCCGACCTTCACAAAAAAAGTTATTCAAGAATATCTCCTCAGATTTGGGGGAATTTCGTCGGTCGACCTCTTCCGAAGGTCGTACAAGCTCGGGGATGGTACCAATCGATCAGCAGGACCCAAATTAGTCCAGATGCAACCACTTTCCAAGTCTCTCCGACCTTCACAAAAAAAGTTATTCAAGAATATCTCTTTCTCCTATGTGCTTTCATCCCTAACCCTAACCCTAACCCTTCCGAAAGTCGGAGAAGCTCAAGGATGGTACCAATCGATGCGCGCTACCCCATTTAGTGGGGGTAGAGCCTACTTGCAAGTCTCTCCGACCTTCACAAAAAAAGTTATTCAAGAATATCTCTTTCTCCTATGTGCTTTCATCCCTAACCCTAACCCTAACCCTTCCGAAAGTCGGAGAAGCTTAAGGATGGTACCGATCGATGCGCGCAACCCCATTTAGTGGGGGTAGAGCCTACTTGCAAGTCTCTCCGACCTTCACAAAAAAAGTTATTCAAGAATATCTCCTCAGATTTGGGGGAATTTCGTCGGTCGACCTCTTCCGAAGGTCGTACAAGCTCGGGGATGGTACCAATCGATCCGCAGGACCCAAATTAGTCCAGATGCAACCACTTTCCAAGTCTCTCCGACCTTCACAAAAAAAGTTATTCAAGAATATCTCTTTCTCCTATGTGCTTTCATCCCTAACCCTAACCCTAATCCTTCCGAAAGTCGGAGAAGCTCAAGGATGGTACCGATCGATGTGCGCTACCCCATTTAGTGGGGGTAGAGCCTACTTGCAAGTCTCTCCGACCTTCACAAAAAAAGTTATTCAAGAATATCTCTTTCTCCTATGTGCTTTCATCCCTAACCCTAACCCTAACCCTTCCGAAAGTCGGAGAAGCTCAAGGATGGTACCGATCGATGCGCGCTACCCCATTTAGTGGGGGTAGAGCCTACTTGCAAGTCTCTCCGACCTTCACAAAAAAAGTTATTCAAGAATATCTCTTTCTCCTATGTGCTTTCATCCCTAACCCTAACCCTAACCCTTCCGAAAGTCGGAGAAGCTCAAGGATGGTACCGATCGATGCGCGCTACCCCATTTAGTGGGGGTAGAGCCTACTTGCAAGTCTCTCCGACCTTCACAAAAAAAGTTATTCAAGAATATCTCTTTCTCCTATGTGCTTTCATCCCTAACCCTAACCCTAACCCTTCCGAAAGTCGGAGAAGCTCAAGGATGGTACTGGTCGATGCGCGCAACCCCATTTAGTGGGGGTAGAGCCTACTTGCAAGTCTCTCCGACCTTCACAAAAAAAGTTATTCAAGAATATCTCCTCAGATTTGGGGGAATTTCGTCGGTCGACCTCTTCCGAAGGTCGTACAAGCTCGGGGATGGTACCAATCGATCCGCAGGACCCAAATTAGTCCAGATGCAACCACTTTCCAAGTCTCTCCGACCTTCACAAAAAAAGTTATTCAAGAATATCTCTTTCTCCTATGTGCTTTCATCCCTAACCCTAATCCTTCCGAAAGTCGGAGAAGCTCAAGGATGGTACCGATCGATGTGCGCTACCCCATTTAGTGGGGGTAGAGCCTACTTGCAAGTCTCTCCGACCTTCACAAAAAAAGTTATTCAAGAATATCTCTTTCTCCTATGTGCTTTCATCCCTAACCCTAACCCTAACCCTTCCGAAAGTCGGAGAAGCTCAAGGATGGTAACGATCGATGCGCGCAACCCCATTTAGTGGGGGTAGAGCCTACTTGCAAGTCTCTCCGACCTTCACAAAAAAAGTTATTCAAGAATATCTCCTCAGATTTGGGGGAATTTCGTCGGTCGACCTCTTCCGAAGGTCGTACAAGCTCGGGGATGGTACCAATCGATCCGCAGGACCCAAATTAGTCCAGATGCAACCACTTTCCAAGTCTCTCCGACCTTCACAAAAAAAGTTATTCAAGAATATCTCTTTCTCCTATGTGCTTTCATCCCTAACCCTAACCCTAATCCTTCCGAAAGTCGGAGAAGCTCAAGGATGGTACCGATCGATGTGCGCTACCCCATTTAGTGGGGGTAGAGCCTACTTGCAAGTCTCTCCGACCTTCACAAAAAAAGTTATTCAAGAATATCTCTTTCTCCTATGTGCTTTCATCCCTAACCCTAACCCTAACCCTTCCGAAAGTCGGAGAAGCTCAAGGATGGTACCGATCGATGCGCGCTACCCCATTTAGTGGGGGTAGAGCCTACTTGCAAGTCTCTCCGACCTTCACAAAAAAAGTTATTCAAGAATATCTCTTTCTCCTATGTGCTTTCATCCCTAACCCTAACCCTAACCCTTCCGAAAGTCGGAGAAGCTCAAGGATGGTACCGATCGATGCGCGCTACCCCATTTAGTGGGGGTAGAGCCTACTTGCAAGTCTCTCCGACCTTCACAAAAAAAGTTATTCAAGAATATCTCTTTCTCCTATGTGCTTTCATCCCTAACCCTAACCCTAACCCTTCCGAAAGTCGGAGAAGCTCAAGGATGGTACTGGTCGATGCGCGCAACCCCATTTAGTGGGGGTAGAGCCTACTTGCAAGTCTCTCCGACCTTCACAAAAAAAGTTATTCAAGAATATCTCCTCAGATTTGGGGGAATTTCGTCGGTCGACCTCTTCCGAAGGTCGTACAAGCTCGGGGATGGTACCAATCGATCCGCAGGACCCAAATTAGTCCAGATGCAACCACTTTCCAAGTCTCTCCGACCTTCACAAAAAAAGTTATTCAAGAATATCTCTTTCTCCTATGTGCTTTCATCCCTAACCCTAATCCTTCCGAAAGTCGGAGAAGCTCAAGGATGGTACCGATCGATGTGCGCTACCCCATTTAGTGGGGGTAGAGCCTACTTGCAAGTCTCTCCGACCTTCACAAAAAAAGTTATTCAAGAATATCTCTTTCTCCTATGTGCTTTCATCCCTAACCCTAACCCTAACCCTTCCGAAAGTCGGAGAAGCTCAAGGATGGTAACGATCGATGCGCGCAACCCCATTTAGTGGGGGTAGAGCCTACTTGCAAGTCTCTCCGACCTTCACAAAAAAAGTTATTCAAGAATATCTCCTCAGATTTGGGGGAATTTCGTCGGTCGACCTCTTCCGAAGGTCGTACAAGCTCGGGGATGGTACCAATCGATCCGCAGGACCCAAATTAGTCCAGATGCAACCACTTTCCAAGTCTCTCCGACCTTCACAAAAAAAGTTATTCAAGAATATCTCTTTCTCCTATGTGCTTTCATCCCTAACCCTAACCCTAACCCTTCCGAAAGTCGGAGAAGCTCAAGGATGGTACCGATCGATGCGCGCTACCCCATTTAGTGGGGGTAGAGCCTACTTGCAAGTCTCTCCGACCTTCACAAAAAAAGTTATTCAAGAATATCTCTTTCTCCTATGTGCTTTCATCCCTAACCCTAACCCTAACCCTTCCGAAAGTCGGAGAAGCTCAAGGATGGTACCGATCGATGCGCGCAACCCCATTTAGTGGGGGTAGAGCCTACTTGCAAGTCTCTCCGACCTTCACAAAAAAAGTTATTCAAGAATATCTCCTCAGATTTGGGGGAATTTCGTCGGTCGACCTCTTTCGAAGGTCGTACAAGCTCGGGGATGGTACCAATCGATCCGCAGGACCCAAATTAGTCCAGATGCAACCACTTTCCAAGTCTCTCCGACCTTCACAAAAAAAGTTATTCAAGAATATCTCTTTCTCCTATGTGCTTTCATCCCTAACCCTAACCCTAACCCTTCCGAAAGTCGGAGAAGCTCAAGGATGGTACCGATCGATGCGCGCTACCCCATTTAGTGGGGGTAGAGCCTACTTGCAAGTCTCTCCGACCTTCACAAAAAAAGTTATTCAAGAATATCTCTTTCTCCTATGTGCTTTCATCCCTAACCCTAACCCTAACCCTTCCGAAAGTCGGAGAAGCTCAAGGATGGTACCGATCGATGCGCGCTACCCCATTTAGTGGGGGTAAAGCCTACTTGCAAGTCTCTCCGACCTTCACAAAAAAAGTTATTCAAGAATATCTCTTTCTCCTATGTGCTTTCATCCCTAACCCTAACCCTAACCCTTCCGAAAGTCGGAGAAGCTCAAGGATGGTACTGGTCGATGCGCGCAACCCCATTTAGTGGGGGTAGAGCCTACTTGCAAGTCTCTCCGACCTTCACAAAAAAAGTTATTCAAGAATATCTCCTCAGATTTGGGGGAATTTCATCGGTCGACCTCTTCCGAAGGTCGTACAAGCTCGGGGATGGTACCAATCGATCCGCAGGACCCAAATTAGTCCAGATGCAACCACTTTCCAAGTCTCTCCGACCTTCACAAAAAAAGTTATTCAAGAATATCTCTTTCTCCTATGTGCTTTCATCCCTAACCCTAATCCTTCCGAAAGTCGGAGAAGCTCAAGGATGGTACCGATCGATGTGCGCTACCCCATTTAGTGGGGGTAGAGCCTACTTGCAAGTCTCTCCGACCTTCACAAAAAAAGTTATTCAAGAATATCTCTTTCTCCTATGTGCTTTCATCCCTAACCCTAACCCTAACCCTTCCGAAAGTCGGAGAAGCTCAAGGATGGTAACGATCGATGCGCGCAACCCCATTTAGTGGGGGTAGAGCCTACTTGCAAGTCTCTCCGACCTTCACAAAAAAAGTTATTCAAGAATATCTCCTCAGATTTGGGGGAATTTCGTCGGTCGACCTCTTCCGAAGGTCGTACAAGCTCGGGGATGGTACCAATCGATCCGCAGGACCCAAATTAGTCCAGATGCAACCACTTTCCAAGTCTCTCCGACCTTCACAAAAAAAGTTATTCAAGAATATCTCTTTCTCCTATGTGCTTTCATCCCTAACCCTAACCCTAACCCTTCCGAAAGTCGGAGAAGCTCAAGGATGGTACCGATCGATGCGCGCTACCCCATTTAGTGGGGGTAGAGCCTACTTGCAAGTCTCTCCGACCTTCACAAAAAAAGTTATTCAAGAATATCTCTTTCTCCTATGTGCTTTCATCCCTAACCCTAACCCTAACCCTTCCGAAAGTCGGAGAAGCTCAAGGATGGTACCGATCGATGCGCGCTACCCCATTTAGTGGGGGTAGAGCCTACTTGCAAGTCTCTCCGACCTTCACAAAAAAAGTTATTCAAGAATATCTCTTTCTCCTATGTGCTTTCATCCCTAACCCTAACCCTAACCCTTCCGAAAGTCGGAGAAGCTCAAGGATGGTACCGATCGATGCGCGCAACCCCATTTAGTGGGGGTAGAGCCTACTTGCAAGTCTCTCCGACCTTCACAAAAAAAGTTATTCAAGAATATCTCCTCAGATTTGGGGGAATTTCGTCGGTCGACCTCTTCCGAAGGTCGTACAAGCTCGGGGATGGTACCAATCGATCCGCAGGACCCAAATTAATCCAGATGCAACCACTTTCCAAGTCTCTCCGACCTTCACAAAAAAAGTTATTCAAGAATATCTCTTTCTCCTATGTGCTTTCATCCCTAACCCTAACCCTAACCCTTCCGAAAGTCGGAGAAGCTCAAGGATGGTACCGATCGATGCGCGCTACCCCATTTAGTGGGGGTAGAGCCTACTTGCAAGTCTCTCCGACCTTCACAAAAAAAGTTATTCAAGAATATCTCTTTCTCCTATGTGCTTTCATCCCTAACCCTAACCCTAACCCTTCCGAAAGTCGGAGAAGCTCAAGGATGGTACCGATCGATGCGCGCAACCCCATTTAGTGGGGGTAGAGCCTACTTGCAAGTCTCTCCGACCTTCACAAAAAAAGTTATTCAAGAATATCTCCTCAGATTTGGGGGAATTTCGTCGGTCGACCTCTTTCGAAGGTCGTACAAGCTCGGGGATGGTACCAATCGATCCGCAGGACCCAAATTAGTCCAGATGCAACCACTTTCCAAGTCTCTCCGACCTTCACAAAAAAAGTTATTCAAGAATATCTCTTTCTCCTATGTGCTTTCATCCCTAACCCTAACCCTAACCCTTCCGAAAGTCGGAGAAGCTCAAGGATGGTACCGATCGATGTGCGCTACCCCATTTAGTGGGGGTAGAGCCTACTTGCAAGTCTCTCCGACCTTCACAAAAAAAGTTATTCAAGAATATCTCTTTCTCCTATGTGCTTTCATCCCTAACCCTAACCCTAACCCTTCCGAAAGTCGGAGAAGCTCAAGGAAGGTACCGATCGATGTGAGCTACCCCATTTAGTGGGGGTAGAGCCTACTTGCAAGTCTCTCCGACCTTCACAAAAAAAGTTATTCAAGAATATCTCTTTCTCCTATGTGCTTTCATCCCTAACCCTAACCCTAACCCTTCCGAAAGTCGGAGAAGCTCAAGGATGGTAACGATCGATGCGCGCAACCCCATTTAGTGGGGGTAGAGCCTACTTGCAAGTCTCTCCGACCTTCACAAAAAAAGTTATTCAAGAATATCTCCTCAGATTTGGGGGAATTTCGTCGGTCGACCTCTTCCGAAGGTCGTACAAGCTCGGGGATGGTACCAATCGATCAGCAGGACCCAAATTAGTCCAGATGCAACCACTTTCCAAGTCTCTCCGACCTTCACAAAAAAAGTTATTCAAGAATATCTCTTTCTCCTATGTGCTTTCATCCCTAACCCTAACCCTAACCCTTCCGAAAGTCGGAGAAGCTCAAGGATGGTACCAATCGATGCGCGCTACCCCATTTAGTGGGGGTAGAGCCTACTTGCAAGTCTCTCCGACCTTCACAAAAAAAGTTATTCAAGAATATCTCTTTCTCCTATGTGCTTTCATCCCTAACCCTAACCCTAACCCTTCCGAAAGTCGGAGAAGCTTAAGGATGGTACCGATCGATGCGCGCAACCCCATTTAGTGGGGGTAGAGCCTACTTGCAAGTCTCTCCGACCTTCACAAAAAAAGTTATTCAAGAATATCTCCTCAGATTTGGGGGAATTTCGTCGGTCGACCTCTTCCGAAGGTCGTACAAGCTCGGGGATGGTACCAATCGATCCGCAGGACCCAAATTAGTCCAGATGCAACCACTTTCCAAGTCTCTCCGACCTTCACAAAAAAAGTTATTCAAGAATATCTCTTTCTCCTATGTGCTTTCATCCCTAACCCTAACCCTAATCCTTCCGAAAGTCGGAGAAGCTCAAGGATGGTACCGATCGATGTGCGCTACCCCATTTAGTGGGGGTAGAGCCTACTTGCAAGTCTCTCCGACCTTCACAAAAAAAGTTATTCAAGAATATCTCTTTCTCCTATGTGCTTTCATCCCTAACCCTAACCCTAACCCTTCCGAAAGTCGGAGAAGCTCAAGGATGGTACCGATCGATGCGCGCTACCCCATTTAGTGGGGGTAGAGCCTACTTGCAAGTCTCTCCGACCTTCACAAAAAAAGTTATTCAAGAATATCTCTTTCTCCTATGTGCTTTCATCCCTAACCCTAACCCTAACCCTTCCGAAAGTCGGAGAAGCTCAAGGATGGTACCGATCGATGCGCGCTACCCCATTTAGTGGGGGTAGAGCCTACTTGCAAGTCTCTCCGACCTTCACAAAAAAAGTTATTCAAGAATATCTCTTTCTCCTATGTGCTTTCATCCCTAACCCTAACCCTAACCCTTCCGAAAGTCGGAGAAGCTCAAGGATGGTACTGGTCGATGCGCGCAACCCCATTTAGTGGGGGTAGAGCCTACTTGCAAGTCTCTCCGACCTTCACAAAAAAAGTTATTCAAGAATATCTCCTCAGATTTGGGGGAATTTCGTCGGTCGACCTCTTCCGAAGGTCGTACAAGCTCGGGGATGGTACCAATCGATCCGCAGGACCCAAATTAGTCCAGATGCAACCACTTTCCAAGTCTCTCCGACCTTCACAAAAAAAGTTATTCAAGAATATCTCTTTCTCCTATGTGCTTTCATCCCTAACCCTAATCCTTCCGAAAGTCGGAGAAGCTCAAGGATGGTACCGATCGATGTGCGCTACCCCATTTAGTGGGGGTAGAGCCTACTTGCAAGTCTCTCCGACCTTCACAAAAAAAGTTATTCAAGAATATCTCTTTCTCCTATGTGCTTTCATCCCTAACCCTAACCCTAACCCTTCCGAAAGTCGGAGAAGCTCAAGGATGGTAACGATCGATGCGCGCAACCCCATTTAGTGGGGGTAGAGCCTACTTGCAAGTCTCTCCGACCTTCACAAAAAAAGTTATTCAAGAATATCTCCTCAGATTTGGGGGAATTTCGTCGGTCGACCTCTTCCGAAGGTCGTACAAGCTCGGGGATGGTACCAATCGATCCGCAGGACCCAAATTAGTCCAGATGCAACCACTTTCCAAGTCTCTCCGACCTTCACAAAAAAAGTTATTCAAGAATATCTCTTTCTCCTATGTGCTTTCATCCCTAACCCTAACCCTAACCCTTCCGAAAGTCGGAGAAGCTCAAGGATGGTACCGATCGATGCGCGCTACCCCATTTAGTGGGGGTAGAGCCTACTTGCAAGTCTCTCCGACCTTCACAAAAAAAGTTATTCAAGAATATCTCTTTCTCCTATGTGCTTTCATCCCTAACCCTAACCCTAACCCTTCCGAAAGTCGGAGAAGCTCAAGGATGGTACCGATCGATGCGCGCAACCCCATTTAGTGGGGGTAGAGCCTACTTGCAAGTCTCTCCGACCTTCACAAAAAAAGTTATTCAAGAATATCTCCTCAGATTTGGGGGAATTTCGTCGGTCGACCTCTTTCGAAGGTCGTACAAGCTCGGGGATGGTACCAATCGATCCGCAGGACCCAAATTAGTCCAGATGCAACCACTTTCCAAGTCTCTCCGACCTTCACAAAAAAAGTTATTCAAGAATATCTCTTTCTCCTATGTGCTTTCATCCCTAACCCTAACCCTAACCCTTCCGAAAGTCGGAGAAGCTCAAGGATGGTACCGATCGATGCGCGCTACCCCATTTAGTGGGGGTAGAGCCTACTTGCAAGTCTCTCCGACCTTCACAAAAAAAGTTATTCAAGAATATCTCTTTCTCCTATGTGCTTTCATCCCTAACCCTAACCCTAACCCTTCCGAAAGTCGGAGAAGCTCAAGGATGGTACCGATCGATGCGCGCTACCCCATTTAGTGGGGGTAGAGCCTACTTGCAAGTCTCTCCGACCTTCACAAAAAAAGTTATTCAAGAATATCTCTTTCTCCTATGTGCTTTCATCCCTAACCCTAACCCTAACCCTTCCGAAAGTCGGAGAAGCTCAAGGATGGTACTGGTCGATGCGCGCAACCCCATTTAGTGGGGGTAGAGCCTACTTGCAAGTCTCTCCGACCTTCACAAAAAAAGTTATTCAAGAATATCTCCTCAGATTTGGGGGAATTTCATCGGTCGACCTCTTCCGAAGGTCGTACAAGCTCGGGGATGGTACCAATCGATCCGCAAGGCCCAAATTAGTCCAGATGCAACCACTTTCCAAGTCTCTCCGACCTTCACAAAAAAAGTTATTCAAGAATATCTCTTTCTCCTATGTGCTTTCATCCCTAACCCTAATCCTTCCGAAAGTCGGAGAAGCTCAAGGATGGTACCGATCGATGTGCGCTACCCCATTTAGTGGGGGTAGAGCCTACTTGCAAGTCTCTCCGACCTTCACAAAAAAAGTTATTCAAGAATATCTCTTTCTCCTATGTGCTTTCATCCCTAACCCTAACCCTAACCCTTCCGAAAGTCGGAGAAGCTCAAGGATGGTAACGATCGATGCGCGCAACCCCATTTAGTGGGGGTAGAGCCTACTTGCAAGTCTCTCCGACCTTCACAAAAAAAGTTATTCAAGAATATCTCCTCAGATTTGGGGGAATTTCGTCGGTCGACCTCTTCCGAAGGTCGTACAAGCTCGGGGATGGTACCAATCGATCCGCAGGACCCAAATTAGTCCAGATGCAACCACTTTCCAAGTCTCTCCGACCTTCACAAAAAAAGTTATTCAAGAATATCTCTTTCTCCTATGTGCTTTCATCCCTAACCCTAACCCTAACCCTTCCGAAAGTCGGAGAAGCTCAAGGATGGTACCGATCGATGCGCGCTACCCCATTTAGTGGGGGTAGAGCCTACTTGCAAGTCTCTCCGACCTTCACAAAAAAAGTTATTCAAGAATATCTCTTTCTCCTATGTGCTTTCATCCCTAACCCTAACCCTAACCCTTCCGAAAGTCGGAGAAGCTCAAGGATGGTACCGATCGATGCGCGCAACCCCATTTAGTGGGGGTAGAGCCTACTTGCAAGTCTCTCCGACCTTCACAAAAAAAGTTATTCAAGAATATCTCCTCAGATTTGGGGGAATTTCGTCGGTCGACCTCTTTCGAAGGTCGTACAAGCTCGGGGATAGTACCAATCGATCCGCAGGACCCAAATTAGTCCAGATGCAACCACTTTCCAAGTCTCTCCGACCTTCACAAAAAAAGTTATTCAAGAATATCTCTTTCTCCTATGTGCTTTCATCCCTAACCCTAACCCTAACCCTTCCGAAAGTCGGAGAAGCTCAAGGATGGTACCGATCGATGCGCGCTACCCCATTTAGTGGGGGTAGAGCCTACTTGCAAGTCTCTCCGACCTTCACAAAAAAAGTTATTCAAGAATATCTCCTCAGATTTGGGGGAATTTCGTCGGTCGACCTCTTCCGAAGGTCGTACAAGCTCGGGGATGGTACCAATCGATCCGCAGGTCCCAAATTAGTCCAGATGCAACCACTTTCCAAGTCTCTCCGACCTTCACAAAAAAAGTTATTCAAGAATATCTCTTTCTCCTATGTGCTTTCATCCCTAACCCTAACCCTTCCGAAAGTCGGAGAAGCTCAAGGATGGTACCGATCGATGCGCGCTACCCCATTTAGTGGGGGTAGAGCCTACTTGCAAGTCTCTCCGACCTTCACAAAAAACGTTATTCAAGAATATCTCTTTCTCCTATGTGCTTTCATCCCTAACCCTAACCCTAACCCTTCCGAAAGTCGGAGAAGCTCAAGGATGGTACCGATCGATGCGCGCTACCCCATTTAGTGGGGGTAGAGCCTACTTGCAAGTCTCTCCGACCTTCACAAAAAAAGTTATTCAAGAATATCTCCTCAGATTTGGGGGAATTTCGTCGGTCGACCTCTTCCGAAGGTCGTACAAGCTCGGGGATGGTACCAATCGATCCGCAGGACCCAAATTAGTCCAGATGCAACCACTTTCCAAGTCTCTCCGACCTTCACAAAAAAAGTTATTCAAGAATATCTCTTTCTCCTATGTGCTTTCATCCCTAACCCTAACCCTAACCCTTCCGAAAGTCGGAGAAGCTCAAGGATGGTACCGATCGATGCGCGCTACCCCATTTAGTGGGGGTAGAGCCTACTTGCAAGTCTCTCCGACCTTCACAAAAAAAGTTATTCAAGAATATCTCTTTCTCCTATATGCTTTCATCCCTAACCCTAACCCTAACCCTTCCGAAAGTCGGAGAAGCTCAGGGATGGTACCGATCGATGCGCGCTACCCCATTTAGTGGGGGTAGAGCCTACTTGCAAGTCTCTCCGACCTTCACAAAAAAAGTTATTCAAGAATATCTCTTTCTCCTATGTGCTTTCATCCCTAACCCTAACCCTAACCCTTCCGAAAGTCGGAGAAGCTCAAGGATGGTACCGATCGATGTGCGCAACCCCATTTAGTGGGGGTAGAGCCTACTTGCAAGTCTCTCCGACCTTCACAAAAAAAGTTATTCAAGAATATCTCCTCAGATTTGGGGGAATTTCGTCGGTCGACCTCTTTCGAAGGTCGTACAAGCTCGGGGATGGTACCAATCGATCCGCAGGACCCAAATTAGTCCAGATGCAACCACTTTCCAAGTCTCTCCGACCTTCACAAAAAAAGTTATTCAAGAATATCTCTTTCTCCTATGTGCTTTCATCCCTAACCCTAACCCTAACCCTTCCGAAAGTCGGAGAAGCTCAAGGATGGTACCGATCGATGCGCGCTACCCCATTTAGTGGGGGTAGAGCCTACTTGCAAGTCTCTCCGACCTTCACAAAAAAAGTTATTCAAGAATATCTCTTTCTCCTATGTGCTTTCATCCCTAACCCTAACCCTAACCCTTCCGAAAGTCGGAGAAGCTCAAGGATGGTACCGATCGATGCGCGCAACCCCATTTAGTGGGGGTAGAGCCTACTTGCAAGTCTCTCCGACCTTCACAAAAAAAGTTATTCAAGAATATCTCCTCAGATTTGGGGGAATTTCGTCGGTCGACCTCTTCCGAAGGTCGTACAAGCTCGGGGATGGTACCAATCGATCCGCAGGACCCAAATTAGTCCAGATGCAACCACTTTCCAAGTCTCTCCGACCTTCACAAAAAAAGTTATTCAAGAATATCTCTTTCTCCTATGTGCTTTCATCCCTAACCCTAACCCTAACCCTTCCGAAAGTCGGAGAAGCTCAAGGATGGTACCGATCGATGCGCGCTACCCCATTTAGTGGGGGTAGAGCCTACTTGCAAGTCTCTCCGACCTTCACAAAAAAAGTTATTCAAGAATATCTCTTTCTCCTATGTGCTTTCATCCCTAACCCTAACCCTAACCCTTCCGAAAGTCGGAGAAGCTCAAGGATGGTACCGATCGATGTGCGCAACCCCATTTAGTGGGGGTAGAGCCTACTTGCAAGTCTCTCCGACCTTCACAAAAAAAGTTATTCAAGAATATCTCCTCAGATTTGGGGGAATTTCGTCGGTCGACCTCTTTCGAAGGTCGTACAAGCTCGGGGATGGTACCAATCGATCCGCAGGACCCAAATTAGTCCAGATGCAACCACTTTCCAAGTCTCTCCGACCTTCACAAAAACAGTTATTCAAGAATATCTCTTTCTCCTATGTGCTTTCATCCCTAACCCTAACCCTAACCCTTCCGAAAGTCGGAGAAGCTCAAGGATGGTACCGATCGATGCGCGCTACCCCATTTAGTGGGGGTAGAGCCTACTTGCAAGTCTCTCCGACCTTCACAAAAAAAGTTATTCAAGAATATCTCTTTCTCCTATGTGCTTTCATCCCTAACCCTAACCCTAACCCTTCCGAAAGTCGGAGAAGCTCAAGGATGGTACCGATCGATGCGCGCAACCCCATTTAGTGGGGGTAGAGCCTACTTGCAAGTCTCTCCGACCTTCACAAAAAAAGTTATTCAAGAATATCTCCTCAGATTTGGGGGAATTTCGTCGGTCGACCTCTTTCGAAGGTCGTACAAGCTCGGGGATGGTACCAATCGATCCGCAGGACCCAAATTAGTCCAGATGCAACCACTTTCCAAGTCTCTCCGACCTTCACAAAAAAAGTTATTCAAGAATATCTCTTTCTCCTATGTGCTTTCATCCCTAACCCTAACCCTAACCCTTCCGAAAGTCGGAGAAGCTCAAGGATGGTACCGATCGATGTGCGCTACCCCATTTAGTGGGGGTAGAGCCTACTTGCAAGTCTCTCCGACCTTCACAAAAAAAGTTATTCAAGAATATCTCTTTCTCCTATGTGCTTTCATCCCTAACCCTAACCCTAACCCTTCCGAAAGTCGGAGAAGCTCAAGGATGGTACCGATCGATGCGCGCTACCCCATTTAGTGGGGGTAGAGCCTACTTGCAAGTCTCTCCGACCTTCACAAAAAAAGTTATTCAAGAATATCTCCTCAGATTTGGGGGAATTTCGTCGGTCGACCTCTTCCGAAGGTCGTACAAGCTCGGGGATGGTACCAATCGATCCGCAGGACCCAAATTAGTCCAGATGCAACCACTTTCCAAGTCTCTCCGACCTTCACAAAAAAAGTTATTCAAGAATATCTCTTTCTCCTATGTGCTTTCATCCCTAACCCTAACCCTAATCCTTCCGAAAGTCGGAGAAGCTCAAGGATGGTACCGATCGATGTGAGCTACCCCATTTAGTGGGGGTAGAGCCTACTTGCAAGTCTCTCCGACCTTCACAAAAAAAGTTATTCAAGAATATCTCTTTCTCCTATGTGCTTTCATCCCTAACCCTAACCCTAACCCTTCCGAAAGTCGGAGAAGCTCAAGGATGGTAACGATCGATGCGCGCAACCCCATTTAGTGGGGGTAGAGCCTACTTGCAAGTCTCTCCGACCTTCACAAAAAAAGTTATTCAAGAATATCTCCTCAGATTTGGGGGAATTTCGTCGGTCGACCTCTTCCGAAGGTCGTACAAGCTCGGGGATGGTACCAATCGATCAGCAGGACCCAAATTAGTCCAGATGCAACCACTTTCCAAGTCTCTCCGACCTTCACAAAAAAAGTTATTCAAGAATATCTCTTTCTCCTATGTGCTTTCATCCCTAACCCTAACCCTAACCCTTCCGAAAGTCGGAGAAGCTCAAGGATGGTACCAATCGATGCGCGCTACCCCATTTAGTGGGGGTAGAGCCTACTTGCAAGTCTCTCCGACCTTCACAAAAAAAGTTATTCAAGAATATCTCTTTCTCCTATGTGCTTTCATCCCTAACCCTAACCCTAACCCTTCCGAAAGTCGGAGAAGCTTAAGGATGGTACCGATCGATGCGCGCAACCCCATTTAGTGGGGGTAGAGCCTACTTGCAAGTCTCTCCGACCTTCACAAAAAAAGTTATTCAAGAATATCTCCTCAGATTTGGGGGAATTTCGTCGGTCGACCTCTTCCGAAGGTCGTACAAGCTCGGGGATGGTACCAATCGATCCGCAGGACCCAAATTAGTCCAGATGCAACCACTTTCCAAGTCTCTCCGACCTTCACAAAAAAAGTTATTCAAGAATATCTCTTTCTCCTATGTGCTTTCATCCCTAACCCTAACCCTAATCCTTCCGAAAGTCGGAGAAGCTCAAGGATGGTACCGATCGATGTGCGCTACCCCATTTAGTGGGGGTAGAGCCTACTTGCAAGTCTCTCCGACCTTCACAAAAAAAGTTATTCAAGAATATCTCTTTCTCCTATGTGCTTTCATCCCTAACCCTAACCCTAACCCTTCCGAAAGTCGGAGAAGCTCAAGGATGGTACCGATCGATGCGCGCTACCCCATTTAGTGGGGGTAGAGCCTACTTGCAAGTCTCTCCGACCTTCACAAAAAAAGTTATTCAAGAATATCTCTTTCTCCTATGTGCTTTCATCCCTAACTCTAACCCTAACCCTTCCGAAAGTCGGAGAAGCTCAAGGATGGTAACGATCGATGCGCGCAACCCCATTTAGTGGGGGTAGAGCCTACTTGCAAGTCTCTCCGACCTTCACAAAAAAAGTTATTCAAGAATATCTCCTCAGATTTGGGGGAATTTCGTCGGTCGACCTCTTCCGAAGGTCGTACAAGCTCGGGGATGGTACCAATCGATCAGCAGGACCCAAATTAGTCCAGATGCAACCACTTTCCAAGTCTCTCCGACCTTCACAAAAAAAGTTATTCAAGAATATCTCTTTCTCCTATGTGCTTTCATCCCTAACCCTAACCCTAACCCTTCCGAAAGTCGGAGAAGCTCAAGGATGGTACCAATCGATGCGCGCTACCCCATTTAGTGGGGGTAGAGCCTACTTGCAAGTCTCTCCGACCTTCACAAAAAAAGTTATTCAAGAATATCTCTTTCTCCTATGTGCTTTCATCCCTAACCCTAACCCTAACCCTTCCGAAAGTCGGAGAAGCTTAAGGATGGTACCGATCGATGCGCGCAACCCCATTTAGTGGGGGTAGAGCCTACTTGCAAGTCTCTCCGACCTTCACAAAAAAAGTTATTCAAGAATATCTCCTCAGATTTGGGGGAATTTCGTCGGTCGACCTCTTCCGAAGGTCGTACAAGCTCGGGGATGGTACCAATCGATCCGCAGGACCCAAATTAGTCCAGATGCAACCACTTTCCAAGTCTCTCCGACCTTCACAAAAAAAGTTATTCAAGAATATCTCTTTCTCCTATGTGCTTTCATCCCTAACCCTAACCCTAATCCTTCCGAAAGTCGGAGAAGCTCAAGGATGGTACCGATCGATGTGCGCTACCCCATTTAGTGGGGGTAGAGCCTACTTGCAAGTCTCTCCGACCTTCACAAAAAAAGTTATTCAAGAATATCTCTTTCTCCTATGTGCTTTCATCCCTAACCCTAACCCTAACCCTTCCGAAAGTCGGAGAAGCTCAAGGATGGTACCGATCGATGCGCGCTACCCCATTTAGTGGGGGTAGAGCCTACTTGCAAGTCTCTCCGACCTTCACAAAAAAAGTTATTCAAGAATATCTCTTTCTCCTATGTGCTTTCATCCCTAACCCTAACCCTAACCCTTCCGAAAGTCGGAGAAGCTCAAGGATGGTACCGATCGATGCGCGCTACCCCATTTAGTGGGGGTAGAGCCTACTTGCAAGTCTCTCCGACCTTCACAAAAAAAGTTATTCAAGAATATCTCTTTCTCCTATGTGCTTTCATCCCTAACCCTAACCCTAACCCTTCCGAAAGTCGGAGAAGCTCAAGGATGGTACTGGTCGATGCGCGCAACCCCATTTAGTGGGGGTAGAGCCTACTTGCAAGTCTCTCCGACCTTCACAAAAAAAGTTATTCAAGAATATCTCCTCAGATTTGGGGGAATTTCGTCGGTCGACCTCTTCCGAAGGTCGTACAAGCTCGGGGATGGTACCAATCGATCCGCAGGACCCAAATTAGTCCAGATGCAACCACTTTCCAAGTCTCTCCGACCTTCACAAAAAAAGTTATTCAAGAATATCTCTTTCTCCTATGTGCTTTCATCCCTAACCCTAATCCTTCCGAAAGTCGGAGAAGCTCAAGGATAGTACCGATCGATGTGCGCTACCCCATTTAGTGGGGGTAGAGCCTACTTGCAAGTCTCTCCGACCTTCACAAAAAAAGTTATTCAAGAATATCTCTTTCTCCTATGTGCTTTCATCCCTAACCCTAACCCTAACCCTTCCGAAAGTCGGAGAAGCTCAAGGATGGTAACGATCGATGCGCGCAACCCCATTTAGTGGGGGTAGAGCCTACTTGCAAGTCTCTCCGACCTTCACAAAAAAAGTTATTCAAGAATATCTCCTCAGATTTGGGGGAATTTCGTCGGTCGACCTCTTCCGAAGGTCGTACAAGCTCGGGGATGGTACCAATCGATCCGCAGGACCCAAATTAGTCCAGATGCAACCACTTTCCAAGTCTCTCCGACCTTCACAAAAAAAGTTATTCAAGAATATCTCTTTCTCCTATGTGCTTTCATCCCTAACCCTAACCCTAACCCTTCCGAAAGTCGGAGAAGCTCAAGGATGGTACCGATCGATGCGCGCTACCCCATTTAGTGGGGGTAGAGCCTACTTGCAAGTCTCTCCGACCTTCACAAAAAAAGTTATTCAAGAATATCTCTTTCTCCTATGTGCTTTCATCCCTAACCCTAACCCTAACCCTTCCGAAAGTCGGAGAAGCTCAAGGATGGTACCGATCGATGCGCGCAACCCCATTTAGTGGGGGTAGAGCCTACTTGCAAGTCTCTCCGACCTTCACAAAAAAAGTTATTCAAGAATATCTCCTCAGATTTGGGGGAATTTCGTCGGTCGACCTCTTTCGAAGGTCGTACAAGCTCGGGGATGGTACCAATCGATCCGCAGGACCCAAATTAGTCCAGATGCAACCACTTTCCAAGTCTCTCCGACCTTCACAAAAAAAGTTATTCAAGAATATCTCTTTCTCCTATGTGCTTTCATCCCTAACCCTAACCCTAACCCTTCCGAAAGTCGGAGAAGCTCAAGGATGGTACCGATCGATGCGCGCTACCCCATTTAGTGGGGGTAGAGCCTACTTGCAAGTCTCTCCGACCTTCACAAAAAAAGTTATTCAAGAATATCTCTTTCTCCTATGTGCTTTCATCCCTAACCCTAACCCTAACCCTTCCGAAAGTCGGAGAAGCTCAAGGATGGTACCGATCGATGCGCGCTACCCCATTTAGTGGGGGTAGAGCCTACTTGCAAGTCTCTCCGACCTTCACAAAAAAAGTTATTCAAGAATATCTCTTTCTCCTATGTGCTTTCATCCCTAACCCTAACCCTAACCCTTCCGAAAGTCGGAGAAGCTCAAGGATGGTACTGGTCGATGCGCGCAACCCCATTTAGTGGGGGTAGAGCCTACTTGCAAGTCTCTCCGACCTTCACAAAAAAAGTTATTCAAGAATATCTCCTCAGATTTGGGGGAATTTCGTCGGTCGACCTCTTCCGAAGGTCGTACAAGCTCGGGGATGGTACCAATCGATCCGCAGGACCCAAATTAGTCCAGATGCAACCACTTTCCAAGTCTCTCCGACCTTCACAAAAAAAGTTATTCAAGAATATCTCTTTCTCCTATGTGCTTTCATCCCTAACCCTAATCCTTCCGAAAGTCGGAGAAGCTCAAGGATGGTACCGATCGATGTGCGCTACCCCATTTAGTGGGGGTAGAGCCTACTTGCAAGTCTCTCCGACCTTCACAAAAAAAGTTATTCAAGAATATCTCTTTCTCCTATGTGCTTTCATCCCTAACCCTAACCCTAACCCTTCCGAAAGTCGGAGAAGCTCAAGGATGGTAACGATCGATGCGCGCAACCCCATTTAGTGGGGGTAGAGCCTACTTGCAAGTCTCTCCGACCTTCACAAAAAAAGTTATTCAAGAATATCTCCTCAGATTTGGGGGAATTTCGTCGGTCGACCTCTTCCGAAGGTCGTACAAGCTCGGGGATGGTACCAATCGATCCGCAGGACCCAAATTAGTCCAGATGCAACCACTTTCCAAGTCTCTCCGACCTTCACAAAAAAAGTTATTCAAGAATATCTCTTTCTCCTATGTGCTTTCATCCCTAACCCTAATCCTTCCGAAAGTCGGAGAAGCTCAAGGATGGTACCGATCGATGTGCGCTACCCCATTTAGTGGGGGTAGAGCCTACTTGCAAGTCTCTCCGACCTTCACAAAAAAAGTTATTCAAGAATATCTCTTTCTCCTATGTGCTTTCATCCCTAACCCTAACCCTAACCCTTCCGAAAGTCGGAGAAGCTCAAGGATGGTAACGATCGATGCGCGCAACCCCATTTAGTGGGGGTAGAGCCTACTTGCAAGTCTCTCCGACCTTCACAAAAAAAGTTATTCAAGAATATCTCCTCAGATTTGGGGGAATTTCGTCGGTCGACCTCTTCCGAAGGTCGTACAAGCTCGGGGATGGTACCAATCGATCCGCAGGACCCAAATTAGTCCAGATGCAACCACTTTCCAAGTCTCTCCGACCTTCACAAAAAAAGTTATTCAAGAATATCTCTTTCTCCTATGTGCTTTCATCCCTAACCCTAACCCTAACCCTTCCGAAAGTCGGAGAAGCTCAAGGATGGTACCGATCGATGCGCGCTACCCCATTTAGTGGGGGTAGAGCCTACTTGCAAGTCTCTCCGACCTTCACAAAAAAAGTTATTCAAGAATATCTCTTTCTCCTATGTGCTTTCATCCCTAACCCTAACCCTAACCCTTCCGAAAGTCGGAGAAGCTCAAGGATGGTACCGATCGATGCGCGCAACCCCATTTAGTGGGGGTAGAGCCTACTTGCAAGTCTCTCCGACCTTCACAAAAAAAGTTATTCAAGAATATCTCCTCAGATTTGGGGGAATTTCGTCGGTCGACCTCTTTCGAAGGTCGTACAAGCTCGGGGATGGTACCAATCGATCCGCAGGACCCAAATTAGTCCAGATGCAACCACTTTCCAAGTCTCTCCGACCTTCACAAAAAAAGTTATTCAAGAATATCTCTTTCTCCTATGTGCTTTCATCCCTAACCCTAACCCTAACCCTTCCGAAAGTCGGAGAAGCTCAAGGATGGTACTGATCGATGCGCGCTACCCTATTTAGTGGGGGTAGAGCCTACTTGCAAGTCTCTCCGACCTTCACAAAAAAAGTTATTCAAGAATATCTCCTCAGATTTGGGGGAATTTCGTCGGTCGACCTCTTCCGAAGGTCGTACAAGCTCGGGGATGGTACCAATCGATCCGCAGGTCCCAAATTAGTCCAGATGCAACCACTTTCCAAGTCTCTCCGACCTTCACAAAAAAAGTTATTCAAGAATATCTCTTTCTCCTATGTGCTTTCATCCCTAACCCTAACCCTAACCCTTCCGAAAGTCGGAGAAGCTCAAGGATGGTACCGATCGATGTGCGCTACCCCATTTAGTGGGGGTAGAGCCTACTTGCAAGTCTCTCCGACCTTCACAAAAAACGTTATTCAAGAATATCTCTTTCTCCTATGTGCTTTCATCCCTAACCCTAACCCTAACCCTTCCGAAAGTCGGAGAAGCTCAAGGATGGTACCGATCGATGCGCGCTACCCCATTTAGTGGGGGTAGAGCCTACTTGCAAGTCTCTCCGACCTTCACAAAAAAAGTTATTCAAGAATATCTCCTCAGATTTGGGGGAATTTCGTCGGTCGACCTCTTCCGAAGGTCGTACAAGCTCGGGGATGGTACCAATCGATCCGCAGGACCCAAATTAGTCCAGATGCAACCACTTTCCAAGTCTCTCCGACCTTCACAAAAAAAGTTATTCAAGAATATCTCTTTCTCCTATGTGCTTTCATCCCTAACCCTAACCCAAACCCTTCCGAAAGTCGGAGAAGCTAAAGGATGGTACCGATCGATGCGCGCTACCCCATTTAGTGGGGGTAGAGCCTACTTGCAAGTCTCTCCGACCTTCACAAAAAAAGTTATTCAAGAATATCTCTTTCTCCTATGTGCTTTCATCCCTAACCCTAACCCTAACCCTTCCGAAAGTCGGAGAAGCTCAGGGATGGTACCGATCGATGCGTGCTACCCCATTTAGTGGGGGTAGAGCCTACTTGCAAGTCTCTCCGACCTTCACAAAAAAAGTTATTCAAGAATATCTCTTTCTCCTATGTGCTTTCATCCCTAACCCTAACCCTAACCCTTCCGAAAGTCGGAGAAGCTCAAGGATGGTACCGATCGATGCGCGCTACCCCATTTAGTGGGGGTAGAGCCTACTTGCAAGTCTCTCCGACCTTCACAAAAAAAGTTATTCAAGAATATCTCTTTCTCCTATGTGCTTTCATCCCTAACCCTAACCCTAACCCTTCCGAAAGTCGGAGAAGCTCAAGGATGGTACCGATCGATGTGCGCAACCCCATTTAGTGGGGGTAGAGCCTACTTGCAAGTCTCTCCGACCTTCAAAAAAAAAGTTATTCAAGAATATCTCCTCAGATTTGGGGGAATTTCGTCGGTCGACCTCTTTCGAAGGTCGTACAAGCTCGGGGATGGTACCAATCGATCCGCAGGACCCAAATTAGTCCAGATGCAACCACTTTCCAAGTCTCTCCGACCTTCACAAAAAAAGTTATTCAAGAATATCTCTTTCTCCTATGTGCTTTCATCCCTAACCCTAACCCTAACCCTTCCGAAAGTCGGAGAAGCTCAAGGATGGTACCGATCGATGCGCGCTACCCCATTTAGTGGGGGTAGAGCCTACTTGCAAGTCTCTCCGACCTTCACAAAAAAAGTTATTCAAGAATATCTCTTTCTCCTATGTGCTTTCATCCCTAACCCTAACCCTAACCCTTCCGAAAGTCGGAGAAGCTCAAGGATGGTACCGATCGATGCGCGCAACCCCATTTAGTGGGGGTAGAGCCTACTTGCAAGTCTCTCCGACCTTCACAAAAAAAGTTATTCAAGAATATCTCCTCAGATTTGGGGGAATTTCGTCGGTCGACCTCTTCCGAAGGTCGTACAAGCTCGGGGATGGTACCAATCGATCCGCAGGACCCAAATTAGTCCAGATGCAACCACTTTCCAAGTCTCTCCGACCTTCACAAAAAAAGTTATTCAAGAATATCTCTTTCTCCTATGTGCTTTCATCCCTAACCCTAACCCTAACCCTTCCGAAAGTCGGAGAAGCTCAAGGATGGTACCGATCGATGCGCGCTACCCCATTTAGTGGGGGTAGAGCCTACTTGCAAGTCTCTCCGACCTTCACAAAAAAAGTTATTCAAGAATATCTCTTTCTCCTATGTGCTTTCATCCCTAACCCTAACCCTAACCCTTCCGAAAGTCGGAGAAGCTCAAGGATGGTACCGATCGATGTGCGCAACCCCATTTAGTGGGGGTAGAGCCTACTTGCAAGTCTCTCCGACCTTCACAAAAAAAGTTATTCAAGAATATCTCCTCAGATTTGGGGGAATTTCGTCGGTCGACCTCTTTCGAAGGTCGTACAAGCTCGGGGATGGTACCAATCGATCCGCAGGACCCAAATTAGTCCAGATGCAACCACTTTTCAAGTCTCTCCGACCTTCACAAAAAAAGTTATTCAAGAATATCTCTTTCTCCTATGTGCTTTCATCCCTAACCCTAACCCTAACCCTTCCGAAAGTCGGAGAAGCTCAAGGATGGTACCGATCGATGCGCGCTACCCCATTTAGTGGGGGTAGAGCCTACTTGCAAGTCTCTCCGACCTTCACAAAAAAAGTTATTCAAGAATATCTCTTTCTCCTATGTGCTTTCATCCCTAACCCTAACCCTAACCCTTCCGAAAGTCGGAGAAGCTCAAGGATGGTACCGATCGATGCGCGCAACCCCATTTAGTGGGGGTAGAGCCTACTTGCAAGTCTCTCCGACCTTCACAAAAAAAGTTATTCAAGAATATCTCCTCAGATTTGGGGGAATTTCGTCGGTCGACCTCTTCCGAAGGTCGTACAAGCTCGGGGATGGTACCAATCGATCCGCAGGACCCAAATTAATCCAGATGCAACCACTTTCCAAGTCTCTCCGACCTTCACAAAAAAAGTTATTCAAGAATATCTCTTTCTCCTATGTGCTTTCATCCCTAACCCTAACCCTAACCCTTCCGAAAGTCGGAGAAGCTCAAGGATGGTACCGATCGATGCGCGCTACCCCATTTAGTGGGGGTAGAGCCTACTTGCAAGTCTCTCCGACCTTCACAAAAAAAGTTATTCAAGAATATCTCTTTCTCCTATGTGCTTTCATCCCTAACCCTAACCCTAACCCTTCCGAAAGTCGGAGAAGCTCAAGGATGGTACCGATCGATGCGCGCAACCCCATTTAGTGGGGGTAGAGCCTACTTGCAAGTCTCTCCGACCTTCACAAAAAAAGTTATTCAAGAATATCTCCTCAGATTTGGGGGAATTTCGTCGGTCGACCTCTTTCGAAGGTCGTACAAGCTCGGGGATAGTACCAATCGATCTGCAGGACCCAAATTAGTCCAGATGCAACCACTTTCCAAGTCTCTCCGACCTTCACAAAAAAAGTTATTCAAGAATATCTCTTTCTCCTATGTGCTTTCATCCCTAACCCTAACCCTAACCCTTCCGAAAGTCGGAGAAGCTCAAGGATGGTACCGATCGATGCGCGCTACCCCATTTAGTGGGGGTAGAGCCTACTTGCAAGTCTCTCCGACCTTCACAAAAAAAGTTATTCAAGAATATCTCCTCAGATTTGGGGGAATTTCGTCGGTCGACCTCTTCCGAAGGTCGTACAAGCTCGGGGATGGTACCAATCGATCCGCAGGTCCCAAATTAGTCCAGATGCAACCACTTTCCAAGTCTCTCCGACCTTCACAAAAAAAGTTATTCAAGAATATCTCTTTCTCCTATGTGCTTTCATCCCTAACCCTAACCCTAACCCTTCCGAAAGTCGGAGAAGCTCAAGGATGGTACCGATCGATGCGCGCTACCCCATTTAGTGGGGGTAGAGCCTACTTGCAAGTCTCTCCGACCTTCACAAAAAACGTTATTCAAGAATATCTCTTTCTCCTATGTGCTTTCATCCCTAACCCTAACCCTAACCCTTCCGAAAGTCGGAGAAGCTCAAGGATGGTACCGATCGATGCGCGCTACCCCATTTAGTGGGGGTAGAGCCTACTTGCAAGTCTCTCCGACCTTCACAAAAAAAGTTATTCAAGAATATCTCCTCAGATTTGGGGGAATTTCGTCGGTCGACCTCTTCCGAAGGTCGTACAAGCTCGGGGATGGTACCAATCGATCCGCAGGACCCAAATTAGTCCAGATGCAACCACTTTCCAAGTCTCTCCGACCTTCACAAAAAAAGTTATTCAAGAATATCTCTTTCTCCTATGTGCTTTCATCCCTAACCCTAACCCTAACCCTTCCGAAAGTCGGAGAAGCTCAAGGATGGTACCGATCGATGCGCGCTACCCCATTTAGTGGGGGTAGAGCCTACTTGCAAGTCTCTCCGACCTTCACAAAAAAAGTTATTCAAGAATATCTCTTTCTCCTATGTGCTTTCATCCCTAACCCTAACCCTAACCCTTCCGAAAGTCGGAGAAGCTCAGGGATGGTACCGATCGATGCGCGCTACCCCATTTAGTGGGGGTAGAGCCTACTTGCAAGTCTCTCCGACCTTCACAAAAAAAGTTATTCAAGAATATCTCTTTCTCCTATGTGCTTTCATCCCTAACCCTAACCCTAACCCTTCCGAAAGTCGGAGAAGCTCAAGGATGGTACCGATCGATGCGCGCTACCCCATTTAGTGGGGGTAGAGCCTACTTGCAAGTCTCTCCGACCTTCACAAAAAAAGTTATTCAAGAATATCTCTTTCTCCTATGTGCTTTCATCCCTAACCCTAACCCTAACCCTTCCGAAAGTCGGAGAAGCTCAAGGATGGTACCGATCGATGTGCGCAACCCCATTTAGTGGGGGTAGAGCCTACTTGCAAGTCTCTCCGACCTTCACAAAAAAAGTTATTCAAGAATATCTCCTCAGATTTGGGGGAATTTCGTCGGTCGACCTCTTTCGAAGGTCGTACAAGCTCGGGGATGGTACCAATCGATCCGCAGGACCCAAATTAGTCCAGATGCAACCACTTTCCAAGTCTCTCCGACCTTCACAAAAAAAGTTATTCAAGAATATCTCTTTCTCCTATGTGCTTTCATCCCTAACCCTAACCCTAACCCTTCCGAAAGTCGGAGAAGCTCAAGGATGGTACCGATCGATGCGCGCTACCCCATTTAGTGGGGGTAAAGCCTACTTGCAAGTCTCTCCGACCTTCACAAAAAAAGTTATTCAAGAATATCTCTTTCTCCTATGTGCTTTCATCCCTAACCCTAACCCTAACCCTTCCGAAAGTCGGAGAAGCTCAAGGATGGTACCGATCGATGCGCGCAACCCCATTTAGTGGGGGTAGAGCCTACTTGCAAGTCTCTCCGACCTTCACAAAAAAAGTTATTCAAGAATATCTCCTCAGATTTGGGGGAATTTCGTCGGTCGACCTCTTCCGAAGGTCGTACAAGCTCGGGGATGGTACCAATCGATCCGCAGGACCCAAATTAGTCCAGATGCAACCACTTTCCAAGTCTCTCCGACCTTCACAAAAAAAGTTATTCAAGAATATCTCTTTCTCCTATGTGCTTTCATCCCTAACCCTAACCCTAACCCTTCCGAAAGTCGGAGAAGCTCAAGGATGGTACCGATCGATGCGCGCTACCCCATTTAGTGGGGGTAGAGCCTACTTGCAAGTCTCTCCGACCTTCACAAAAAAAGTTATTCAAGAATATCTCTTTCTCCTATGTGCTTTCATCCCTAACCCTAACCCTAACCCTTCCGAAAGTCGGAGAAGCTCAAGGATGGTACCGATCGATGTGCGCAACCCCATTTAGTGGGGGTAGAGCCTACTTGCAAGTCTCTCCGACCTTCACAAAAAAAGTTATTCAAGAATATCTCCTCAGATTTGGGGGAATTTCGTCGGTCGACCTCTTTCGAAGGTCGTACAAGCTCGGGGATGGTACCAATCGATCCGCAGGACCCAAATTAGTCCAGATGCAACCACTTTTCAAGTCTCTCCGACCTTCACAAAAAAAGTTATTCAAGAATATCTCTTTCTCCTATGTGCTTTCATCCCTAACCCTAACCCTAACCCTTCCGAAAGTCGGAGAAGCTCAAGGATGGTACCGATCGATGCGCGCTACCCCATTTAGTGGGGGTAGAGCCTACTTGCAAGTCTCTCCGACCTTCACAAAAAAAGTTATTCAAGAATATCTCTTTCTCCTATGTGCTTTCATCCCTAACCCTAACCCTAACCCTTCCGAAAGTCGGAGAAGCTCAAGGATGGTACCGATCGATGCGCGCAACCCCATTTAGTGGGGGTAGAGCCTACTTGCAAGTCTCTCCGACCTTCACAAAAAAAGTTATTCAAGAATATCTCCTCAGATTTGGGGGAATTTCGTCGGTCGACCTCTTCCGAAGGTCGTACAAGCTCGGGGATGGTACCAATCGATCCGCAGGACCCAAATTAATCCAGATGCAACCACTTTCCAAGTCTCTCCGACCTTCACAAAAAAAGTTATTCAAGAATATCTCTTTCTCCTATGTGCTTTCATCCCTAACCCTAACCCTAACCCTTCCGAAAGTCGGAGAAGCTCAAGGATGGTACCGATCGATGCGCGCTACCCCATTTAGTGGGGGTAGAGCCTACTTGCAAGTCTCTCCGACCTTCACAAAAAAAGTTATTCAAGAATATCTCTTTCTCCTATGTGCTTTCATCCCTAACCCTAACCCTAACCCTTCCGAAAGTCGGAGAAGCTCAAGGATGGTACCGATCGATGCGCGCAACCCCATTTAGTGGGGGTAGAGCCTACTTGCAAGTCTCTCCGACCTTCACAAAAAAAGTTATTCAAGAATATCTCCTCAGATTTGGGGGAATTTCGTCGGTCGACCTCTTTCGAAGGTCGTACAAGCTCGGGGATAGTACCAATCGATCTGCAGGACCCAAATTAGTCCAGATGCAACCACTTTCCAAGTCTCTCCGACCTTCACAAAAAAAGTTATTCAAGAATATCTCTTTCTCCTATGTGCTTTCATCCCTAACCCTAACCCTAACCCTTCCGAAAGTCGGAGAAGCTCAAGGATGGTACCGATCGATGCGCGCTACCCCATTTAGTGGGGGTAGAGCCTACTTGCAAGTCTCTCCGACCTTCACAAAAAAAGTTATTCAAGAATATCTCCTCAGATTTGGGGGAATTTCGTCGGTCGACCTCTTCCGAAGGTCGTACAAGCTCGGGGATGGTACCAATCGATCCGCAGGTCCCAAATTAGTCCAGATGCAACCACTTTCCAAGTCTCTCCGACCTTCACAAAAAAAGTTATTCAAGAATATCTCTTTCTCCTATGTGCTTTCATCCCTAACCCTAACCCTAACCCTTCCGAAAGTCGGAGAAGCTCAAGGATGGTACCGATCGATGCGCGCTACCCCATTTAGTGGGGGTAGAGCCTACTTGCAAGTCTCTCCGACCTTCACAAAAAACGTTATTCAAGAATATCTCTTTCTCCTATGTGCTTTCATCCCTAACCCTAACCCTAACCCTTCCGAAAGTCGGAGAAGCTCAAGGATGGTACCGATCGATGCGCGCTACCCCATTTAGTGGGGGTAGAGCCTACTTGCAAGTCTCTCCGACCTTCACAAAAAAAGTTATTCAAGAATATCTCTTTCTCCTATGTGCTTTCATCCCTAACCCTAACCCTAACCCTTCCGAAAGTCGGAGAAGCTCAAGGATGGTACCGATCGATGCGCGCTACCCCATTTAGTGGGGGTAGAGCCTACTTGCAAGTCTCTCCGACCTTCACAAAAAAAGTTATTCAAGAATATCTCTTTCTCCTATGTGCTTTCATCCCTAACCCTAACCCTAACCCTTCCGAAAGTCGGAGAAGCTCAAGGATGGTACCGATCGATGTGCGCAACCCCATTTAGTGGGGGTAGAGCCTACTTGCAAGTCTCTCCGACCTTCACAAAAAAAGTTATTCAAGAATATCTCCTCAGATTTGGGGGAATTTCGTCGGTCGACCTCTTTCGAAGGTCGTACAAGCTCGGGGATGGTACCAATCGATCCGCAGGACCCAAATTAGTCCAGATGCAACCACTTTCCAAGTCTCTCCGACCTTCACAAAAAAAGTTATTCAAGAATATCTCTTTCTCCTATGTGCTTTCATCCCTAACCCTAACCCTAACCCTTCCGAAAGTCGGAGAAGCTCAAGGATGGTACCGATCGATGCGCGCTACCCCATTTAGTGGGGGTAGAGCCTACTTGCAAGTCTCTCCGACCTTCACAAAAAAAGTTATTCAAGAATATCTCTTTCTCCTATGTGCTTTCATCCCTAACCCTAACCCTAACCCTTCCGAAAGTCGGAGAAGCTCAAGGATGGTACCGATCGATGCGCGCAACCCCATTTAGTGGGGGTAGAGCCTACTTGCAAGTCTCTCCGACCTTCACAAAAAAAGTTATTCAAGAATATCTCCTCAGATTTGGGGGAATTTCGTCGGTCGACCTCTTCCGAAGGTCGTACAAGCTCGGGGATGGTACCAATCGATCCGCAGGACCCAAATTAGTCCAGATGCAACCACTTTCCAAGTCTCTCCGACCTTCACAAAAAAAGTTATTCAAGAATATCTCTTTCTCCTATGTGCTTTCATCCCTAACCCTAACCCTAACCCTTCCGAAAGTCGGAGAAGCTCAAGGATGGTACCGATCGATGCGCGCTACCCCATTTAGTGGGGGTAGAGCCTACTTGCAAGTCTCTCCGACCTTCACAAAAAAAGTTATTCAAGAATATCTCTTTCTCCTATGTGCTTTCATCCCTAACCCTAACCCTAACCCTTCCGAAAGTCGGAGAAGCTCAAGGATGGTACCGATCGATGTGCGCAACCCCATTTAGTGGGGGTAGAGCCTACTTGCAAGTCTCTCCGACCTTCACAAAAAAAGTTATTCAAGAATATCTCCTCAGATTTGGGGGAATTTCGTCGGTCGACCTCTTTCGAAGGTCGTACAAGCTCGGGGATGGTACCAATCGATCCGCAGGACCCAAATTAGTCCAGATGCAACCACTTTTCAAGTCTCTCCGACCTTCACAAAAAAAGTTATTCAAGAATATCTCTTTCTCCTATGTGCTTTCATCCCTAACCCTAACCCTAACCCTTCCGAAAGTCGGAGAAGCTCAAGGATGGTACCGATCGATGCGCGCTACCCCATTTAGTGGGGGTAGAGCCTACTTGCAAGTCTCTCCGACCTTCACAAAAAAAGTTATTCAAGAATATCTCTTTCTCCTATGTGCTTTCATCCCTAACCCTAACCCTAACCCTTCCGAAAGTCGGAGAAGCTCAAGGATGGTACCGATCGATGCGCGCAACCCCATTTAGTGGGGGTAGAGCCTACTTGCAAGTCTCTCCGACCTTCACAAAAAAAGTTATTCAAGAATATCTCCTCAGATTTGGGGGAATTTCGTCGGTCGACCTCTTCCGAAGGTCGTACAAGCTCGGGGATGGTACCAATCGATCCGCAGGACCCAAATTAATCCAGATGCAACCACTTTCCAAGTCTCTCCGACCTTCACAAAAAAAGTTATTCAAGAATATCTCTTTCTCCTATGTGCTTTCATCCCTAACCCTAACCCTAACCCTTCCGAAAGTCGGAGAAGCTCAAGGATGGTACCGATCGATGCGCGCTACCCCATTTAGTGGGGGTAGAGCCTACTTGCAAGTCTCTCCGACCTTCACAAAAAAAGTTATTCAAGAATATCTCTTTCTCCTATGTGCTTTCATCCCTAACCCTAACCCTAACCCTTCCGAAAGTCGGAGAAGCTCAAGGATGGTACCGATCGATGCGCGCAACCCCATTTAGTGGGGGTAGAGCCTACTTGCAAGTCTCTCCGACCTTCACAAAAAAAGTTATTCAAGAATATCTCCTCAGATTTGGGGGAATTTCGTCGGTCGACCTCTTTCGAAGGTCGTACAAGCTCGGGGATAGTACCAATCGATCTGCAGGACCCAAATTAGTCCAGATGCAACCACTTTCCAAGTCTCTCCGACCTTCACAAAAAAAGTTATTCAAGAATATCTCTTTCTCCTATGTGCTTTCATCCCTAACCCTAACCCTAACCCTTCCGAAAGTCGGAGAAGCTCAAGGATGGTACCGATCGATGCGCGCTACCCCATTTAGTGGGGGTAGAGCCTACTTGCAAGTCTCTCCGACCTTCACAAAAAAAGTTATTCAAGAATATCTCCTCAGATTTGGGGGAATTTCGTCGGTCGACCTCTTCCGAAGGTCGTACAAGCTCGGGGATGGTACCAATCGATCCGCAGGTCCCAAATTAGTCCAGATGCAACCACTTTCCAAGTCTCTCCGACCTTCACAAAAAAAGTTATTCAAGAATATCTCTTTCTCCTATGTGCTTTCATCCCTAACCCTAACCCTAACCCTTCCGAAAGTCGGAGAAGCTCAAGGATGGTACCGATCGATGCGCGCTACCCCATTTAGTGGGGGTAGAGCCTACTTGCAAGTCTCTCCGACCTTCACAAAAAACGTTATTCAAGAATATCTCTTTCTCCTATGTGCTTTCATCCCTAACCCTAACCCTAACCCTTCCGAAAGTCGGAGAAGCTCAAGGATGGTACCGATCGATGCGCGCTACCCCATTTAGTGGGGGTAGAGCCTACTTGCAAGTCTCTCCGACCTTCACAAAAAAAGTTATTCAAGAATATCTCCTCAGATTTGGGGGAATTTCGTCGGTCGACCTCTTCCGAAGGTCGTACAAGCTCGGGGATGGTACCAATCGATCCGCAGGACCCAAATTAGTCCAGATGCAACCACTTTCCAAGTCTCTCCGACCTTCACAAAAAAAGTTATTCAAGAATATCTCTTTCTCCTATGTGCTTTCATCCCTAACCCTAACCCTAACCCTTCCGAAAGTCGGAGAAGCTCAAGGATGGTACCGATCGATGCGCGCTACCCCATTTAGTGGGGGTAGAGCCTACTTGCAAGTCTCTCCGACCTTCACAAAAAAAGTTATTCAAGAATATCTCTTTCTCCTATGTGCTTTCATCCCTAACCCTAACCCTAACCCTTCCGAAAGTCGGAGAAGCTCAAGGATGGTACCGATCGATGCGCGCAACCCCATTTAGTGGGGGTAGAGCCTACTTGCAAGTCTCTCCGACCTTCACAAAAAAAGTTATTCAAGAATATCTCCTCAGATTTGGGGGAATTTCGTCGGTCGACCTCTTCCGAAGGTCGTACAAGCTCGGGGATGGTACCAATCGATCCGCAGGACCCAAATTAATCCAGATGCAACCACTTTCCAAGTCTCTCCGACCTTCACAAAAAAAGTTATTCAAGAATATCTCTTTCTCCTATGTGCTTTCATCCCTAACCCTAACCCTAACCCTTCCGAAAGTCGGAGAAGCTCAAGGATGGTACCGATCGATGCGCGCTACCCCATTTAGTGGGGGTAGAGCCTACTTGCAAGTCTCTCCGACCTTCACAAAAAAAGTTATTCAAGAATATCTCTTTCTCCTATGTGCTTTCATCCCTAACCCTAACCCTAACCCTTCCGAAAGTCGGAGAAGCTCAAGGATGGTACCGATCGATGCGCGCAACCCCATTTAGTGGGGGTAGAGCCTACTTGCAAGTCTCTCCGACCTTCACAAAAAAAGTTATTCAAGAATATCTCCTCAGATTTGGGGGAATTTCGTCGGTCGACCTCTTTCGAAGGTCGTACAAGCTCGGGGATAGTACCAATCGATCTGCAGGACCCAAATTAGTCCAGATGCAACCACTTTCCAAGTCTCTCCGACCTTCACAAAAAAAGTTATTCAAGAATATCTCTTTCTCCTATGTGCTTTCATCCCTAACCCTAACCCTAACCCTTCCGAAAGTCGGAGAAGCTCAAGGATGGTACCGATCGATGCGCGCTACCCCATTTAGTGGGGGTAGAGCCTACTTGCAAGTCTCTCCGACCTTCACAAAAAAAGTTATTCAAGAATATCTCCTCAGATTTGGGGGAATTTCGTCGGTCGACCTCTTCCGAAGGTCGTACAAGCTCGGGGATGGTACCAATCGATCCGCAGGTCCCAAATTAGTCCAGATGCAACCACTTTCCAAGTCTCTCCGACCTTCACAAAAAAAGTTATTCAAGAATATCTCTTTCTCCTATGTGCTTTCATCCCTAACCCTAACCCTAACCCTTCCGAAAGTCGGAGAAGCTCAAGGATGGTACCGATCGATGCGCGCTACCCCATTTAGTGGGGGTAGAGCCTACTTGCAAGTCTCTCCGACCTTCACAAAAAACGTTATTCAAGAATATCTCTTTCTCCTATGTGCTTTCATCCCTAACCCTAACCCTAACCCTTCCGAAAGTCGGAGAAGCTCAAGGATGGTACCGATCGATGCGCGCTACCCCATTTAGTGGGGGTAGAGCCTACTTGCAAGTCTCTCCGACCTTCACAAAAAAAGTTATTCAAGAATATCTCCTCAGATTTGGGGGAATTTCGTCGGTCGACCTCTTCCGAAGGTCGTACAAGCTCGGGGATGGTACCAATCGATCCGCAGGACCCAAATTAGTCCAGATGCAACCACTTTCCAAGTCTCTCCGACCTTCACAAAAAAAGTTATTCAAGAATATCTCTTTCTCCTATGTGCTTTCATCCCTAACCCTAACCCTAACCCTTCCGAAAGTCGGAGAAGCTCAAGGATGGTACCGATCGATGCGCGCTACCCCATTTAGTGGGGGTAGAGCCTACTTGCAAGTCTCTCCGACCTTCACAAAAAAAGTTATTCAAGAATATCTCTTTCTCCTATGTGCTTTCATCCCTAACCCTAACCCTAACCCTTCCGAAAGTCGGAGAAGCTCAGGGATGGTACCGATCGATGCGCGCTACCCCATTTAGTGGGGGTAGAGCCTACTTGCAAGTCTCTCCGACCTTCACAAAAAAAGTTATTCAAGAATATCTCTTTCTCCTATGTGCTTTCATCCCTAACCCTAACCCTAACCCTTCCGAAAGTCGGAGAAGCTCAAGGATGGTACCGATCGATGCGCGCTACCCCATTTAGTGGGGGTAGAGCCTACTTGCAAGTCTCTCCGACCTTCACAAAAAAAGTTATTCAAGAATATCTCTTTCTCCTATGTGCTTTCATCCCTAACCCTAACCCTAACCCTTCCGAAAGTCGGAGAAGCTCAAGGATGGTACCGATCGATGTGCGCAACCCCATTTAGTGGGGGTAGAGCCTACTTGCAAGTCTCTCCGACCTTCACAAAAAAAGTTATTCAAGAATATCTCCTCAGATTTGGGGGAATTTCGTCGGTCGACCTCTTTCGAAGGTCGTACAAGCTCGGGGATGGTACCAATCGATCCGCAGGACCCAAATTAGTCCAGATGCAACCACTTTCCAAGTCTCTCCGACCTTCACAAAAAAAGTTATTCAAGAATATCTCTTTCTCCTATGTGCTTTCATCCCTAACCCTAACCCTAACCCTTCCGAAAGTCGGAGAAGCTCAAGGATGGTACCGATCGATGCGCGCTACCCCATTTAGTGGGGGTAGAGCCTACTTGCAAGTCTCTCCGACCTTCACAAAAAAAGTTATTCAAGAATATCTCTTTCTCCTATGTGCTTTCATCCCTAACCCTAACCCTAACCCTTCCGAAAGTCGGAGAAGCTCAAGGATGGTACCGATCGATGAGCGCAACCCCATTTAGTGGGGGTAGAGCCTACTTGCAAGTCTCTCCGACCTTCACAAAAAAAGTTATTCAAGAATATCTCCTCAGATTTGGGGGAATTTCGTCGGTCGACCTCTTCCGAAGGTCGTACAAGCTCGGGGATGGTACCAATCGATCCGCAGGACCCAAATTAGTCCAGATGCAACCACTTTCCAAGTCTCTCCGACCTTCACAAAAAAAGTTATTCAAGAATATCTCTTTCTCCTATGTGCTTTCATCCCTAACCCTAACCCTAACCCTTCCGAAAGTCGGAGAAGCTCAAGGATGGTACCGATCGATGCGCGCTACCCCATTTAGTGGGGGTAGAGCCTACTTGCAAGTCTCTCCGACCTTCACAAAAAAAGTTATTCAAGAATATCTCTTTCTCCTATGTGCTTTCATCCCTAACCCTAACCCTAACCCTTCCGAAAGTCGGAGAAGCTCAAGGATGGTACCGATCGATGTGCGCAACCCCATTTAGTGGGGGTAGAGCCTACTTGCAAGTCTCTCCGACCTTCACAAAAAAAGTTATTCAAGAATATCTCCTCAGATTTGGGGGAATTTCGTCGGTCGACCTCTTTCGAAGGTCGTACAAGCTCGGGGATGGTACCAATCGATCCGCAGGACCCAAATTAGTCCAGATGCAACCACTTTCCAAGTCTCTCCGACCTTCACAAAAAAAGTTATTCAAGAATATCTCTTTCTCCTATGTGCTTTCATCCCTAACCCTAACCCTAACCCTTCCGAAAGTCGGAGAAGCTCAAGGATGGTACCGATCGATGCGCGCTACCCCATTTAGTGGGGGTAGAGCCTACTTGCAAGTCTCTCCGACCTTCACAAAAAAAGTTATTCAAGAATATCTCTTTCTCCTATGTGCTTTCATCCCTAACCCTAACCCTAACCCTTCCGAAAGTCGGAGAAGCTCAAGGATGGTACCGATCGATGCGCGCAACCCCATTTAGTGGGGGTAGAGCCTACTTGCAAGTCTCTCCGACCTTCACAAAAAAAGTTATTCAAGAATATCTCCTCAGATTTGGGGGAATTTCGTCGGTCGACCTCTTCCGAAGGTCGTACAAGCTCGGGGATGGTACCAATCGATCCGCAGGACCCAAATTAATCCAGATGCAACCACTTTCCAAGTCTCTCCGACCTTCACAAAAAAAGTTATTCAAGAATATCTCTTTCTCCTATGTGCTTTCATCCCTAACCCTAACCCTAACCCTTCCGAAAGTCGGAGAAGCTCAAGGATGGTACCGATCGATGCGCGCTACCCCATTTAGTGGGGGTAGAGCCTACTTGCAAGTCTCTCCGACCTTCACAAAAAAAGTTATTCAAGAATATCTCTTTCTCCTATGTGCTTTCATCCCTAACCCTAACCCTAACCCTTCCGAAAGTCGGAGAAGCTCAAGGATGGTACCGATCGATGCGCGCTACCCCATTTAGTGGGGGTAGAGCCTACTTGCAAGTCTCTCCGACCTTCACAAAAAAAGTTATTCAAGAATATCTCCTCAGATTTGGGGGAATTTCGTCGGTCGACCTCTTCCGAAGGTCGTACAAGCTCGGGGATGGTACCAATCGATCCGCAGGACCCAAATTAGTCCAGATGCAACCACTTTCCAAGTCTCTCCGACCTTCACAAAAAAAGTTATTCAAGAATATCTCTTTCTCCTATGTGCTTTCATCCCTAACCCTAACCCTAATCCTTCCGAAAGTCGGAGAAGCTCAAGGATGGTACCGATCGATGTGAGCTACCCCATTTAGTGGGGGTAGAGCCTACTTGCAAGTCTCTCCGACCTTCACAAAAAAAGTTATTCAAGAATATCTCTTTCTCCTATGTGCTTTCATCCCTAACCCTAACCCTAACCCTTCCGAAAGTCGGAGAAGCTCAAGGATGGTAACGATCGATGCGCGCAACCCCATTTAGTGGGGGTAGAGCCTACTTGCAAGTCTCTCCGACCTTCACAAAAAAAGTTATTCAAGAATATCTCCTCAGATTTGGGGGAATTTCGTCGGTCGACCTTTTCCGAAGGTCGTACAAGCTCGGGGATGGTACCAATCGATCAGCAGGACCCAAATTAGTCCAGATGCAACCACTTTCCAAGTCTCTCCGACCTTCACAAAAAAAGTTATTCAAGAATATCTCTTTCTCCTATGTGCTTTCATCCCTAACCCTAACCCTAACCCTTCCGAAAGTCGGAGAAGCTCAAGGATGGTACCAATCGATGCGCGCTACCCCATTTAGTGGGGGTAGAGCCTACTTGCAAGTCTCTCCGACCTTCACAAAAAAAGTTATTCAAGAATATCTCTTTCTCCTATGTGCTTTCATCCCTAACCCTAACCCTAACCCTTCCGAAAGTCGGAGAAGCTTAAGGATGGTACTGATCGATGCGCGCAACCCCATTTAGTGGGGGTAGAGCCTACTTGCAAGTCTCTCCGACCTTCACAAAAAAAGTTATTTAAGAATATCTCCTCAGATTTGGGGGAATTTCGTCGGTCGACCTCTTCCGAAGGTCGTACAAGCTCGGGGATGGTACCAATCGATCCGCAGGACCCAAATTAGTCCAGATGCAACCACTTTCCAAGTCTCTCCGACCTTCACAAAAAAAGTTATTCAAGAATATCTCTTTCTCCTATGTGCTTTCATCCCTAACCCTAACCCTAATCCTTCCGAAAGTCGGAGAAGCTCAAGGATGGTACCGATCGATGTGCGCTACCCCATTTAGTGGGGGTAGAGCCTACTTGCAAGTCTCTCCGACCTTCACAAAAAAAGTTATTCAAGAATATCTCTTTCTCCTATGTGCTTTCATCCCTAACCCTAACCCTAACCCTTCCGAAAGTCGGAGAAGCTCAAGGATGGTACCGATCGATGCGCGCTACCCCATTTAGTGGGGGTAGAGCCTACTTGCAAGTCTCTCCGACCTTCACAAAAAAAGTTATTCAAGAATATCTCTTTCTCCTATGTGCTTTCATCCCTAACCCTAACCCTAACCCTTCCGAAAGTCGGAGAAGCTCAAGGATGGTACCGATCGATGCGCGTTACCCCATTTAGTGGGGGTAGAGCCTACTTGCAAGTCTCTCCGACCTTCACAAAAAAAGTTATTCAAGAATATCTCTTTCTCCTATGTGCTTTCATCCCTAACCCTAACCCTAACCCTTCCGAAAGTCGGAGAAGCTCAAGGATGGTACTGGTCGATGCGCGCAACCCCATTTAGTGGGGGTAGAGCCTACTTGCAAGTCTCTCCGACCTTCACAAAAAAAGTTATTCAAGAATATCTCCTCAGATTTGGGGGAATTTCGTCGGTCGACCTCTTCCGAAGGTCGTACAAGCTCGGGGATGGTACCAATCGATCCGCAGGACCCAAATTAGTCCAGATGCAACCACTTTCCAAGTCTCTCCGACCTTCACAAAAAAGGTTATTCAAGAATATCTCTTTCTCCTATGTGCTTTCATCCCTAACCCTAATCCTTCCGAAAGTCGGAGAAGCTCAAGGATGGTACCGATCGATGTGCGCTACCCCATTTAGTGGGGGTAGAGCCTACTTGCAAGTCTCTCCGACCTTCACAAAAAAAGTTATTCAAGAATATCTCTTTCTCCTATGTGCTTTCATCCCTAACCCTAACCCTAACCCTTCCGAAAGTCGGAGAAGCTCAAGGATGGTAACGATCGATGCGCGCAACCCCATTTAGTGGGGGTAGAGCCTACTTGCAAGTCTCTCCGACCTTCACAAAAAAAGTTATTCAAGAATATCTCCTCAGATTTGGGGGAATTTCGTCGGTCGACCTCTTCCGAAGGTCGTACAAGCTCGGGGATGGTACCAATCGATCAGCAGGACCCAAATTAGTCCAGATGCAACCACTTTCCAAGTCTCTCCGACCTTCACAAAAAAAGTTATTCAAGAATATCTCTTTCTCCTATGTGCTTTCATCCCTAACCCTAACCCTAACCCTTCCGAAAGTCGGAGAAGCTCAAGGATGGTACCAATCGATGCGCGCTACCCCATTTAGTGGGGGTAGAGCCTACTTGCAAGTCTCTCCGACCTTCACAAAAAAAGTTATTCAAGAATATCTCTTTCTCCTATGTGCTTTCATCCCTAACCCTAACCCTAACCCTTCCGAAAGTCGGAGAAGCTCAAGGATGGTACCGATCGATGCGCGCAACCCCATTTAGTGGGGGTAGAGCCTACTTGCAAGTCTCTCCGACCTTCACAAAAAAAGTTATTCAAGAATATCTCCTCAGATTTGGGGGAATTTCGTCGGTCGACCTCTTCCGAAGGTCGTACAAGCTCGGAGATGGTACCAATCGATCCGCAGGACCCAAATTAGTCCAGATGCAACCACTTTCCAAGTCTCTCCGACCTTCACAAAAAAAGTTATTCAAGAATATCTCTTTCTCCTATGTGCTTTCATCCCTAACCCTAACCCTAATCCTTCCGAAAGTCGGAGAAGCTCAAGGATGGTACCGATCGATGTGCGCTACCCCATTTAGTGGGGGTAGAGCCTACTTGCAAGTCTCTCCGACCTTCACAAAAAAAGTTATTCAAGAATATCTCTTTCTCCTATGTGCTTTCATCCCTAACCCTAACCCTAACCCTTCCGAAAGTCGGAGAAGCTCAAGGATGGTACCGATCGATGCGCGCTACCCCATTTAGTGGGGGTAGAGCCTACTTGCAAGTCTCTCCGACCTTCACAAAAAAAGTTATTCAAGAATATCTCTTTCTCCTATGTGCTTTCATCCCTAACCCTAACCCTAACCCTTCCGAAAGTCGGAGAAGCTCAAGGATGGTACCGATCGATGCGCGCTACCCCATTTAGTGGGGGTAGAGCCTACTTGCAAGTCTCTCCGACCTTCACAAAAAAAGTTATTCAAGAATATCTCTTTCTCCTATGTGCTTTCATCCCTAACCCTAACCCTAACCCTTCCGAAAGTCGGAGAAGCTCAAGGATGGTACCGATCGATGCGCGCTACCCCATTTAGTGGGGGTACAGCCTACTTGCAAGTCTCTCCGACCTTCACAAAAAAAGTTATTCAAGAATATCTCTTTCTCCTATGTGCTTTCATCCCTAACCCTAACCCTAACCCTTCCGAAAGTCGGAGAAGCTCAAGGATGGTACCGATCGATGCGCGCAACCCCATTTAGTGGGGGTAGAGCCTACTTGCAAGTCTCTCCGACCTTCACAAAAAAAGTTATTCAAGAATATCTCTTTCTCCTATGTGCTTTCATCCCTAACCCTAACCCTAACCCTTCCGAAAGTCGGAGAAGCTCAAGGATGGTACCGATCGATGCGCGCAACCCCATTTAGTGGGGGTAGAGCCTACTTGCAAGTCTCTCCGACCTTCACAAAAAAAGTTATTCAAGAATATCTCCTCAGATTTGGGGGAATTTCGTCGGTCGACCTCTTCCGAAGGTCGTACAAGCTCGGAGATGGTACCAATCGATCCGCAGGACCCAAATTAGTCCAGATGCAACCACTTTCCAAGTCTCTCCGACCTTCACAAAAAAAGTTATTCAAGAATATCTCTTTCTCCTATGTGCTTTCATCCCTAACCCTAACCCTAATCCTTCCGAAAGTCGGAGAAGCTCAAGGATGGTACCGATCGATGTGCGCTACCCCATTTAGTGGGGGTAGAGCCTACTTGCAAGTCTCTCCGACCTTCACAAAAAAAGTTATTCAAGAATATCTCTTTCTCCTATGTGCTTTCATCCCTAACCCTAACCCTAACCCTTCCGAAAGTCGGAGAAGCTCAAGGATGGTACCGATCGATGCGCGCTACCCCATTTAGTGGGGGTAGAGCCTACTTGCAAGTCTCTCCGACCTTCACAAAAAAAGTTATTCAAGAATATCTCTTTCTCCTATGTGCTTTCATCCCTAACCCTAACCCTAACCCTTCCGAAAGTCGGAGAAGCTCAAGGATGGTACCGATCGATGCGCGCTACCCCATTTAGTGGGGGTAGAGCCTACTTGCAAGTCTCTCCGACCTTCACAAAAAAAGTTATTCAAGAATATCTCTTTCTCCTATGTGCTTTCATCCCTAACCCTAACCCTAACCCTTCCGAAAGTCGGAGAAGCTCAAGGATGGTACTGGTCGATGCGCGCAACCCCATTTAGTGGGGGTAGAGCCTACTTGCAAGTCTCTCCGACCTTCACAAAAAAAGTTATTCAAGAATATCTCCTCAGATTTGGGGGAATTTCGTCGGTCGACCTCTTCCGAAGGTCGTACAAGCTCGGGGATGGTACCAATCGATCCGCAGGACCCAAATTAGTCCAGATGCAACCACTTTCCAAGTCTCTCCGACCTTCACAAAAAAAGTTATTCAAGAATATCTCTTTCTCCTATGTGCTTTCATCCCTAACCCTAACCCTAACCCTTCCGAAAGTCGGAGAAGCTCAAGGATGGTACCGATCGATGCGCGCTACCCCATTTAGTGGGGGTAGAGCCTACTTGCAAGTCTCTCCGACCTTCACAAAAAAAGTTATTCAAGAATATCTCTTTCTCCTATGTGCTTTCATCCCTAACCCTAACCCTAACCCTTCCGAAAGTCGGAGAAGCTCAAGGATGGTACCGATCGATGCGCGCTACCCCATTTAGTGGGGGTAGAGCCTACTTGCAAGTCTCTCCGACCTTCACAAAAAAAGTTATTCAAGAATATCTCTTTCTCCTATGTGCTTTCATCCCTAACCCTAACCCTAACCCTTCCGAAAGTCGGAGAAGCTCAAGGATGGTACCGATCGATGCGCGCTACCCCATTTAGTGGGGGTAGAGCCTACTTGCAAGTCTCTCCGACCTTCACAAAAAAAGTTATTCAAGAATATCTCTTTCTCCTATGTGCTTTCATCCCTAACCCTAACCCTAACCCTTCCGAAAGTCGGAGAAGCTCAAGGATGGTACTGGTCGATGCGCGCAACCCCATTTAGTGGGGGTAGAGCCTACTTGCAAGTCTCTCCGACCTTCACAAAAAAAGTTATTCAAGAATATCTCCTCAGATTTGGGGGAATTTCGTCGGTCGACCTCTTCCGAAGGTCGTACAAGCTCGGGGATGGTACCAATCGATCCGCAGGACCCAAATTAGTCCAGATGCAACCACTTTCCAAGTCTCTCCGACCTTCACAAAAAAAGTTATTCAAGAATATCTCTTTCTCCTATGTGCTTTCATCCCTAACCCTAACCCTAACCCTTCCGAAAGTCGGAGAAGCTCAAGGATGGTACCGATCGATGCGCGCTACCCCATTTAGTGGGGGTAGAGCCTACTTGCAAGTCTCTCCGACCTTCACAAAAAAAGTTATTCAAGAATATTTCTTTCTCCTATGTGCTTTCATCCCTAACCCTAACCCTAACCCTTCCGAAAGTCGGAGAAGCTCAAGGATGGTACCGATCGATGCGCGCTACCCCATTTAGTGGGGGTAGAGCCTACTTGCAAGTCTCTCCGACCTTCACAAAAAAAGTTATTCAAGAATATCTCCTCAGATTTGGGGGAATTTCGTCGGTCGACCTCTTCCGAAGGTCGTACAAGCTCGGGGATGGTACCAATCGATCTGCAGGACCCAAATTAGTCCAGATGCAACCACTTTCCAAGTCTCTCCGACCTTCACAAAAAAAGTTATTCAAGAATATCTCTTTCTCCTATGTGCTTTCATCCCTAACCCTAACCCTAACCCTTCCGAAAGTCGGAGAAGCTCAAGGATGGTACCGATCGATGCGCGCTACCCCATTTAGTGGGGGTACAGCCTACTTGCAAGTCTCTCCGACCTTCACAAAAAAAGTTATTCAAGAATATCTCTTTCTCCTATGTGCTTTCATCCCTAACCCTAACCTTAACCCTTCCGAAAGTCGGAGAAGCTCAAGGATGGTACCGATCGATGCGCGCAACCCCATTTAGTGGGGGTAGAGCCTACTTGCAAGTCTCTCCGACCTTCACAAAAAAAGTTATTCAAGAATATCTCTTTCTCCTATGTGCTTTCATCCCTAACCCTAACCCTAACCCTTCCGAAAGTCGGAGAAGCTCAAGGATGGTACCGATCGATGCGCGCAACCCCATTTAGTGGGGGTAGAGCCTACTTGCAAGTCTCTCCGACCTTCACAAAAAAAGTTATTCAAGAATATCTCCTCAGATTTGGGGGAATTTCGTCGGTCGACCTCTTCCGAAGGTCGTACAAGCTCGGAGATGGTACCAATCGATCCGCAGGACCCAAATTAGTCCAGATGCAACCACTTTCCAAGTCTCTCCGACCTTCACAAAAAAAGTTATTCAAGAATATCTCTTTCTCCTATGTGCTTTCATCCCTAACCCTAACCCTAATCCTTCCGAAAGTCGGAGAAGCTCAAGGATGGTACCGATCGATGTGCGCTACCCCATTTAGTGGGGGTAGAGCCTACTTGCAAGTCTCTCCGACCTTCACAAAAAAAGTTATTCAAGAATATCTCTTTCTCCTATGTGCTTTCATCCCTAACCCTAACCCTAACCCTTCCGAAAGTCGGAGAAGCTCAAGGATGGTACCGATCGATGCGCGCTACCCCATTTAGTGGGGGTAGAGCCTACTTGCAAGTCTCTCCGACCTTCACAAAAAAAGTTATTCAAGAATATCTCTTTCTCCTATGTGCTTTCATCCCTAACCCTAACCCTAACCCTTCCGAAAGTCGGAGAAGCTCAAGGATGGTACCGATCGATGCGCGCTACCCCATTTAGTGGGGGTAGAGCCTACTTGCAAGTCTCTCCGACCTTCACAAAAAAAGTTATTCAAGAATATCTCTTTCTCCTATGTGCTTTCATCCCTAACCCTAACCCTAACCCTTCCGAAAGTCGGAGAAGCTCAAGGATGGTACTGGTCGATGCGCGCAACCCCATTTAGTGGGGGTAGAGCCTACTTGCAAGTCTCTCCGACCTTCACAAAAAAAGTTATTCAAGAATATCTCCTCAGATTTGGGGGAATTTCGTCGGTCGACCTCTTCCGAAGGTCGTACAAGCTCGGGGATGGTACCAATCGATCCGCAGGACCCAAATTAGTCCAGATGCAACCACTTTCCAAGTCTCTCCGACCTTCACAAAAAAAGTTATTCAAGAATATCTCTTTCTCCTATGTGCTTTCATCCCTAACCCTAACCCTAACCCTTCCGAAAGTCGGAGAAGCTCAAGGATGGTACCGATCGATGCGCGCTACCCCATTTAGTGGGGGTAGAGCCTACTTGCAAGTCTCTCCGACCTTCACAAAAAAAGTTATTCAAGAATATCTCTTTCTCCTATGTGCTTTCATCCCTAACCCTAACCCTAACCCTTCCGAAAGTCGGAGAAGCTCAAGGATGGTACCGATCGATGCGCGCTACCCCATTTAGTGGGGGTAGAGCCTACTTGCAAGTCTCTCCGACCTTCACAAAAAAAGTTATTCAAGAATATCTCCTCAGATTTGGGGGAATTTCGTCGGTCGACCTCTTCCGAAGGTCGTACAAGCTCGGGGATGGTACCAATCGATCTGCAGGACCCAAATTAGTCCAGATGCAACCACTTTCCAAGTCTCTCCGACCTTCACAAAAAAAGTTATTCAAGAATATCTCTTTCTCCTATGTGCTTTCATCCCTAACCCTAACCCTAACCCTTCCGAAAGTCGGAGAAGCTCAAGGATGGTACCGATCGATGCGCGCTACCCCATTTAGTGGGGGTAGAGCCTACTTGCAAGTCTCTCCGACCTTCACAAAAAAAGTTATTCAAGAATATCTCTTTCTCCTATGTGCTTTCATCCCTAACCCTAACCCTAACCCTTCCGAAAGTCGGAGAAGCTCAAGGATGGTACCGATCGATGCGCGCAACCCCATTTAGTGGGGGTAGAGCCTACTTGCAAGTCTCTCCGACCTTCACAAAAAAAGTTATTCAAGAATATCTCTTTCTCCTATGTGCTTTCATCCCTAACCCTAACCCTAACCCTTCCGAAAGTCGGAGAAGCTCAAGGATGGTACCGATCGATGCGCGCAACCCCATTTAGTGGGGGTAGAGCCTACTTGCAAGTCTCTCCGACCTTCACAAAAAAAGTTATTCAAGAATATCTCCTCAGATTTGGGGGAATTTCGTCGGTCGACCTCTTCCGAAGGTCGTACAAGCTCGGGGATGGTACCAATCGATCAGCAGGACCCAAATTAGTCCAGATGCAACCACTTTCCAAGTCTCTCCGACCTTCACAAAAAAAGTTATTCAAGAATATCTCTTTCTCCTATGTGCTTTCATCCCTAACCCTAACCCTAACCCTTCCGAAAGTCGGAGAAGCTCAAGGATGGTACCAATCGATGCGCGCTACCCCATTTAGTGGGGGTAGAGCCTACTTGCAAGTCTCTCCGACCTTCACAAAAAAAGTTATTCAAGAATATCTCTTTCTCCTATGTGCTTTCATCCCTAACCCTAACCCTAACCCTTCCGAAAGTCGGAGAAGCTCAAGGATGGTACCGATCGATGCGCGCAACCCCATTTAGTGGGGGTAGAGCCTACTTGCAAGTCTCTCCGACCTTCACAAAAAAAGTTATTCAAGAATATCTCCTCAGATTTGGGGGAATTTCGTCGGTCGACCTCTTTCGAAGGTCGTACAAGCTCGGGGATGGTACCAATCGATCCGCAGGACCCAAATTAGTCCAGATGCAACCACTTTCCAAGTCTCTCCGACCTTCACAAAAAAAGTTATTCAAGAATATCTCTTTCTCCTATGTGCTTTCATCCCTAACCCTAACCCTAACCCTTCCGAAAGTCGGAGAAGCTCAAGGATGGTACTGATCGATGCGCGCTACCCCATTTAGTGGGGGTAGAGCCTACTTGCAAGTCTCTCCGACCTTCACAAAAAAAGTTATTCAAGAATATCTCTTTCTCCTATGTGCTTTCATCCCTAACCCTAACCCTAACCCTTCCGAAAGTCGGAGAAGCTCAAGGATGGTACCGATCGATGCGCGCTACCCCATTTAGTGGGGGTAGAGCCTACTTGCAAGTCTCTCCGACCTTCACAAAAAAAGTTATTCAAGAATATCTCTTTCTCCTATGTGCTTTCATCCCTAACCCTAACCCTAACCCTTCCGAAAGTCGGAGAAGCTCAAGGATGGTACTGGTCGATGCGCGCAACCCCATTTAGTGGGGGTAGAGCCTACTTGCAAGTCTCTCCGACCTTCACAAAAAAAGTTATTCAAGAATATCTCCTCAGATTTGGGGGAATTTCGTTGGTCGACCTCTTCCGAAGGTCGTACAAGCTCGGGGATGGTACCAATCGATCTGCAGGACCCAAATTAGTCCAGATGCAACCACTTTCCAAGTCTCTCCGACCTTCACAAAAAAAGTTATTCAAGAATATCTCTTTCTCCTATGTGCTTTCATCCCTAACCCTAACCCTAACCCTTCCGAAAGTCGGAGAAGCTCAAGGATGGTACCGATCGATGCGCGCTACCCCATTTAGTGGGGGTAGAGCCTACTTGCAAGTCTCTCGGACCTTCACAAAAAAAGTTATTCAAGAATATCTCTTTCTCCTATGTGCTTTCATCCCTAACCCTAACCCTAACCCTTCCGAAAGTCGGAGAAGCTCAAGGATGGTACCGATCGATGCGCGCTATTCCATTTAGTGGGGGTAGAGCCTACTTGCAAGTCTCTCCGACCTTCACAAAAAAAGTTATTCAAGAATATCTCCTCAGATTTGGGGGAATTTCGTCGGTCGACCTCTTCCGAAGGTCGTACAAGCTCGGGGATGGTACCAATCGATTCGCAGGACCCAAATTAGTCCAGATGCAACCACTTTCCAAGTCTCTCCGACCTTCACAAAAAAAGTTATTCAAGAATATCTCTTTCTCCTATGTGCTTTCATCCCTAACCCTAACCCTAACCCTTCCGAAAGTCGGAGAAGCTCAAGGATGGTACCGATCGATGCGCGCTACCCCATTTAGTGGGGGTAGAGCCTACTTGCAAGTCTCTCCGACCTTCACAAAAAAAGTTATTCAAGAATATCTCTTTCTCCTATGTGCTTTCATCCCTAACCCTAACCCTAACCCTTCCGAAAGTCGGAGAAGCTCAAGGATGGTACCGATCGATGCGCGCTACCCCATTTAGTGGGGGTAGAGCCTACTTGCAAGTCTCTCCGACCTTCACAAAAAAAGTTATTCAAGAATATCTCTTTCTCCTATGTGCTTTCATCCCTAACCCTAACCCTAACCCTTCCGAAAATCGGAGAAGCTCAAGGATGGTACCGATCGATGCGCGCTACCCCATTTAGTGGGGGTAGAGCCTACTTGCAAGTCTCTCCGACCTTCACAAAAAAAGTTATTCAAGAATATCTCTTTCTCCTATGTGCTTTCATCCCTAACCCTAACCCTAACCCTTCCGAAAGTCGGAGAAGCTCAAGGATGGTACCGATCGATGCGCGCAACCCCATTTAGTGGGGGTAGAGCCTACTTGCAAGTCTCTCCGACCTTCACAAAAAAAGTTATTCAAGAATATCTCCTCAGATTTGGGGGAATTTCGTCGGTCGACCTCTTTCGAAGGTCGTACAAGCTCGGGGATGGTACCAATCGATCAGCAGGACCCAAATTAGTCCAGATGCAACCACTTTCCAAGTCTCTCCGACCTTCACAAAAAAAGTTATTCAAGAATATCTCTTTCTCCTATGTGCTTTCATCCCTAACCCTAACCCTAACCCTTCCGAAAGTCGGAGAAGCTCAAGGATGGTACCAATCGATGCGCGCTACCCCATTTAGTGGGGGTAGAGCCTACTTGCAAGTCTCTCCGACCTTCACAAAAAAAGTTATTCAAGAATATCTCTTTCTCCTATGTGCTTTCATCCCTAACCCTAACCCTAACCCTTCCGAAAGTCGGAGAAGCTCAAGGATGGTACCGATCGATGCGCGCAACCCCATTTAGTGGGGGTAGAGCCTACTTGCAAGTCTCTCCGACCTTCACAAAAAAAGTTATTCAAGAATATCTCCTCAGATTTGGGGGAATTTCGTCGGTCGACCTCTTTCGAAGGTCGTACAAGCTCGGGGATGGTACCAATCGATCCGCAGGACCCAAATTAGTCCAGATGCAACCACTTTCCAAGTCTCTCCGACCTTCACAAAAAAAGTTATTCAAGAATATCTCTTTCTCCTATGTGCTTTCATCCCTAACCCTAACCCTAACCCTTCCGAAAGTCGGAGAAGCTCAAGGATGGTACCGATCGATGCGCGCTACCCCATTTAGTGGGGGTAGAGCCTACTTGCAAGTCTCTCCGACCTTCACAAAAAAAGTTATTCAAGAATATCTCTTTCTCCTATGTGCTTTCATCCCTAACCCTAACCCTAACCCTTCCGAAAGTCGGAGAAGCTCAAGGATGGTACCGATCGATGCGCGCTACCCCATTTAGTGGGGGTAGAGCCTACTTGCAAGTCTCTCCGACCTTCACAAAAAAAGTTATTCAAGAATATCTCTTTCTCCTATGTGCTTTCATCCCTAACCCTAACCCTAACCCTTCCGAAAGTCGGAGAAGCTCAAAGATGGTACTGGTCGATGCGCGCAACCCCATTTAGTGGGGGTAGAGCCTACTTGCAAGTCTCTCCGACCTTCACAAAAAAAGTTATTCAAGAATATCTCCTCAGATTTGGGGGAATTTCGTTGGTCGACCTCTTCCGAAGGTCGTACAAGCTCGGGGATGGTACCAATCGATCCGCAGGACCCAAATTAGTCCAGATGCAACCACTTTCCAAGTCTCTCCGACCTTCACAAAAAAAGTTATTCAAGAATATCTCTTTCTCCTATGTGCTTTCATCCCTAACCCTAACCCTTCCGAAAGTCGGAGAAGCTCAAGGATGGTACCGATCGATGCGCGCTACCCCATTTAGTGGGGGTAGAGCCTACTTGCAAGTCTCTCGGACCTTCACAAAAAAAGTTATTCAAGAATATCTCTTTCTCCTATGTGCTTTCATCCCTAACCCTAACCCTAACCCTTCCGAAAGTCGGAGAAGCTCAAGGATGGTACCGATCGATGCGCGCTACCCCATTTAGTGGGGGTAGAGCCTACTTGCAAGTCTCTCCGACCTTCACAAAAAAAGTTATTCAAGAATATCTCCTCAGATTTGGGGGAATTTCGTCGGTCGACCTCTTCCGAAGGTCGTACAAGCTCGGGGATGGTACCAATCGATCCGCAGGACCCAAATTAGTCCAGATGCAACCACTTTCCAAGTCTCTCCGACCTTCACAAAAAAAGTTATTCAAGAATATCTCTTTCTCCTATGTGCTTTCATCCCTAACCCTAACCCTAACCCTTCCGAAAGTCGGAGAAGCTCAGGGATGGTACCGATCGATGCGCGCTACCCCATTTAGTGGGGGTAGAGCCTACTTGCAAGTCTCTCCGACCTTCACAAAAAAAGTTGTTCAAGAATATCTCTTTCTCCTATGTGCTTTCATCCCTAACCCTAACCCTTCCGAAAGTCGGAGAAGCTCAAGGATGGTACCGATCGATGCGCGCTACCCCATTTAGTGGGGGTAGAGCCTACTTGCAAGTCTCTCCGACCTTCACAAAAAAAGTTATTCAAGAATATCTCCTCAGATTTGGGGGAATTTCGTCGGTCGACCTCTTCCGAAGGTCGTACAAGCTCGGGGATGGTACCAATCGATCTGCAGGACCCAAATTAGTCCAGATGCAACCACTTTCCAAGTCTCTCCGACCTTCACAAAAAAAGTTATTCAAGAATATCTCTTTCTCCTATGTGCTTTCATCCCTAACCCTAACCCTAACCCTTCCGAAAGTCGGAGAAGCTCAAGGATGGTACCGATCGATGCGCGCTACCCCATTTAGTGGGGGTAGAGCCTACTTGCAAGTCTCTCCGACCTTCACAAAAAAAGTTATTCAAGAATATCTCTTTCTCCTATGTGCTTTCATCCCTAACCCTAACCCTAACCCTTCCGAAAGTCGGAGAAGCTCAACGATGGTACCGATCGATGCGCGCTACCCCATTTAGTGGGGGTAGAGCCTACTTGCAAGTCTCTCCGACCTTCACAAAAAAAGTTATTCAAGAATATCTCTTTCTCCTATGTGCTTTCATCCCTAACCCTAACCCTAACCCTTCCGAAAGTCGGAGAAGCTCAAGGATGGTACCGATCGATGCGCGCTACCCCATTTAGTGGGGGTAGAGCCTACTTGCAAGTCTCTCCGACCTTCACAAAAAAAGTTATTCAAGAATATCTCTTTCTCCTATGTGCTTTCATCCCTAACCCTAACCCTAACCCTTCCGAAAGTCGGAGAAGCTCAAGGATGGTACCGATCGATGCGCGCAACCCCATTTAGTGGGGGTAGAGCCTACTTGCAAGTCTCTCCGACCTTCACAAAAAAAGTTATTCAAGAATATCTCCTCAGATTTGGGGGAATTTCGTCGGTCGACCTCTTCCGAAGGTCGTACAAGCTCGGGGATGGTACCAATCGATCAGCAGGACCCAAATTAGTCCAGATGCAACCACTTTCCAAGTCTCTCCGACCTTCACAAAAAAAGTTATTCAAGAATATCTCTTTCTCCTATGTGCTTTCATCCCTAACCCTAACCCTAACCCTTCCGAAAGTCGGAGAAGCTCAAGGATGGTACCGATCGATGCGCGCTACCCCATTTAGTGGGGGTAGAGCCTACTTGCAAGTCTCTCCGACCTTCACAAAAAAAGTTATTCAAGAATATCTCTTTCTCCTATGTGCTTTCATCCCTAACCCTAACCCTAACCCTTCCGAAAGTCGGAGAAGCTCAAGGATGGTACCGATCGATGCGCGCAACCCCATTTAGTGGGGGTAGAGCCTACTTGCAAGTCTCTCCGACCTTCACAAAAAAAGTTATTCAAGAATATCTCCTCAGATTTGGGGGAATTTCGTCGGTCGACCTCTTTCGAAGGTCGTACAAGCTCGGGGATGGTACCAATCGATCCGCAGGACCCAAATTAGTCCAGATGCAACCACTTTCCAAGTCTCTCCGACCTTCACAAAAAAAGTTATTCAAGAATATCTCTTTCTCCTATGTGCTTTCATCCCTAACCCTAACCCTAACCCTTCCGAAAGTCGGAGAAGCTCAAGGATGGTACCGATCGATGCGCGCTACCCCATTTAGTGGGGGTAGAGCCTACTTGCAAGTCTCTCCGACCTTCACAAAAAAAGTTATTTAAGAATATCTCTTTCTCCTATGTGCTTTCATCCCTAACCCTAACCCTAACCCTTCCGAAAGTCGGAGAAGCTCAAGGATGGTACCGATCGATGCGCGCTACCCCATTTAGTGGGGGTAGAGCCTACTTGCAAGTCTCTCCGACCTTCACAAAAAAAGTTATTCAAGAATATCTCTTTCTCCTATGTGCTTTCATCCCTAACCCTAACCCTAACCCTTCCGAAAGTCGGAGAAGCTCAAGGATGGTACTGGTCGATGCGCGCTACCCCATTTAGTGGGGGTAGAGCCTACTTGCAAGTCTCTCCGACCTTCACAAAAAAAGTTATTCAAGAATATCTCTTTCTCCTATGTGCTTTCATCCCTAACCCTAACCCTAACCCTTCCGAAAGTCGGAGAAGCTCAAGGATGGTACCGATCGATGCGCGCAACCCCATTTAGTGGGGGTAGAGCCTACTTGCAAGTCTCTCCGACCTTCACAAAAAAAGTTATTCAAGAATATCTCCTCAGATTTGGGGGAATTTCGTCGGTCGACCTCTTCCGAAGGTCGTACAAGCTCGGGGATGGTACCAATCGATCAGCAGGACCCAAATTAGTCCAGATGCAACCACTTTCCAAGTCTCTCCGACCTTCACAAAAAAAGTTATTCAAGAATATCTCTTTCTCCTATGTGCTTTCATCCCTAACCCTAACCCTAACCCTTCCGAAAGTCGGAGAAGCTCAAGGATGGTACCGATCGATGCGCGCTACCCCATTTAGTGGGGGTAGAGCCTACTTGCAAGTCTCTCCGACCTTCACAAAAAAAGTTATTCAAGAATATCTCTTTCTCCTATGTGCTTTCATCCCTAACCCTAACCCTAACCCTTCCGAAAGTCGGAGAAGCTCAAGGATGGTACCGATCGATGCGCGCAACCCCATTTAGTGGGGGTAGAGCCTACTTGCAAGTCTCTCCGACCTTCACAAAAAAAGTTATTCAAGAATATCTCCTCAGATTTGGGGGAATTTCGTCGGTCGACCTCTTTCGAAGGTCGTACAAGCTCGGGGATGGTACCAATCGATCCGCAGGACCCAAATTAGTCCAGATGCAACCACTTTCCAAGTCTCTCCGACCTTCACAAAAAAAGTTATTCAAGAATATCTCTTTCTCCTATGTGCTTTCATCCCTAACCCTAACCCTTCCGAAAGTCGGAGAAGCTCAAGGATGGTACCGATCGATGCGCGCTACCCCATTTAGTGGGGGTAGAGCCTACTTGCAAGTCTCTCCGACCTTCACAAAAAAAGTTATTCAAGAATATCTCTTTCTCCTATGTGCTTTCATCCCTAACCCTAACCCTAACCCTTCCGAAAGTCGGAGAAGCTCAAGGATGGTACCGATCGATGCGCGCTACCCCATTTAGTGGGGGTAGAGCCTACTTGCAAGTCTCTCCGACCTTCACAAAAAAAGTTATTCAAGAATATCTCTTTCTCCTATGTGCTTTCATCCCTAACCCTAACCCTTCCGAAAGTCGGAGAAGCTCAAAGATGGTACTGGTCGATGCGCGCAACCCCATTTAGTGGGGGTAGAGCCTACTTGCAAGTCTCTCCGACCTTCACAAAAAAAGTTATTCAAGAATATCTCCTCAGATTTGGGGGAATTTCGTTGGTCGACCTCTTCCGAAGGTCGTACAAGCTCGGGGATGGTACCAATCGATCCGCAGGACCCAAATTAGTCCAGATGCAACCACTTTCCAAGTCTCTCCGACCTTCACAAAAAAAGTTATTCAAGAATATCTCTTTCTCCTATGTGCTTTCATCCCTAACCCTAACCCTTCCGAAAGTCGGAGAAGCTCAAGGATGGTACCGATCGATGCGCGCTACCCCATTTAGTGGGGGTAGAGCCTACTTGCAAGTCTCTCGGACCTTCACAAAAAAAGTTATTCAAGAATATCTCTTTCTCCTATGTGCTTTCATCCCTAACCCTAACCCTAACCCTTCCGAAAGTCGGAGAAGCTCAAGGATGGTACCGATCGATGCGCGCTACCCCATTTAGTGGGGGTAGAGCCTACTTGCAAGTCTCTCCGACCTTCACAAAAAAAGTTATTCAAGAATATCTCCTCAGATTTGGGGGAATTTCGTCGGTCGACCTCTTCCGAAGGTCGTACAAGCTCGGGGATGGTACCAATCGATCCGCAGGACCCAAATTAGTCCAGATGCAACCACTTTCCAAGTCTCTCCGACCTTCACAAAAAAAGTTATTCAAGAATATCTCTTTCTCCTATGTGCTTTCATCCCTAACCCTAACCCTAACCCTTCCGAAAGTCGGAGAAGCTCAGGGATGGTACCGATCGATGCGCGCTACCCCATTTAGTGGGGGTAGAGCCTACTTGCAAGTCTCTCCGACCTTCACAAAAAAAGTTGTTCAAGAATATCTCTTTCTCCTATGTGCTTTCATCCCTAACCCTAACCCTTCCGAAAGTCGGAGAAGCTCAAGGATGGTACCGATCGATGCGCGCTACCCCATTTAGTGGGGGTAGAGCCTACTTGCAAGTCTCTCCGACCTTCACAAAAAAAGTTATTCAAGAATATCTCCTCAGATTTGGGGGAATTTCGTCGGTCGACCTCTTCCGAAGGTCGTACAAGCTCGGGGATGGTACCAATCGATCTGCAGGACCCAAATTAGTCCAGATGCAACCACTTTCCAAGTCTCTCCGACCTTCACAAAAAAAGTTATTCAAGAATATCTCTTTCTCCTATGTGCTTTCATCCCTAACCCTAACCCTAACCCTTCCGAAAGTCGGAGAAGCTCAAGGATGGTACCGATCGATGCGCGCTACCCCATTTAGTGGGGGTAGAGCCTACTTGCAAGTCTCTCCGACCTTCACAAAAAAAGTTATTCAAGAATATCTCTTTCTCCTATGTGCTTTCATCCCTAACCCTAACCCTAACCCTTCCGAAAGTCGGAGAAGCTCAACGATGGTACCGATCGATGCGCGCTACCCCATTTAGTGGGGGTAGAGCCTACTTGCAAGTCTCTCCGACCTTCACAAAAAAAGTTATTCAAGAATATCTCTTTCTCCTATGTGCTTTCATCCCTAACCCTAACCCTAACCCTTCCGAAAGTCGGAGAAGCTCAAGGATGGTACCGATCGATGCGCGCAACCCCATTTAGTGGGGGTAGAGCCTACTTGCAAGTCTCTCCGACCTTCACAAAAAAAGTTATTCAAGAATATCTCCTCAGATTTGGGGGAATTTCGTCGGTCGACCTCTTCCGAAGGTCGTACAAGCTCGGGGATGGTACCAATCGATCAGCAGGACCCAAATTAGTCCAGATGCAACCACTTTCCAAGTCTCTCCGACCTTCACAAAAAAAGTTATTCAAGAATATCTCTTTCTCCTATGTGCTTTCATCCCTAACCCTAACCCTAACCCTTCCGAAAGTCGGAGAAGCTCAAGGATGGTACCGATCGATGCGCGCTACCCCATTTAGTGGGGGTAGAGCCTACTTGCAAGTCTCTCCGACCTTCACAAAAAAAGTTATTCAAGAATATCTCTTTCTCCTATGTGCTTTCATCCCTAACCCTAACCCTAACCCTTCCGAAAGTCGGAGAAGCTCAAGGATGGTACCGATCGATGCGCGCAACCCCATTTAGTGGGGGTAGAGCCTACTTGCAAGTCTCTCCGACCTTCACAAAAAAAGTTATTCAAGAATATCTCCTCAGATTTGGGGGAATTTCGTCGGTCGACCTCTTTCGAAGGTCGTACAAGCTCGGGGATGGTACCAATCGATCCGCAGGACCCAAATTAGTCCAGATGCAACCACTTTCCAAGTCTCTCCGACCTTCACAAAAAAAGTTATTCAAGAATATCTCTTTCTCCTATGTGCTTTCATCCCTAACCCTAACCCTAACCCTTCCGAAAGTCGGAGAAGCTCAAGGATGGTACCGATCGATGCGCGCTACCCCATTTAGTGGGGGTAGAGCCTACTTGCAAGTCTCTCCGACCTTCACAAAAAAAGTTATTCAAGAATATCTCTTTCTCCTATGTGCTTTCATCCCTAACCCTAACCCTAACCCTTCCGAAAGTCGGAGAAGCTCAAGGATGGTACCGATCGATGCGTGCTACCCCATTTAGTGGGGGTAGAGCCTACTTGCAAGTCTCTCCGACCTTCACAAAAAAAGTTATTCAAGAATATCTCTTTCTCCTATGTGCTTTCATCCCTAACCCTAACCCTAACCCTTCCGAAAGTCGGAGAAGCTCAAAGATGGTACTGGTCGATGCGCGCAACCCCATTTAGTGGGGGTAGAGCCTACTTGCAAGTCTCTCCGACCTTCACAAAAAAAGTTATTCAAGAATATCTCCTCAGATTTGGGGGAATTTCGTTGGTCGACCTCTTCCGAAGGTCGTACAAGCTCGGGGATGGTACCAATCGATCCGCAGGACCCAAATTAGTCCAGATGCAACCACTTTCCAAGTCTCTCCGACCTTCACAAAAAAAGTTATTCAAGAATATCTCTTTCTCCTATGTGCTTTCATCCCTAACCCTAACCCTTCCGAAAGTCGGAGAAGCTCAAAGATGGTACCGATCGATGCGCGCTACCCCATTTAGTGGGGGTAGAGCCTACTTGCAAGTCTCTCGGACCTTCACAAAAAAAGTTATTCAAGAATATCTCTTTCTCCTATGTGCTTTCATCCCTAACCCTAACCCTAACCCTTCCGAAAGTCGGAGAAGCTCAAGGATGGTACCGATCGATGCGCGCTACCCCATTTAGTGGGGGTAGAGCCTACTTGCAAGTCTCTCCGACCTTCACAAAAAAAGTTATTCAAGAATATCTCCTCAGATTTGGGGGAATTTCGTCGGTCGACCTCTTCCGAAGGTCGTACAAGCTCGGGGATGGTACCAATCGATCCGCAGGACCCAAATTAGTCCAGATGCAACCACTTTCCAAGTCTCTCCGACCTTCACAAAAAAAGTTATTCAAGAATATCTCTTTCTCCTATGTGCTTTCATCCCTAACCCTAACCCTAACCCTTCCGAAAGTCGGAGAAGCTCAGGGATGGTACCGATCGATGCGCGCTACCCCATTTAGTGGGGGTAGAGCCTACTTGCAAGTCTCTCCGACCTTCACAAAAAAAGTTGTTCAAGAATATCTCTTTCTCCTATGTGCTTTCATCCCTAACCCTAACCCTTCCGAAAGTCGGAGAAGCTCAAGGATGGTACCGATCGATGCGCGCTACCCCATTTAGTGGGGGTAGAGCCTACTTGCAAGTCTCTCCGACCTTCACAAAAAAAGTTATTCAAGAATATCTCCTCAGATTTGGGGGAATTTCGTCGGTCGACCTCTTCCGAAGGTCGTACAAGCTCGGGGATGGTACCAATCGATCTGCAGGACCCAAATTAGTCCAGATGCAACCACTTTCCAAGTCTCTCCGACCTTCACAAAAAAAGTTATTCAAGAATATCTCTTTCTCCTATGTGCTTTCATCCCTAACCCTAACCCTAACCCTTCCGAAAGTCGGAGAAGCTCAAGGATGGTACCGATCGATGCGCGCTACCCCATTTAGTGGGGGTAGAGCCTACTTGCAAGTCTCTCCGACCTTCACAAAAAAAGTTATTCAAGAATATCTCTTTCTCCTATGTGCTTTCATCCCTAACCCTAACCCTAACCCTTCCGAAAGTCGGAGAAGCTCAACGATGGTACCGATCGATGCGCGCTACCCCATTTAGTGGGGGTAGAGCCTACTTGCAAGTCTCTCCGACCTTCACAAAAAAAGTTATTCAAGAATATCTCTTTCTCCTATGTGCTTTCATCCCTAACCCTAACCCTAACCCTTCCGAAAGTCGGAGAAGCTCAAGGATGGTACCGATCGATGCGCGCTACCCCATTTAGTGGGGGTAGAGCCTACTTGCAAGTCTCTCCGACCTTCACAAAAAAAGTTATTCAAGAATATCTCTTTCTCCTATGTGCTTTCATCCCTAACCCTAACCCTAACCCTTCCGAAAGTCGGAGAAGCTCAAGGATGGTACCGATCGATGCGCGCAACCCCATTTAGTGGGGGTAGAGCCTACTTGCAAGTCTCTCCGACCTTCACAAAAAAAGTTATTCAAGAATATCTCCTCAGATTTGGGGGAATTTCGTCGGTCGACCTCTTCCGAAGGTCGTACAAGCTCGGGGATGGTACCAATCGATCAGCAGGACCCAAATTAGTCCAGATGCAACCACTTTCCAAGTCTCTCCGACCTTCACAAAAAAAGTTATTCAAGAATATCTCTTTCTCCTATGTGCTTTCATCCCTAACCCTAACCCTAACCCTTCCGAAAGTCGGAGAAGCTCAAGGATGGTACCGATCGATGCGCGCTACCCCATTTAGTGGGGGTAGAGCCTACTTGCAAGTCTCTCCGACCTTCACAAAAAAAGTTATTCAAGAATATCTCTTTCTCCTATGTGCTTTCATCCCTAACCCTAACCCTAACCCTTCCGAAAGTCGGAGAAGCTCAAGGATGGTACCGATCGATGCGCGCTACCCCATTTAGTGGGGGTAGAGCCTACTTGCAAGTCTCTCCGACCTTCACAAAAAAAGTTATTCAAGAATATCTCTTTCTCCTATGTGCTTTCATCCCTAACCCTAACCCTAACCCTTCCGAAAGTCGGAGAAGCTCAAGGATGGTACCGATCGATGCGCGCTACCCCATTTAGTGGGGGTAGAGCCTACTTGCAAGTCTCTCCGACCTTCACAAAAAAAGTTATTCAAGAATATCTCTTTCTCCTATGTGCTTTCATCCCTAACCCTAACCCTAACCCTTCCGAAAGTCGGAGAAGCTCAAGGATGGTACTGGTCGATGCGCGCAACCCCATTTAGTGGGGGTAGAGCCTACTTGCAAGTCTCTCCGACCTTCACAAAAAAAGTTATTCAAGAATATCTCCTCAGATTTGGGGGAATTTCGTCGGTCGACCTCTTTCGAAGGTCGTACAAGCTCGGGGATGGTACCAATCGATCCGCAGGACCCAAATTAGTCCAGATGCAACCACTTTCCAAGTCTCTCCGACCTTCACAAAAAAAGTTATTCAAGAATATCTCTTTCTCCTATGTGCTTTCATCCCTAACCCTAACCCTAACCCTTCCGAAAGTCGGAGAAGCTCAAGGATGGTACCGATCGATGCGCGCTACCCCATTTAGTGGGGGTAGAGCCTACTTGCAAGTCTCTCGGACCTTCACAAAAAAAGTTATTCAAGAATATCTCTTTCTCCTATGTGCTTTCATCCCTAACCCTAACCCTAACCCTTCCGAAAGTCGGAGAAGCTCAAGGATGGTACCGATCGATGCGCGCTACCCCATTTAGTGGGGGTAGAGCCTACTTGCAAGTCTCTCCGACCTTCACAAAAAAAGTTATTCAAGAATATCTCCTCAGATTTGGGGGAATTTCGTCGGTCGACCTCTTTCGAAGGTCGTACAAGCTCGGGGATGGTACCAATCGATCCGCAGGACCCAAATTAGTCCAGATGCAACCACTTTCCAAGTCTCTCCGACCTTCACAAAAAAAGTTATTCAAGAATATCTCTTTCTCCTATGTGCTTTCATCGCTAACCCTAACCCTAACCCTTCCGAAAGTCGGAGAAGCTCAATGATGGTACCGATCGATGCGCGCTACCCCATTTAGTGGGGGTACAGCCTACTTGCAAGTCTCTCCGACCTTCACAAAAAAAGTTATTCAAGAATATCTCTTTCTCCTATGTGCTTTCATCCCTAACCCTAACCCTAACCCTTCCGAAAGTCGGAGAAGCTCAAGGATGGTACCGATCGATGCGCGCTACCCCATTTAGTGGGGGTAGAGCCTACTTGCAAGTCTCTCCGACCTTCACAAAAAAAGTTATTCAAGAATATCTCTTTCTCCTATGTGCTTTCATCCCTAACCCTAACCCTAACCCTTCCGAAAGTCGGAGAAGCTCAAGGATGGTACCGATCGATGCGCGCTACCCCATTTAGTGGGGGTAGAGCCTACTTGCAAGTCTCTCCGACCTTCACAAAAAAAGTTTTTCAAGAATATCTCTTTCTCCTATGTGCTTTCATCCCTAACCCTAACCCTAACCCTTCCGAAAGTCGGAGAAGCTCAAGGATGGTACCGATCGATGCGCGCTACCCCATTTAGTGGGGGTAGAGCCTACTTGCAAGTCTCTCCGACCTTCACAAAAAAAGTTATTCAAGAATATCTCTTTCTCCTATGTGCTTTCATCCCTAACCCTAACCCTTCCGAAAGTCGGAGAAGCTCAAGGATGGTACTGATCGATGCGCGCTACCCCATTTAGTGGGGGTAGAGCCTACTTGCAAGTCTCTCCGACCTTCACAAAAAACGTTATTCAAGAATATCTCTTTCTCCTATGTGCTTTCATCCCTAACCCTAACCCTAACCCTTCCGAAAGTCGGAGAAGCTCAAGGATGGTACCGATCGATGCGCGCTACCCCATTTAGTGGGGGTAGAGCCTACTTGCAAGTCTCTCCGACCTTCACAAAAAAAGTTATTCAAGAATATCTCCTCAGATTTGGGGGAATTTCGTCGGTCGACCTCTTCCGAAGGTCGTACAAGCTCGGGGATGGTACCAATCGATCCGCAGGACCCAAATTAGTCCAGATGCAACCACTTTCCAAGTCTCTCCGACCTTCACAAAAAAAGTTATTCAAGAATATCTCTTTCTCCTATGTGCTTTCATCCCTAACCCTAACCCTAACCCTTCCGAAAGTCGGAGAAGCTCAAGGATGGTACCGATCGATGCGCGCTACCCCATTTAGTGGGGGTAGAGCCTACTTGCAAGTCTCTCCGACCTTCACAAAAAAAGTTATTCAAGAATATCTCTTTCTCCTATGTGCTTTCATCCCTAACCCTAACCCTAACCCTTCCGAAAGTCGGAGAAGCTCAAGGATGGTACCGATCGATGCGCGCTACCCCATTTAGTGGGGGTAGAGCCTACTTGCAAGTCTCTCCGACCTTCACAAAAAAAGTTATTCAAGAATATCTCTTTCTCCTATGTGCTTTCATCCCTAACCCTAACCCTAACCCTTCCGAAAGTCGGAGAAGCTCAAGGATGGTACCGATCGATGCGCGCTACCCAATTAGTGGGGGTAGAGCCTACTTGCAAGTCTCTCCGACCTTCACAAAAAAAGTTATTCAAGAATATCTCTTTCTCCTATGTGCTTTCATCCCTAACCCTAACCCTAACCCTTCCGAAAGTCGGAGAAGCTCAAGGATGGTACCGATCGATGCGCGCAACCCCATTTAGTGGGGGTAGAGCCTACTTGCAAGTCTCTCCGACCTTCACAAAAAAAGTTATTCAAGAATATCTCCTCAGATTTGGGGGAATTTCGTCGGTCGACCTCTTTCGAAGGTCGTACAAGCTCGGGGATGGTACCAATCGATCCGCAGGACCCAAATTAGTCCAGATGCAACCACTTTCCAAGTCTCTCCGACCTTCACAAAAAAAGTTATTCAAGAATATCTCTTTCTCCTATGTGCTTTCATCCCTAACCCTAACCCTAACCCTTCCGAAAGTCGGAGAAGCTCAAGGATGGTACCGATCGATGCGCGCTACCCCATTTAGTGGGGGTAGAGCCTACTTGCAAGTCTCTCCGACCTTCACAAAAAAAGTTATTCAAGAATATCTCTTTCTCCTATGTGCTTTCATCCCTAACCCTAACCCTAACCCTTCCGAAAGTCGGAGAAGCTCAAGGATGGTACTGATCGATGCGCGCTACCCCATTTAGTGGGGGTAGAGCCTACTTGCAAGTCTCTCCGACCTTCACAAAAAAAGTTATTCAAGAATATCTCTTTCTCCTATGTGCTTTCATCCCTAACCCTAACCCTAACCCTTCCGAAAGTCGGAGAAGCTCAAGGATGGTACCGATCGATGCGCGCTACCCCATTTAGTGGGGGTAGAGCCTACTTGCAAGTCTCTCCGACCTTCACAAAAAAAGTTATTCAAGAATATCTCTTTCTCCTATGTGCTTTCATCCCTAACCCTAACCCTAACCCTTCCGAAAGTCGGAGAAGCTCAAGGATGGTACCGATCGATGCGCGCTACCCCATTTAGTGGGGGTAGAGCCTACTTGCAAGTCTCTCCGACCTTCACAAAAAAAGTTATTCAAGAATATCTCTTTCTCCTATGTGCTTTCATCCCTAACCCTAACCCTAACCCTTCCGAAAGTCGGAGAAGCTCAAGGATCGTACTGATCGATGCGCGCTACCCCATTTAGTGGGGGTAGAGCCTACTTGCAAGTCTCTCCGACCTTCACAAAAAACGTTATTCAAGAATATCTCTTTCTCCTATGTGCTTTCATCCCTAACCCTAACCCTAACCCTTCCGAAAGTCGGAGAAGCTCAAGGATGGTACCGATCGATGCGCGCTACCCCATTTAGTGGGGGTAGAGCCTACTTGCAAGTCTCTCCGACCTTCACAAAAAAAGTTATTCAAGAATATCTCCTCAGATTTGGGGGAATTTCGTCGGTCGACCTCTTCCGAAGGTCGTACAAGCTCGGGGATGGTACCAATCGATCCGCAGGACCCAAATTAGTCCAGATGCAACCACTTTCCAAGTCTCTCCGACCTTCACAAAAAAAGTTATTCAAGAATATCTCTTTCTCCTATGTGCTTTCATCCCTAACCCTAACCCTAACCCTTCCGAAAGTCGGAGAAGCTCAAGGATGGTACCGATCGATGCGCGCTACCCCATTTAGTGGGGGTAGAGCCTACTTGCAAGTCTCTCCGACCTTCACAAAAAAAGTTATTCAAGAATATCTCTTTCTCCTATGTGCTTTCATCCCTAACCCTAACCCTAACCCTTCCGAAAGTCGGAGAAGCTCAAGGATGGTACCGATCGATGCGCGCTACCCCATTTAGTGGGGGTAGAGCCTACTTGCAAGTCTCTCCGACCTTCACAAAAAAAGTTATTCAAGAATATCTCTTTCTCCTATGTGCTTTCATCCCTAACCCTAACCCTAACCCTTCCGAAAGTCGGAGAAGCTCAAGGATGGTACCGATCGATGCGCGCTACCCCATTTAGTGGGGGTAGAGCCTACTTGCAAGTCTCTCCGACCTTCACAAAAAAAGTTATTCAAGAATATCTCTTTCTCCTATGTGCTTTCATCCCTAACCCTAACCCTAACCCTTCCGAAAGTCGGAGAAGCTCAAGGATGGTACCGATCGATGCGCGCTACCCAATTAGTGGGGGTAGAGCCTACTTGCAAGTCTCTCCGACCTTCACAAAAAAAGTTATTCAAGAATATCTCTTTCTCCTATGTGCTTTCATCCCTAACCCTAACCCTAACCCTTCCGAAAGTCGGAGAAGCTCAAGGATGGTACCGATCGATGCGTGCAACCCCATTTAGTGGGGGTAGAGCCTACTTGCAAGTCTCTCCGACCTTCACAAAAAAAGTTATTCAAGAATATCTCCTCAGATTTGGGGGAATTTCGTCGGTCGACCTCTTTCGAAGGTCGTACAAGCTCGGGGATGGTACCAATCGATCCGCAGGACCCAAATTAGTCCAGATGCAACCACTTTCCAAGTCTCTCCGACCTTCACAAAAAAAGTTATTCAAGAATATCTCTTTCTCCTATGTGCTTTCATCCCTAACCCTAACCCTAACCCTTCCGAAAGTCGGAGAAGCTCAAGGATGGTACCGATCGATGCGCGCTACCCCATTTAGTGGGGGTAGAGCCTACTTGCAAGTCTCTCCGACCTTCACAAAAAAAGTTATTCAAGAATATCTCTTTCTCCTATGTGCTTTCATCCCTAACCCTAACCCTAACCCTTCCGAAAGTCGGAGAAGCTCAAGGATGGTACTGATCGATGCGCGCTACCCCATTTAGTGGGGGTAGAGCCTACTTGCAAGTCTCTCCGACCTTCACAAAAAAAGTTATTCAAGAATATCTCTTTCTCCTATGTGCTTTCATCCCTAACCCTAACCCTAACCCTTCCGAAAGTCGGAGAAGCTCAAGGATGGTACCGATCGATGCGCGCTACCCCATTTAGTGGGGGTAGAGCCTACTTGCAAGTCTCTCCGACCTTCACAAAAAAAGTTATTCAAGAATATCTCTTTCTCCTATGTGCTTTCATCCCTAACCCTAACCCTAACCCTTCCGAAAGTCGGAGAAGCTCAAGGATGGTACCGATCGATGCGCGCTACCCCATTTAGTGGGGGTAGAGCCTACTTGCAAGTCTCTCCGACCTTCACAAAAAAAGTTATTCAAGAATATCTCTTTCTCCTATGTGCTTTCATCCCTAACCCTAACCCTAACCCTTCCGAAAGTCGGAGAAGCTCAAGGATCGTACTGATCGATGCGCGCTACCCCATTTAGTGGGGGTAGAGCCTACTTGCAAGTCTCTCCGACCTTCACAAAAAACGTTATTCAAGAATATCTCTTTCTCCTATGTGCTTTCATCCCTAACCCTAACCCTAACCCTTCCGAAAGTCGGAGAAGCTCAAGGATGGTACCGATCGATGCGCGCTACCCCATTTAGTGGGGGTAGAGCCTACTTGCAAGTCTCTCCGACCTTCACAAAAAAAGTTATTCAAGAATATCTCCTCAGATTTGGGGGAATTTCGTCGGTCGACCTCTTCCGAAGGTCGTACAAGCTCGGGGATGGTACCAATCGATCCGCAGGACCCAAATTAGTCCAGATGCAACCACTTTCCAAGTCTCTCCGACCTTCACAAAAAAAGTTATTCAAGAATATCTCTTTCTCCTATGTGCTTTCATCCCTAACCCTAACCCTAACCCTTCCGAAATTCGGAGAAGCTCAAGGATGGTACCGATCGATGCGCGCTACCCCATTTAGTGGGGGTAGAGCCTACTTGCAAGTCTCTCCGACCTTCACAAAAAAAGTTATTCAAGAATATCTCTTTCTCCTATGTGCTTTCATCCCTAACCCTAACCCTAACCCTTCCGAAAGTCGGAGAAGCTCAAGGATGGTACCGATCGATGCGCGCTACCCCATTTAGTGGGGGTAGAGCCTACTTGCAAGTCTCTCCGACCTTCACAAAAAAAGTTATTCAAGAATATCTCTTTCTCCTATGTGCTTTCATCCCTAACCCTAACCCTAACCCTTCCGAAAGTCGGAGAAGCTCAAGGATGGTACCGATCGATGCGCGCTACCCCATTTAGTGGGGGTAGAGCCTACTTGCAAGTCTCTCCGACCTTCACAAAAAAAGTTATTCAAGAATATCTCTTTCTCCTATGTGCTTTCATCCCTAACCCTAACCCTAACCCTTCCGAAAGTCGGAGAAGCTCAAGGATGGTACCGATCGATGTGCGCAACCCCATTTAGTGGGGGTAGAGCCTACTTGCAAGTCTCTCCGACCTTCACAAAAAAAGTTATTCAAGAATATCTCCTCAGATTTGGGGGAATTTCGTCGGTCGACCTCTTCCGAAGGTCGTACAAGCTCGGGGATGGTACCAATCGATCCGCAGGACCCAAATTAGTCCAGATGCAACCACTTTCCAAGTCTCTCCGACCTTCACAAAAAAAGTTATTCAAGAATATCTCTTTCTCCTATGTGCTTTCATCCCTAACCCTAACCCTAACCCTTCCGAAAGTCGGAGAAGCTCAAGGATGGTACCGATCGATGCGCGCTACCCCATTTAGTGGGGGTAGAGCCTACTTGCAAGTCTCTCCGACCTTCACAAAAAAAGTTATTCAAGAATATCTCTTTCTCCTATGTGCTTTCATCCCTAACCCTAACCCTAACCCTTCCGAAAGTCGGAGAAGCTCAAGGATGGTACCGATCGATGCGCGCAACCCCATTTAGTGGGGGTAGAGCCTACTTGCAAGTCTCTCCGACCTTCACAAAAAAAGTTATTCAAGAATATCTCCTCAGATTTGGGGGAATTTCGTCGGTCGACCTCTTTCGAAGGTCGTACAAGCTCGGGGATGGTACCAATCGATCCGCAGGACCCAAATTAGTCCAGATGCAACCACTTTCCAAGTCTCTCCGACCTTCACAAAAAAAGTTATTCAAGAATATCTCTTTCTCCTATGTGCTTTCATCCCTAACCCTAACCCTAACCCTTCCGAAAGTCGGAGAAGCTCAAGGATGGTACCGATCGATGCGCGCTACCCCATTTAGTGGGGGTAGAGCCTACTTGCAAGTCTCTCCGACCTTCACAAAAAAAGTTATTCAAGAATATCTCTTTCTCCTATGTGCTTTCATCCCTAACCCTAACCCTAACCCTTCCGAAAGTCGGAGAAGCTCAAGGATGGTACCGATCGATGCGCGCTACCCCATTTAGTGGGGGTAGAGCCTACTTGCAAGTCTCTCCGACCTTCACAAAAAAAGTTATTCAAGAATATCTCCTCAGATTTGGGGGAATTTCGTCGGTCGACCTCTTCCGAAGGTTGTACAAGCTCGGGGATGGTACCAATCGATCCGCAGGACCCAAATTAGTCCAGATGCAACCACTTTCCAAGTCTCTCCGACCTTCACAAAAAAAGTTATTCAAGAATATCTCTTTCTCCTATGTGCTTTCATCCCTAACCCTAACCCTAATCCTTCCGAAAGTCGGAGAAGCTCAAGGATGGTACTGATCGATGCGCGCTACCCCATTTAGTGGGGGTAGAGCCTACTTGCAAGTCTCTCCGACCTTCACAAAAAAAGTTATTCAAGAATATCTCTTTCTCCTATGTGCTTTCATCCCTAACCCTAACCCTAACCCTTCCGAAAGTCGGAGAAGCTCAAGGATGGTACCGATCGATGCGCGCTACCCCATTTAGTGGGGGTAGAGCCTACTTGCAAGTCTCTCCGACCTTCACAAAAAAAGTTATTCAAGAATATCTCTTTCTCCTATGTGCTTTCATCCCTAACCCTAACCCTAACCCTTCCGAAAGTCGGAGAAGCTCAAGGATGGTACCGATCGATGTGCGCTACCCCATTTAGTGGGGGTAGAGCCTACTTGCAAGTCTCTCCGACCTTCACAAAAAAAGTTATTCAAGAATATCTCTTTCTCCTATGTGCTTTCATCCCTAACCCTAACCCTAACCCTTCCGAAAGTCGGAGAAGCTCAAGGATGGTACTGGTCGATGCGCGCAACCCCATTTAGTGGGGGTAGAGCCTACTTGCAAGTCTCTCCGACCTTCACAAAAAAAGTTATTCAAGAATATCTCCTCAGATTTGGGGGAATTTCGTCGGTCGACCTCTTCCGAAGGTCGTACAAGCTCGGGGATGGTACCAATCGATCCGCAGGACCCAAATTAGTCCAGATGCAACCACTTTCCAAGTCTCTCCGACCTTCACAAAAAAAGTTATTCAAGAATATCTCTTTCTCCTATGTGCTTTCATCCCTAACCCTAACCCTAACCCTTCCGAAAGTCGGAGAAGCTCAAGGATGGTACCGATCGATGCGCGCTACCCCATTTAGTGGGGGTAAAGCCTACTTGCAAGTCTCTCCAACCTTCACAAAAAAAGTTATTTAAGAATATCTCTTTCTCCTATGTGCTTTCATCCCTAACCCTAACCCTAACCCTTCCGAAAGTCGGAGAAGCTCAAGGATGGTACCGATCGATGCGCGCTACCCCATTTAGTGGGGGTAGAGCCTACTTGCAAGTCTCTCCGACCTTCACAAAAAAAGTTATTCAAGAATATCTCTTTCTCCTATGTGCTTTCATCCCTAACCCTAACCCTAACCCTTCCGAAAGTCGGAGAAGCTCAAGGATGGTACCGATCGATGCGCGCTACCCCATTTAGTGGGGGTAGAGCCTACTTGCAAGTCTCTCCGACCTTCACAAAAAAAGTTATTCAAGAATATCTCTTTCTCCTATGTGCTTTCATCCCTAACCCTAACCCTAACCCTTCCGAAAGTCGGAGAAGCTCAAGGATCGTACTGATCGATGCGCGCTACCCCATTTAGTGGGGGTAGAGCCTACTTGCAAGTCTCTCCGACCTTCACAAAAAACGTTATTCAAGAATATCTCTTTCTCCTATGTGCTTTCATCCCTAACCCTAACCCTAACCCTTCCGAAAGTCGGAGAAGCTCAAGGATGGTACCGATCGATGCGCGCTACCCCATTTAGTGGGGGTAGAGCCTACTTGCAAGTCTCTCCGACCTTCACAAAAAAAGTTATTCAAGAATATCTCCTCAGATTTGGGGGAATTTCGTCGGTCGACCTCTTCCGAAGGTCGTACAAGCTCGGGGATGGTACCAATCGATCCGCAGGACCCAAATTAGTCCAGATGCAACCACTTTCCAAGTCTCTCCGACCTTCACAAAAAAAGTTATTCAAGAATATCTCTTTCTCCTATGTGCTTTCATCCCTAACCCTAACCCTAACCCTTCCGAAATTCGGAGAAGCTCAAGGATGGTACCGATCGATGCGCGCTACCCCATTTAGTGGGGGTAGAGCCTACTTGCAAGTCTCTCCGACCTTCACAAAAAAAGTTATTCAAGAATATCTCTTTCTCCTATGTGCTTTCATCCCTAACCCTAACCCTAACCCTTCCGAAAGTCGGAGAAGCTCAAGGATGGTACCGATCGATGCGCGCTACCCCATTTAGTGGGGGTAGAGCCTACTTGCAAGTCTCTCCGACCTTCACAAAAAAAGTTATTCAAGAATATCTCTTTCTCCTATGTGCTTTCATCCCTAACCCTAACCCTAACCCTTCCGAAAGTCGGAGAAGCTCAAGGATGGTACCGATCGATGCGCGCTACCCCATTTAGTGGGGGTAGAGCCTACTTGCAAGTCTCTCCGACCTTCACAAAAAAAGTTATTCAAGAATATCTCTTTCTCCTATGTGCTTTCATCCCTAACCCTAACCCTAACCCTTCCGAAAGTCGGAGAAGCTCAAGGATGGTACCGATCGATGTGCGCAACCCCATTTAGTGGGGGTAGAGCCTACTTGCAAGTCTCTCCGACCTTCACAAAAAAAGTTATTCAAGAATATCTCCTCAGATTTGGGGGAATTTCGTCGGTCGACCTCTTCCGAAGGTCGTACAAGCTCGGGGATGGTACCAATCGATCCGCAGGACCCAAATTAGTCCAGATGCAACCACTTTCCAAGTCTCTCCGACCTTCACAAAAAAAGTTATTCAAGAATATCTCTTTCTCCTATGTGCTTTCATCCCTAACCCTAACCCTAACCCTTCCGAAAGTCGGAGAAGCTCAAGGATGGTACCGATCGATGCGCGCTACCCCATTTAGTGGGGGTAGAGCCTACTTGCAAGTCTCTCCGACCTTCACAAAAAAAGTTATTCAAGAATATCTCTTTCTCCTATGTGCTTTCATCCCTAACCCTAACCCTAACCCTTCCGAAAGTCGGAGAAGCTCAAGGATGGTACCGATCGATGCGCGCAACCCCATTTAGTGGGGGTAGAGCCTACTTGCAAGTCTCTCCGACCTTCACAAAAAAAGTTATTCAAGAATATCTCCTCAGATTTGGGGGAATTTCGTCGGTCGACCTCTTTCGAAGGTCGTACAAGCTCGGGGATGGTACCAATCGATCCGCAGGACCCAAATTAGTCCAGATGCAACCACTTTCCAAGTCTCTCCGACCTTCACAAAAAAAGTTATTCAAGAATATCTCTTTCTCCTATGTGCTTTCATCCCTAACCCTAACCCTAACCCTTCCGAAAGTCGGAGAAGCTCAAGGATGGTACCGATCGATGCGCGCTACCCCATTTAGTGGGGGTAGAGCCTACTTGCAAGTCTCTCCGACCTTCACAAAAAAAGTTATTCAAGAATATCTCTTTCTCCTATGTGCTTTCATCCCTAACCCTAACCCTAACCCTTCCGAAAGTCGGAGAAGCTCAAGGATGGTACCGATCGATGCGCGCTACCCCATTTAGTGGGGGTAGAGCCTACTTGCAAGTCTCTCCGACCTTCACAAAAAAAGTTATTCAAGAATATCTCCTCAGATTTGGGGGAATTTCGTCGGTCGACCTCTTCCGAAGGTTGTACAAGCTCGGGGATGGTACCAATCGATCCGCAGGACCCAAATTAGTCCAGATGCAACCACTTTCCAAGTCTCTCCGACCTTCACAAAAAAAGTTATTCAAGAATATCTCTTTCTCCTATGTGCTTTCATCCCTAACCCTAACCCTAATCCTTCCGAAAGTCGGAGAAGCTCAAGGATGGTACTGATCGATGCGCGCTACCCCATTTAGTGGGGGTAGAGCCTACTTGCAAGTCTCTCCGACCTTCACAAAAAAAGTTATTCAAGAATATCTCTTTCTCCTATGTGCTTTCATCCCTAACCCTAACCCTAACCCTTCCGAAAGTCGGAGAAGCTCAAGGATGGTACCGATCGATGCGCGCTACCCCATTTAGTGGGGGTAGAGCCTACTTGCAAGTCTCTCCGACCTTCACAAAAAAAGTTATTCAAGAATATCTCTTTCTCCTATGTGCTTTCATCCCTAACCCTAACCCTAACCCTTCCGAAAGTCGGAGAAGCTCAAGGATGGTACCGATCGATGTGCGCTACCCCATTTAGTGGGGGTAGAGCCTACTTGCAAGTCTCTCCGACCTTCACAAAAAAAGTTATTCAAGAATATCTCTTTCTCCTATGTGCTTTCATCCCTAACCCTAACCCTAACCCTTCCGAAAGTCGGAGAAGCTCAAGGATGGTACTGGTCGATGCGCGCAACCCCATTTAGTGGGGGTAGAGCCTACTTGCAAGTCTCTCCGACCTTCACAAAAAAAGTTATTCAAGAATATCTCCTCAGATTTGGGGGAATTTCGTCGGTCGACCTCTTCCGAAGGTCGTACAAGCTCGGGGATGGTACCAATCGATCCGCAGGACCCAAATTAGTCCAGATGCAACCACTTTCCAAGTCTCTCCGACCTTCACAAAAAAAGTTATTCAAGAATATCTCTTTCTCCTATGTGCTTTCATCCCTAACCCTAACCCTAACCCTTCCGAAAGTCGGAGAAGCTCAAGGATGGTACCGATCGATGCGCGCTACCCCATTTAGTGGGGGTAAAGCCTACTTGCAAGTCTCTCCAACCTTCACAAAAAAAGTTATTTAAGAATATCTCTTTCTCCTATGTGCTTTCATCCCTAACCCTAACCCTAACCCTTCCGAAAGTCGGAGAAGCTCAAGGATGGTACCGATCGATGCGCGCTACCCCATTTAGTGGGGGTAGAGCCTACTTGCAAGTCTCTCCGACCTTCACAAAAAAAGTTATTCAAGAATATCTCTTTCTCCTATGTGCTTTCATCCCTAACCCTAACCCTAACCCTTCCGAAAGTCGGAGAAGCTCAAGGATGGTACCGATCGATGCGCGCTACCCCATTTAGTGGGGGTAGAGCCTACTTGCAAGTCTCTCCGACCTTCACAAAAAAAGTTATTCAAGAATATCTCTTTCTCCTATGTGCTTTCATCCCTAACCCTAACCCTAACCCTTCCGAAAGTCGGAGAAGCTCAAGGATGGTACCGATCGATGCGCGCAACCCCATTTAGTGGGGGTAGAGCCTACTTGCAAGTCTCTCCGACCTTCACAAAAAAAGTTATTCAAGAATATCTCCTCAGATTTGGGGGAATTTCGTCGGTCGACCTCTTTCGAAGGTCGTACAAGCTCGGGGATGGTACCAATCGATCTGCAGGACCCAAATTAGTCCAGATGCAACCACTTTCCAAGTCTCTCCGACCTTCACAAAAAAAGTTATTCAAGAATATCTCTTTCTCCTATGTGCTTTCATCCCTAACCCTAACCCTAACCCTTCCGAAAGTCGGAGAAGCTCAAGGATGGTACCGATCGATGCGCGCTACCCCATTTAGTGGGGGTAGAGCCTACTTGCAAGTCTCTCCGACCTTCACAAAAAAAGTTATTCAAGAATATCTCCTCAGATTTGGGGGAATTTCGTCGGTCGACCTCTTCCGAAGGTCGTACAAGCTCGGGGATGGTACCAATCGATCCGCAGGACCCAAATTAGTCCAGATGCAACCACTTTCCAAGTCTCTCCGACCTTCACAAAAAAAGTTATTCAAGAATATCTCTTTCTCCTATGTGCTTTCATCCCTAACCCTAACCCTAACCCTTCCGAAAGTCGGAGAAGCTCAAGGATGGTACCGATCGATGCGCGCTACCCCATTTAGTGGGGGTAGAGCCTACTTGCAAGTCTCTCCGACCTTCACAAAAAACGTTATTCAAGAATATCTCTTTCTCCTATGTGCTTTCATCCCTAACCCTAACCCTAACCCTTCCGAAAGTCTGAGAAGCTCAAGGATGGTACCGATCGATGCGCGCTACCCCATTTAGTGGGGGTAGAGCCTACTTGCAAGTCTCTCCGACCTTCACAAAAAAAGTTATTCAAGAATATCTCCTCAGATTTGGGGGAATTTCGTCGGTCGACCTCTTCCGAAGGTCGTACAAGCTCGGGGATGGTACCAATCGATCCGCAGGACCCAAATTAGTCCAGATGCAACCACTTTCCAAGTCTCTCCGACCTTCACAAAAAAAGTTATTCAAGAATATCTCTTTCTCCTATGTGCTTTCATCCCTAACCCTAACCCTAACCCTTCCGAAAGTCGGAGAAGCTCAAGGATGGTACCGATCGATGCGCGCTACCCCATTTAGTGGGGGTAGAGCCTACTTGCAAGTCTCTCCGACCTTCACAAAAAACGTTATTCAAGAATATCTCTTTCTCCTATGTGCTTTCATCCCTAACCCTAACCCTAACCCTTCCGAAAGTCGGAGAAGCTCAAGGATGGTACCGATCGATGCGCGCTACCCCATTTAGTGGGGGTAGAGCCTACTTGCAAGTCTCTCCGACCTTCACAAAAAAAGTTATTCAAGAATATCTCCTCAGATTTGGGGGAATTTCGTCGGTCGACCTCTTCCGAAGGTCGTACAAGCTCGGGGATGGTACCAATCGATCCGCAGGACCCAAATTAGTCCAGATGCAACCACTTTCCAAGTCTCTCCGACCTTCACAAAAAAAGTTATTCAAGAATATCTCTTTCTCCTATGTGCTTTCATCCCTAACCCTAACCCTAACCCTTCCGAAAGTCGGAGAAGCTCAAGGATGGTACCGATCGATGCGCGCTACCCCATTTAGTGGGGGTAGAGCCTACTTGCAAGTCTCTCCGACCTTCACAAAAAAAGTTATTCAAGAATATCTCTTTCTCCTATGTGCTTTCATCCCTAACCCTAACCCTAACCCTTCCGAAAGTCGGAGAAGCTCAAGGATGGTACCGATCGATGCGCGCTACCCCATTTAGTGGGGGTAGAGCCTACTTGCAAGTCTCTCCGACCTTCACAAAAAAAGTTATTCAAGAATATCTCTTTCTCCTATGTGCTTTCATCCCTAACCCTAACCCTAACCCTTCCGAAAGTCGGAGAAGCTCAAGGATGGTACCGATCGATGCGCGCTACCCCATTTAGTGGGGGTAGAGCCTACTTGCAAGTCTCTCCGACCTTCACAAAAAAAGTTATTCAAGAATATCTCTTTCTCCTATGTGCTTTCATCCCTAACCCTAACCCTTCCGAAAGTCGGAGAAGCTCAAGGATGGTACCGATCGATGCGCGCAACCCCATTTAGTGGGGGTAGAGCCTACTTGCAAGTCTCTCCGACCTTCACAAAAAAAGTTATTCAAGAATATCTCCTCAGATTTGGGGGAATTTCGTCGGTCGACCTCTTCCGAAGGTCGTACAAGCTCGGGGATGGTACCAATCGATCCGCAGGACCCAAATTAGTCCAGATGCAACCACTTTCCAAGTCTCTCCGACCTTCACAAAAAAAGTTATTCAAGAATATCTCTTTCTCCTATGTGCTTTCATCCCTAACCCTAACCCTAACCCTTCCGAAAGTCGGAGAAGCTCAAGGATGGTACCGATCGATGCGCGCTACCCCATTTAGTGGGGGTAGAGCCTACTTGCAAGTCTCTCCGACCTTCACAAAAAAAGTTATTCAAGAATATCTCTTTCTCCTATGTGCTTTCATCCCTAACCCTAACCCTAACCCTTCCGAAAGTCGGAGAAGCTCAAGGATGGTACTGATCGATGCGCGCTACCCCATTTAGTGGGGGTAGAGCCTACTTGCAAGTCTCTCCGACCTTCACAAAAAAAGTTATTCAAGAATATCTCTTTCTCCTATGTGCTTTCATCCCTAACCCTAACCCTAACCCTTCCGAAAGTCGGAGAAGCTCAAGGATGGTACCGATCGATGCGCGCTACCCCATTTAGTGGGGGTAGAGCCTACTTGCAAGTCTCTCCGACCTTCACAAAAAAAGTTATTCAAGAATATCTCTTTCTCCTATGTGCTTTCATCCCTAACCCTAACCCTAACCCTTCCGAAAGTCGGAGAAGCTCAAGGATGGTACCGATCGATGCGCGCTACCCCATTTAGTGGGGGTAGAGCCTACTTGCAAGTCTCTCCGACCTTCACAAAAAAAGTTATTCAAGAATATCTCTTTCTCCTATGTGCTTTCATCCCTAACCCTAACCCTAACCCTTCCGAAAGTCGGAGAAGCTCAAGGATCGTACTGATCGATGCGCGCTACCCCATTTAGTGGGGGTAGAGCCTACTTGCAAGTCTCTCCGACCTTCACAAAAAACGTTATTCAAGAATATCTCTTTCTCCTATGTGCTTTCATCCCTAACCCTAACCCTAACCCTTCCGAAAGTCGGAGAAGCTCAAGGATGGTACCGATCGATGCGCGCTACCCCATTTAGTGGGGGTAGAGCCTACTTGCAAGTCTCTCCGACCTTCACAAAAAAAGTTATTCAAGAATATCTCCTCAGATTTGGGGGAATTTCGTCGGTCGACCTCTTCCGAAGGTCGTACAAGCTCGGGGATGGTACCAATCGATCCGCAGGACCCAAATTAGTCCAGATGCAACCACTTTCCAAGTCTCTCCGACCTTCACAAAAAAAGTTATTCAAGAATATCTCTTTCTCCTATGTGCTTTCATCCCTAACCCTAACCCTAACCCTTCCGAAATTCGGAGAAGCTCAAGGATGGTACCGATCGATGCGCGCTACCCCATTTAGTGGGGGTAGAGCCTACTTGCAAGTCTCTCCGACCTTCACAAAAAAAGTTATTCAAGAATATCTCTTTCTCCTATGTGCTTTCATCCCTAACCCTAACCCTAACCCTTCCGAAAGTCGGAGAAGCTCAAGGATGGTACCGATCGATGCGCGCTACCCCATTTAGTGGGGGTAGAGCCTACTTGCAAGTCTCTCCGACCTTCACAAAAAAAGTTATTCAAGAATATCTCTTTCTCCTATGTGCTTTCATCCCTAACCCTAACCCTAACCCTTCCGAAAGTCGGAGAAGCTCAAGGATGGTACCGATCGATGCGCGCTACCCCATTTAGTGGGGGTAGAGCCTACTTGCAAGTCTCTCCGACCTTCACAAAAAAAGTTATTCAAGAATATCTCTTTCTCCTATGTGCTTTCATCCCTAACCCTAATCCTAACCCTTCCGAAAGTCGGAGAAGCTCAAGGATGGTACCGATCGATGTGCGCAACCCCATTTAGTGGGGGTAGAGCCTACTTGCAAGTCTCTCCGACCTTCACAAAAAAAGTTATTCAAGAATATCTCCTCAGATTTGGGGGAATTTCGTCGGTCGACCTCTTCCGAAGGTCGTACAAGCTCGGGGATGGTACCAATCGATCCGCAGGACCCAAATTAGTCCAGATGCAACCACTTTCCAAGTCTCTCCGACCTTCACAAAAAAAGTTATTCAAGAATATCTCTTTCTCCTATGTGCTTTCATCCCTAACCCTAACCCTAACCCTTCCGAAAGTCGGAGAAGCTCAAGGATGGTACCGATCGATGCGCGCTACCCCATTTAGTGGGGGTAGAGCCTACTTGCAAGTCTCTCCGACCTTCACAAAAAAAGTTATTCAAGAATATCTCTTTCTCCTATGTGCTTTCATCCCTAACCCTAACCCTAACCCTTCCGAAAGTCGGAGAAGCTCAAGGATGGTACCGATCGATGCGCGCAACCCCATTTAGTGGGGGTAGAGCCTACTTGCAAGTCTCTCCGACCTTCACAAAAAAAGTTATTCAAGAATATCTCCTCAGATTTGGGGGAATTTCGTCGGTCGACCTCTTTCGAAGGTCGTACAAGCTCGGGGATGGTACCAATCGATCCGCAGGACCCAAATTAGTCCAGATGCAACCACTTTCCAAGTCTCTCCGACCTTCACAAAAAAAGTTATTCAAGAATATCTCTTTCTCCTATGTGCTTTCATCCCTAACCCTAACCCTAACCCTTCCGAAAGTCGGAGAAGCTCAAGGATGGTACCGATCGATGCGCGCTACCCCATTTAGTGGGGGTAGAGCCTACTTGCAAGTCTCTCCGACCTTCACAAAAAAAGTTATTCAAGAATATCTCTTTCTCCTATGTGCTTTCATCCCTAACCCTAACCCTAACCCTTCCGAAAGTCGGAGAAGCTCAAGGATGGTACCGATCGATGCGCGCTACCCCATTTAGTGGGGGTAGAGCCTACTTGCAAGTCTCTCCGACCTTCACAAAAAAAGTTATTCAAGAATATCTCCTCAGATTTGGGGGAATTTCGTCGGTCGACCTCTTCCGAAGGTTGTACAAGCTCGGGGATGGTACCAATCGATCCGCAGGACCCAAATTAGTCCAGATGCAACCACTTTCCAAGTCTCTCCGACCTTCACAAAAAAAGTTATTCAAGAATATCTCTTTCTCCTATGTGCTTTCATCCCTAACCCTAACCCTAATCCTTCCGAAAGTCGGAGAAGCTCAAGGATGGTACTGATCGATGCGCGCTACCCCATTTAGTGGGGGTAGAGCCTACTTGCAAGTCTCTCCGACCTTCACAAAAAAAGTTATTCAAGAATATCTCTTTCTCCTATGTGCTTTCATCCCTAACCCTAACCCTAACCCTTCCGAAAGTCGGAGAAGCTCAAGGATGGTACCGATCGATGCGCGCTACCCCATTTAGTGGGGGTAGAGCCTACTTGCAAGTCTCTCCGACCTTCACAAAAAAAGTTATTCAAGAATATCTCTTTCTCCTATGTGCTTTCATCCCTAACCCTAACCCTAACCCTTCCGAAAGTCGGAGAAGCTCAAGGATGGTACCGATCGATGTGCGCTACCCCATTTAGTGGGGGTAGAGCCTACTTGCAAGTCTCTCCGACCTTCACAAAAAAAGTTATTCAAGAATATCTCTTTCTCCTATGTGCTTTCATCCCTAACCCTAACCCTAACCCTTCCGAAAGTCGGAGAAGCTCAAGGATGGTACTGGTCGATGCGCGCAACCCCATTTAGTGGGGGTAGAGCCTACTTGCAAGTCTCTCCGACCTTCACAAAAAAAGTTATTCAAGAATATCTCCTCAGATTTGGGGGAATTTCGTCGGTCGACCTCTTCCGAAGGTCGTACAAGCTCGGGGATGGTACCAATCGATCCGCAGGACCCAAATTAGTCCAGATGCAACCACTTTCCAAGTCTCTCCGACCTTCACAAAAAAAGTTATTCAAGAATATCTCTTTCTCCTATGTGCTTTCATCCCTAACCCTAACCCTAACCCTTCCGAAAGTCGGAGAAGCTCAAGGATGGTACCGATCGATGCGCGCTACCCCATTTAGTGGGGGTAAAGCCTACTTGCAAGTCTCTCCAACCTTCACAAAAAAAGTTATTTAAGAATATCTCTTTCTCCTATGTGCTTTCATCCCTAACCCTAACCCTAACCCTTCCGAAAGTCGGAGAAGCTCAAGGATGGTACCGATCGATGCGCGCTACCCCATTTAGTGGGGGTAGAGCCTACTTGCAAGTCTCTCCGACCTTCACAAAAAAAGTTATTCAAGAATATCTCTTTCTCCTATGTGCTTTCATCCCTAACCCTAACCCTAACCCTTCCGAAAGTCGGAGAAGCTCAAGGATGGTACCGATCGATGCGCGCTACCCCATTTAGTGGGGGTAGAGCCTACTTGCAAGTCTCTCCGACCTTCACAAAAAAAGTTATTCAAGAATATCTCTTTCTCCTATGTGCTTTCATCCCTAACCCTAACCCTAACCCTTCCGAAAGTCGGAGAAGCTCAAGGATGGTACCGATCGATGCGCGCAACCCCATTTAGTGGGGGTAGAGCCTACTTGCAAGTCTCTCCGACCTTCACAAAAAAAGTTATTCAAGAATATCTCCTCAGATTTGGGGGAATTTCGTCGGTCGACCTCTTTCGAAGGTCGTACAAGCTCGGGGATGGTACCAATCGATCTGCAGGACCCAAATTAGTCCAGATGCAACCACTTTCCAAGTCTCTCCGACCTTCACAAAAAAAGTTATTCAAGAATATCTCTTTCTCCTATGTGCTTTCATCCCTAACCCTAACCCTAACCCTTCCGAAAGTCGGAGAAGCTCAAGGATGGTACCGATCGATGCGCGCTACCCCATTTAGTGGGGGTAGAGCCTACTTGCAAGTCTCTCCGACCTTCACAAAAAAAGTTATTCAAGAATATCTCCTCAGATTTGGGGGAATTTCGTCGGTCGACCTCTTCCGAAGGTCGTACAAGCTCGGGGATGGTACCAATCGATCCGCAGGACCCAAATTAGTCCAGATGCAACCACTTTCCAAGTCTCTCCGACCTTCACAAAAAAAGTTATTCAAGAATATCTCTTTCTCCTATGTGCTTTCATCCCTAACCCTAACCCTAACCCTTCCGAAAGTCGGAGAAGCTCAAGGATGGTACCGATCGATGCGCGCTACCCCATTTAGTGGGGGTAGAGCCTACTTGCAAGTCTCTCCGACCTTCACAAAAAACGTTATTCAAGAATATCTCTTTCTCCTATGTGCTTTCATCCCTAACCCTAACCCTAACCCTTCCGAAAGTCTGAGAAGCTCAAGGATGGTACCGATCGATGCGCGCTACCCCATTTAGTGGGGGTAGAGCCTACTTGCAAGTCTCTCCGACCTTCACAAAAAAAGTTATTCAAGAATATCTCCTCAGATTTGGGGGAATTTCGTCGGTCGACCTCTTCCGAAGGTCGTACAAGCTCGGGGATGGTACCAATCGATCCGCAGGACCCAAATTAGTCCAGATGCAACCACTTTCCAAGTCTCTCCGACCTTCACAAAAAAAGTTATTCAAGAATATCTCTTTCTCCTATGTGCTTTCATCCCTAACCCTAACCCTAACCCTTCCGAAAGTCGGAGAAGCTCAAGGATGGTACCGATCGATGCGCGCTACCCCATTTAGTGGGGGTAGAGCCTACTTGCAAGTCTCTCCGACCTTCACAAAAAACGTTATTCAAGAATATCTCTTTCTCCTATGTGCTTTCATCCCTAACCCTAACCCTAACCCTTCCGAAAGTCGGAGAAGCTCAAGGATGGTACCGATCGATGCGCGCTACCCCATTTAGTGGGGGTAGAGCCTACTTGCAAGTCTCTCCGACCTTCACAAAAAAAGTTATTCAAGAATATCTCCTCAGATTTGGGGGAATTTCGTCGGTCGACCTCTTCCGAAGGTCGTACAAGCTCGGGGATGGTACCAATCGATCCGCAGGACCCAAATTAGTCCAGATGCAACCACTTTCCAAGTCTCTCCGACCTTCACAAAAAAAGTTATTCAAGAATATCTCTTTCTCCTATGTGCTTTCATCCCTAACCCTAACCCTAACCCTTCCGAAAGTCGGAGAAGCTCAAGGATGGTACCGATCGATGCGCGCTACCCCATTTAGTGGGGGTAGAGCCTACTTGCAAGTCTCTCCGACCTTCACAAAAAAAGTTATTCAAGAATATCTCTTTCTCCTATGTGCTTTCATCCCTAACCCTAACCCTAACCCTTCCGAAAGTCGGAGAAGCTCAAGGATGGTACCGATCGATGCGCGCTACCCCATTTAGTGGGGGTAGAGCCTACTTGCAAGTCTCTCCGACCTTCACAAAAAAAGTTATTCAAGAATATCTCTTTCTCCTATGTGCTTTCATCCCTAACCCTAACCCTAACCCTTCCGAAAGTCGGAGAAGCTCAAGGATGGTACCGATCGATGCGCGCTACCCCATTTAGTGGGGGTAGAGCCTACTTGCAAGTCTCTCCGACCTTCACAAAAAAAGTTATTCAAGAATATCTCTTTCTCCTATGTGCTTTCATCCCTAACCCTAACCCTTCCGAAAGTCGGAGAAGCTCAAGGATGGTACCGATCGATGCGCGCAACCCCATTTAGTGGGGGTAGAGCCTACTTGCAAGTCTCTCCGACCTTCACAAAAAAAGTTATTCAAGAATATCTCCTCAGATTTGGGGGAATTTCGTCGGTCGACCTCTTCCGAAGGTCGTACAAGCTCGGGGATGGTACCAATCGATCCGCAGGACCCAAATTAGTCCAGATGCAACCACTTTCCAAGTCTCTCCGACCTTCACAAAAAAAGTTATTCAAGAATATCTCTTTCTCCTATGTGCTTTCATCCCTAACCCTAACCCTAACCCTTCCGAAAGTCGGAGAAGCTCAAGGATGGTACTGATCGATGCGCGCTACCCCATTTAGTGGGGGTAGAGCCTACTTGCAAGTCTCTCCGACCTTCACAAAAAAAGTTATTCAAGAATATCTCTTTCTCCTATGTGCTTTCATCCCTAACCCTAACCCTAACCCTTCCGAAAGTCGGAGAAGCTCAAGGATGGTACCGATCGATGCGCGCAACCCCATTTAGTGGGGGTAGAGCCTACTTGCAAGTCTCTCCGACCTTCACAAAAAAAGTTATTCAAGAATATCTCCTCAGATTTGGGGGAATTTCGTCGGTCGACCTCTTTCGAAGGTCGTACAAGCTCGGGGATGGTACCAATCGATCCGCAGGACCCAAATTAGTCCAGATGCAACCACTTTCCAAGTCTCTCCGACCTTCACAAAAAAAGTTATTCAAGAATATCTCTTTCTCCTATGTGCTTTCATCCCTAACCCTAACCCTAACCCTTCCGAAAGTCGGAGAAGCTCAAGGATGGTACCGATCGATGCGCGCTACCCCATTTAGTGGGGGTAGAGCCTACTTGCAAGTCTCTCCGACCTTCACAAAAAAAGTTATTCAAGAATATCTCCTCAGATTTGGGGGAATTTCGTCGGTCGACCTCTTCCGAAGGTCGTACAAGCTCGGGGATGGTACCAATCGATCCGCAGGACCCAAATTAGTCCAGATGCAACCACTTTCCAAGTCTCTCCGACCTTCACAAAAAAAGTTATTCAAGAATATCTCTTTCTCCTATGTGCTTTCATCCCTAACCCTAACCCTAACCCTTCCGAAAGTCGGAGAAGCTCAAGGATGGTACCGATCGATGCGCGCTACCCCATTTAGTGGGGGTAGAGCCTACTTGCAAGTCTCTCCGACCTTCACAAAAAACGTTATTCAAGAATATCTCTTTCTCCTATGTGCTTTCATCCCTAACCCTAACCCTAACCCTTCCGAAAGTCGGAGAAGCTCAAGGATGGTACCGATCGATGCGCGCTACCCCATTTAGTGGGGGTAGAGCCTACTTGCAAGTCTCTCCGACCTTCACAAAAAAAGTTATTCAAGAATATCTCTTTCTCCTATGTGCTTTCATCCCTAACCCTAACCCTAACCCTTCCGAAAGTCGGAGAAGCTCAAGGATGGTACCGATCGATGCGCGCTACCCCATTTAGTGGGGGTAGAGCCTACTTGCAAGTCTCTCCGACCTTCACAAAAAAAGTTATTCAAGAATATCTCTTTCTCCTATGTGCTTTCATCCCTAACCCTAACCCTAACCCTTCCGAAAGTCGGAGAAGCTCAAGGATGGTACCGATCGATGCGCGCTACCCCATTTAGTGGGGGTAGAGCCTACTTGCAAGTCTCTCCGACCTTCACAAAAAAAGTTATTCAAGAATATCTCCTCAGATTTGGGGGAATTTCGTCGGTCGACCTCTTCCGAAGGTCGTACAAGCTCGGGGATGGTACCAATCGATCCGCAGGACCCAAATTAGTCCAGATGCAACCACTTTCCAAGTCTCTCCGACCTTCACAAAAAAAGTTATTCAAGAATATCTCTTTCTCCTATGTGCTTTCATCCCTAACCCTAACCCTAACCCTTCCGAAAGTCGGAGAAGCTCAAGGATGGTACCGATCGATGCGCGCTACCCCATTTAGTGGGGGTAGAGCCTACTTGCAAGTCTCTCCGACCTTCACAAAAAACGTTATTCAAGAATATCTCTTTCTCCTATGTGCTTTCATCCCTAACCCTAACCCTAACCCTTCCGAAAGTCGGAGAAGCTCAAGGATGGTACCGATCGATGCGCGCTACCCCATTTAGTGGGGGTAGAGCCTACTTGCAAGTCTCTCCGACCTTCACAAAAAAAGTTATTCAAGAATATCTCTTTCTCCTATGTGCTTTCATCCCTAACCCTAACCCTAACCCTTCCGAAAGTCGGAGAAGCTCAAGGATGGTACTGGTCGATGCGCGCAACCCCATTTAGTGGGGGTAGAGCCTACTTGCAAGTCTCTCCGACCTTCACAAAAAAAGTTATTCAAGAATATCTCCTCAGATTTGGGGGAATTTCGTCGGTCGACCTCTTCCGAAGGTCGTACAAGCTCGGGGATGGTACCAATCGATCCGCAGGACCCAAATTAGTCCAGATGCAACCACTTTCCAAGTCTCTCCGACCTTCACAAAAAAAGTTATTCAAGAATATCTCTTTCTCCTATGTGCTTTCATCCCTAACCCTAACCCTAACCCTTCCGAAAGTCGGAGAAGCTCAAGGATGGTACCGATCGATGCGCGCTACCCCATTTAGTGGGGGTAAAGCCTACTTGCAAGTCTCTCCGACCTTCACAAAAAAAGTTATTTAAGAATATCTCTTTCTCCTATGTGCTTTCATCCCTAACCCTAACCCTAACCCTTCCGAAAGTCGGAGAAGCTCAAGGATGGTACCGATCGATGCGCGCTACCCCATTTAGTGGGGGTAGAGCCTACTTGCAAGTCTCTCCGACCTTCACAAAAAAAGTTATTCAAGAATATCTCCTCAGATTTGGGGGAATTTCGTCGGTCGACCTCTTTCGAAGGTCGTACAAGCTCGGGGATGGTACCAATCGATCCGCAGGACCCAAATTAGTCCAGATGCAACCACTTTCCAAGTCTCTCCGACCTTCACAAAAAAAGTTATTCAAGAATATCTCTTTCTCCTATGTGCTTTCATCCCTAACCCTAACCCTAACCCTTCCGAAAGTCGGAGAAGCTCAAGGATGGTACCGATCGATGCGCGCTACCCCATTTAGTGGGGGTAGAGCCTACTTGCAAGTCTCTCCGACCTTCACAAAAAAAGTTATTCAAGAATATCTCTTTCTCCTATGTGCTTTCATCCCTAACCCTAACCCTAACCCTTCCGAAAGTCGGAGAAGCTCAAGGATGGTACCGATCGATGCGCGCTACCCCATTTAGTGGGGGTAGAGCCTACTTGCAAGTCTCTCCGACCTTCACAAAAAAAGTTATTCAAGAATATCTCTTTCTCCTATGTGCTTTCATCCCTAACCCTAACCCTAACCCTTCCGAAAGTCGGAGAAGCTCAAGGATGGTACCAATTGATGCGCGCTACCCCATTTAGTGGGGGTAGAGCCTACTTGCAAGTCTCTCCGACCTTCACAAAAAAAGTTATTCAAGAATATCTCTTTCTCCTATGTGCTTTCATCCCTAACACTAACCCTAACCCTTCCGAAAGTCGGAGAAGCTCAAGGATGGTACCGATCGATGCGCGCAACCCCATTTAGTGGGGGTAGAGCCTACTTGCAAGTCTCTCCGACCTTCACAAAAAAAGTTATTCAAGAATATCTCCTCAGATTTGGGGGAATTTCGTCGGTCGACCTCTTTCGAAGGTCGTACAAGCTCGGGGATGGTACCAATCGATCCGCAGGACCCAAATTAGTCCAGATGCAACCACTTTCCAAGTCTCTCCGACCTTCACAAAAAAAGTTATTCAAGAATATCTCTTTCTCCTATGTGCTTTCATCCCTAACCCTAACCCTAACCCTTCCGAAAGTCGGAGAAGCTCAAGGATGGTACCGATCGATGCGCGCTACCCCATTTAGTGGGGGTAGAGCCTACTTGCAAGTCTCTCCGACCTTCACAAAAAAAGTTATTCAAGAATATCTCTTTCTCCTATGTGCTTTCATCCCTAACCCTAACCCTAACCCTTCCGAAAGTCGGAGAAGCTCAAGGATGGTACCGATCGATGCGCGCTACCCCATTTAGTGGGGGTAAAGCCTACTTGCAAGTCTCTCCGACCTTCACAAAAAAAGTTATTTAAGAATATCTCTTTCTCCTATGTGCTTTCATCCCTAACCCTAACCCTAACCCTTCCGAAAGTCGGAGAAGCTCAAGGATGGTACCGATCGATGCGCGCTACCCCATTTAGTGGGGGTAGAGCCTACTTGCAAGTCTCTCCGACCTTCACAAAAAAAGTTATTCAAGAATATCTCCTCAGATTTGGGGGAATTTCGTCGGTCGACCTCTTTCGAAGGTCGTACAAGCTCGGGGATGGTACCAATCGATCCGCAGGACCCAAATTAGTCCAGATGCAACCACTTTCCAAGTCTCTCCGACCTTCACAAAAAAAGTTATTCAAGAATATCTCTTTCTCCTATGTGCTTTCATCCCTAACCCTAACCCTAACCCTTCCGAAAGTCGGAGAAGCTCAAGGATGGTACCGATCGATGCGCGCTACCCCATTTAGTGGGGGTAGAGCCTACTTGCAAGTCTCTCCGACCTTCACAAAAAAAGTTATTCAAGAATATCTCTTTCTCCTATGTGCTTTCATCCCTAACCCTAACCCTAACCCTTCCGAAAGTCGGAGAAGCTCAAGGATGGTACCGATCGATGCGCGCTACCCCATTTAGTGGGGGTAGAGCCTACTTGCAAGTCTCTCCGACCTTCACAAAAAAAGTTATTCAAGAATATCTCTTTCTCCTATGTGCTTTCATCCCTAACCCTAACCCTAACCCTTCCGAAAGTCGGAGAAGCTCAAGGATGGTACCAATTGATGCGCGCTACCCCATTTAGTGGGGGTAGAGCCTACTTGCAAGTCTCTCCGACCTTCACAAAAAAAGTTATTCAAGAATATCTCTTTCTCCTATGTGCTTTCATCCCTAACCCTAACCCTAACCCTTCCGAAAGTCGGAGAAGCTCAAGGATGGTACCGATCGATGTGCGCAACCCCATTTAGTGGGGGTAGAGCCTACTTGCAAGTCTCTCCGACCTTCACAAAAAAAGTTATTCAAGAATATCTCCTCAGATTTGGGGGAATTTCGTCGGTCGACCTCTTTCGAAGGTCGTACAAGCTCGGGGATGGTACCAATCGATCCGCAGGACCCAAATTAGTCCAGATGCAACCACTTTCCAAGTCTCTCCGACCTTCACAAAAAAAGTTATTCAAGAATATCTCTTTCTCCTATGTGCTTTCATCCCTAACCCTAACCCTAACCCTTCCGAAAGTCGGAGAAGCTCAAGGATGGTACCGATCGATGCGCGCTACCCCATTTAGTGGGGGTAGAGCCTACTTGCAAGTCTCTCCGACCTTCACAAAAAAAGTTATTCAAGAATATCTCTTTCTCCTATGTGCTTTCATCCCTAACCCTAACCCTAACCCTTCCGAAAGTCGGAGAAGCTCAAGGATGGTACCGATCGATGCGCGCAACCCCATTTAGTGGGGGTAGAGCCTACTTGCAAGTCTCTCCGACCTTCACAAAAAAAGTTATTCAAGAATATCTCCTCAGATTTGGGGGAATTTCGTCGGTCGACCTCTTCCGAAGGTCGTACAAGCTCGGGGATGGTACCAATCGATCCGCAGGACCCAAATTAGTCCAGATGCAACCACTTTCCAAGTCTCTCCGACCTTCACAAAAAAAGTTATTCAAGAATATCTCTTTCTCCTATGTGCTTTCATCCCTAACCCTAACCCTAACCCTTCCGAAAGTCGGAGAAGCTCAAGGATGGTACCGATCGATGCGCGCTACCCCATTTAGTGGGGGTAGAGCCTACTTGCAAGTCTCTCCGACCTTCACAAAAAAAGTTATTCAAGAATATCTCTTTCTCCTATGTGCTTTCATCCCTAACCCTAACCCTTCCGAAAGTCGGAGAAGCTCAAGGATGGTACCGATCGATGCGCGCAACCCCATTTAGTGGGGGTAGAGCCTACTTGCAAGTCTCTCCGACCTTCACAAAAAAAGTTATTCAAGAATATCTCCTCAGATTTGGGGGAATTTCGTCGGTCGACCTCTTTCGAAGGTCGTACAAGCTCGGGGATGGTACCAATCGATCCGCAGGACCCAAATTAGTCCAGATGCAACCACTTTCCAAGTCTCTCCGACCTTCACAAAAAAAGTTATTCAAGAATATCTCTTTCTCCTATGTGCTTTCATCCCTAACCCTAACCCTAACCCTTCCGAAAGTCGGAGAAGCTCAAGGATGGTACCGATCGATGCGCGCTACCCCATTTAGTGGGGGTAGAGCCTACTTGCAAGTCTCTCCGACCTTCACAAAAAAAGTTATTCAAGAATATCTCCTCAGATTTGGGGGAATTTCGTCGGTCGACCTCTTCCGAAGGTCGTACAAGCTCGGGGATGGTACCAATCGATCCGCAGGACCCAAATTAGTCCAGATGCAACCACTTTCCAAGTCTCTCCGACCTTCACAAAAAAAGTTATTCAAGAATATCTCTTTCTCCTATGTGCTTTCATCCCTAACCCTAACCCTAACCCTTCCGAAAGTCGGAGAAGCTCAAGGATGGTACCGATCGATGCGCGCTACCCCATTTAGTGGGGGTAGAGCCTACTTGCAAGTCTCTCCGACCTTCACAAAAAACGTTATTCAAGAATATCTCTTTCTCCTATGTGCTTTCATCCCTAACCCTAACCCTAACCCTTCCGAAAGTCGGAGAAGCTCAAGGATGGTACCGATCGATGCGCGCTACCCCATTTAGTGGGGGTAGAGCCTACTTGCAAGTCTCTCCGACCTTCACAAAAAAAGTTATTCAAGAATATCTCCTCAGATTTGGGGGAATTTCGTCGGTCGACCTCTTCCGAAGGTCGTACAAGCTCGGGGATGGTACCAATCGATCTGCAGGACCCAAATTAGTCCAGATGCAACCACTTTCCAAGTCTCTCCGACCTTCACAAAAAAAGTTATTCAAGAATATCTCTTTCTCCTATGTGCTTTCATCCCTAACCCTAACCCTAACCCTTCCGAAAGTCGGAGAAGCTCAAGGATGGTACCGATCGATGCGCGCTACCCCATTTAGTGGGGGTAGAGCCTACTTGCAAGTCTCTCCGACCTTCACAAAAAAAGTTATTCAAGAATATCTCCTCAGATTTGGGGGAATTTCGTCGGTCGACCTCTTCCGAAGGTCGTACAAGCTCGGGGATGGTACCAATCGATCCGCAGGACCCAAATTAGTCCAGATGCAACCACTTTCCAAGTCTCTCCGACCTTCACAAAAAAAGTTATTCAAGAATATCTCTTTCTCCTATGTGCTTTCATCCCTAACCCTAACCCTAACCCTTCCGAAAGTCGGAGAAGCTCAAGGATGGTACCGATCGATGCGCGCTACCCCATTTAGTGGGGGTAGAGCCTACTTGCAAGTCTCTCCGACCTTCACAAAAAACGTTATTCAAGAATATCTCTTTCTCCTATGTGCTTTCATCCCTAACCCTAACCCTAACCCTTCCGAAAGTCGGAGAAGCTCAAGGATGGTACCGATCGATGCGCGCTACCCCATTTAGTGGGGGTAGAGCCTACTTGCAAGTCTCTCCGACCTTCACAAAAAAAGTTATTCAAGAATATCTCTTTCTCCTATGTGCTTTCATCCCTAACCCTAACCCTAACCCTTCCGAAAGTCGGAGAAGCTCAAGGATGGTACCGATCGATGCGCGCAACCCCATTTAGTGGGGGTAGAGCCTACTTGCAAGTCTCTCCGACCTTCACAAAAAAAGTTATTCAAGAATATCTCCTCAGATTTGGGGGAATTTCGTCGGTCGACCTCTTCCGAAGGTCGTACAAGCTCGGGGATGGTACCAATCGATCCGCAGGACCCAAATTAGTCCAGATGCAACCACTTTTCAAGTCTCTCCGACCTTCACAAAAAAAGTTATTCAAGAATATCTCTTTCTCCTATGTGCTTTCATCCCTAACCCTAACCCTAACCCTTCAGAAAGTCGGAGAAGCTCAAGGATGGTACCGATCGATGCGCGCTACCCCATTTAGTGGGGGTAGAGCCTACTTGCAAGTCTCTCCGACCTTCACAAAAAAAGTTATTCAAGAATATCTCTTTCTCCTATGTGCTTTCATCCCTAACCCTAACCCTTCCGAAAGTCGGAGAAGCTCAAGGATGGTACCGATCGATGCGCGCAACCCCATTTAGTGGGGGTAGAGCCTACTTGCAAGTCTCTCCGACCTTCACAAAAAAAGTTATTCAAGAATATCTCCTCAGATTTGGGGGAATTTCGTCGGTCGACCTCTTTCGAAGGTCGTACAAGCTCGGGGATGGTACCAATCGATCCGCAGGACCCAAATTAGTCCAGATGCAACCACTTTCCAAGTCTCTCCGACCTTCACAAAAAAAGTTATTCAAGAATATCTCTTTCTCCTATGTGCTTTCATCCCTAACCCTAACCCTAACCCTTCCGAAAGTCGGAGAAGCTCAAGGATGGTACCGATCGATGCGCGCTACCCCATTTAGTGGGGGTAGAGCCTACTTGCAAGTCTCTCCGACCTTCACAAAAAAAGTTATTCAAGAATATCTCTTTCTCCTATGTGCTTTCATCCCTAACCCTAACCCTAACCCTTCCGAAAGTCGGAGAAGCTCAAGGATGGTACCGATCGATGCGCGCAACCCCATTTAGTGGGGGTAGAGCCTACTTGCAAGTCTCTCCGACCTTCACAAAAAAAGTTATTCAAGAATATCTCCTCAGATTTGGGGGAATTTCGTCGGTCGACCTCTTCCGAAGGTCGTACAAGCTCGGGGATGGTACCAATCGATCCGCAGGACCCAAATTAATCCAGATGCAACCACTTTCCAAGTCTCTCCGACCTTCACAAAAAAAGTTATTCAAGAATATCTCTTTCTCCTATGTGCTTTCATCCCTAACCCTAACCCTAACCCTTCCGAAAGTCGGAGAAGCTCAAGGATGGTACCGATCGATGCGCGCTACCCCATTTAGTGGGGGTAGAGCCTACTTGCAAGTCTCTCCGACCTTCACAAAAAAAGTTATTCAAGAATATCTCTTTCTCCTATGTGCTTTCATCCCTAACCCTAACCCTAACCCTTCCGAAAGTCGGAGAAGCTCAAGGATGGTACCGATCGATGCGCGCAACCCCATTTAGTGGGGGTAGAGCCTACTTGCAAGTCTCTCCGACCTTCACAAAAAAAGTTATTCAAGAATATCTCCTCAGATTTGGGGGAATTTCGTCGGTCGACCTCTTTCGAAGGTCGTACAAGCTCGGGGATGGTACCAATCGATCCGCAGGACCCAAATTAGTCCAGATGCAACCACTTTCCAAGTCTCTCCGACCTTCACAAAAAAAGTTATTCAAGAATATCTCTTTCTCCTATGTGCTTTCATCCCTAACCCTAACCCTAACCCTTCCGAAAGTCGGAGAAGCTCAAGGATGGTACCGATCGATGCGCGCTACCCCATTTAGTGGGGGTAGAGCCTACTTGCAAGTCTCTCCGACCTTCACAAAAAAAGTTATTCAAGAATATCTCTTTCTCCTATGTGCTTTCATCCCTAACCCTAACCCTAACCCTTCCGAAAGTCGGAGAAGCTCAAGGATGGTACCGATCGATGCGCGCTACCCCATTTAGTGGGGGTAAAGCCTACTTGCAAGTCTCTCCGACCTTCACAAAAAAAGTTATTTAAGAATATCTCTTTCTCCTATGTGCTTTCATCCCTAACCCTAACCCTAACCCTTCCGAAAGTCGGAGAAGCTCAAGGATGGTACCGATCGATGCGCGCTACCCCATTTAGTGGGGGTAGAGCCTACTTGCAAGTCTCTCCGACCTTCACAAAAAAAGTTATTCAAGAATATCTCCTCAGATTTGGGGGAATTTCGTCGGTCGACCTCTTTCGAAGGTCGTACAAGCTCGGGGATGGTACCAATCGATCCGCAGGACCCAAATTAGTCCAGATGCAACCACTTTCCAAGTCTCTCCGACCTTCACAAAAAAAGTTATTCAAGAATATCTCTTTCTCCTATGTGCTTTCATCCCTAACCCTAACCCTAACCCTTCCGAAAGTCGGAGAAGCTCAAGGATGGTACCGATCGATGCGCGCTACCCCATTTAGTGGGGGTAGAGCCTACTTGCAAGTCTCTCCGACCTTCACAAAAAAAGTTATTCAAGAATATCTCCTCAGATTTGGGGGAATTTCGTCGGTCGACCTCTTTCGAAGGTCGTACAAGCTCGGGGATGGTACCAATCGATCCGCAGGACCCAAATTAGTCCAGATGCAACCACTTTCCAAGTCTCTCCGACCTTCACAAAAAAAGTTATTCAAGAATATCTCTTTCTCCTATGTGCTTTCATCCCTAACCCTAACCCTAACCCTTCCGAAAGTCGGAGAAGCTCAAGGATGGTACCGATCGATGCGCGCTACCCCATTTAGTGGGGGTAGAGCCTACTTGCAAGTCTCTCCGACCTTCACAAAAAAAGTTATTCAAGAATATCTCTTTCTCCTATGTGCTTTCATCCCTAACCCTAACCCTAACCCTTCCGAAAGTCGGAGAAGCTCAAGGATGGTACCGATCGATGCGCGCTACCCCATTTAGTGGGGGTAGAGCCTACTTGCAAGTCTCTCCGACCTTCACAAAAAAAGTTATTCAAGAATATCTCTTTCTCCTATGTGCTTTCATCCCTAACCCTAACCCTAACCCTTCCGAAAGTCGGAGAAGCTCAAGGATGGTACCAATTGATGCGCGCTACCCCATTTAGTGGGGGTAGAGCCTACTTGCAAGTCTCTCCGACCTTCACAAAAAAAGTTATTCAAGAATATCTCTTTCTCCTATGTGCTTTCATCCCTAACCCTAACCCTAACCCTTCCGAAAGTCGGAGAAGCTCAAGGATGGTACCGATCGATGTGCGCAACCCCATTTAGTGGGGGTAGAGCCTACTTGCAAGTCTCTCCGACCTTCACAAAAAAAGTTATTCAAGAATATCTCCTCAGATTTGGGGGAATTTCGTCGGTCGACCTCTTTCGAAGGTCGTACAAGCTCGGGGATGGTACCAATCGATCCGCAGGACCCAAATTAGTCCAGATGCAACCACTTTCCAAGTCTCTCCGACCTTCACAAAAAAAGTTATTCAAGAATATCTCTTTCTCCTATGTGCTTTCATCCCTAACCCTAACCCTAACCCTTCCGAAAGTCGGAGAAGCTCAAGGATGGTACCGATCGATGCGCGCTACCCCATTTAGTGGGGGTAGAGCCTACTTGCAAGTCTCTCCGACCTTCACAAAAAAAGTTATTCAAGAATATCTCTTTCTCCTATGTGCTTTCATCCCTAACCCTAACCCTAACCCTTCCGAAAGTCGGAGAAGCTCAAGGATGGTACCGATCGATGCGCGCAACCCCATTTAGTGGGGGTAGAGCCTACTTGCAAGTCTCTCCGACCTTCACAAAAAAAGTTATTCAAGAATATCTCCTCAGATTTGGGGGAATTTCGTCGGTCGACCTCTTCCGAAGGTCGTACAAGCTCGGGGATGGTACCAATCGATCCGCAGGACCCAAATTAGTCCAGATGCAACCACTTTCCAAGTCTCTCCGACCTTCACAAAAAAAGTTATTCAAGAATATCTCTTTCTCCTATGTGCTTTCATCCCTAACCCTAACCCTAACCCTTCCGAAAGTCGGAGAAGCTCAAGGATGGTACCGATCGATGCGCGCTACCCCATTTAGTGGGGGTAGAGCCTACTTGCAAGTCTCTCCGACCTTCACAAAAAAAGTTATTCAAGAATATCTCTTTCTCCTATGTGCTTTCATCCCTAACCCTAACCCTAACCCTTCCGAAAGTCGGAGAAGCTCAAGGATGGTACCGATCGATGCGCGCAACCCCATTTAGTGGGGGTAGAGCCTACTTGCAAGTCTCTCCGACCTTCACAAAAAAAGTTATTCAAGAATATCTCCTCAGATTTGGGGGAATTTCGTCGGTCGACCTCTTCCGAAGGTCGTACAAGCTCGGGGATGGTACCAATCGATCCGCAGGACCCAAATTAGTCCAGATGCAACCACTTTCCAAGTCTCTCCGACCTTCACAAAAAAAGTTATTCAAGAATATCTCTTTCTCCTATGTGCTTTCATCCCTAACCCTAACCCTAACCCTTCCGAAAGTCGGAGAAGCTCAAGGATGGTACCGATCGATGCGCGCTACCCCATTTAGTGGGGGTAGAGCCTACTTGCAAGTCTCTCCGACCTTCACAAAAAAAGTTATTCAAGAATATCTCTTTCTCCTATGTGCTTTCATCCCTAACCCTAACCCTAACCCTTCCGAAAGTCGGAGAAGCTCAAGGATGGTACCGATCGATGCGCGCAACCCCATTTAGTGGGGGTAGAGCCTACTTGCAAGTCTCTCCGACCTTCACAAAAAAAGTTATTCAAGAATATCTCCTCAGATTTGGGGGAATTTCGTCGGTCGACCTCTTTCGAAGGTCGTACAAGCTCGGGGATGGTACCAATCGATCCGCAGGACCCAAATTAGTCCAGATGCAACCACTTTCCAAGTCTCTCCGACCTTCACAAAAAAAGTTATTCAAGAATATCTCTTTCTCCTATGTGCTTTCATCCCTAACCCTAACCCTAACCCTTCCGAAAGTCGGAGAAGCTCAAGGATGGTACCGATCGATGCGCGCTACCCCATTTAGTGGGGGTAGAGCCTACTTGCAAGTCTCTCCGACCTTCACAAAAAAAGTTATTCAAGAATATCTCCTCAGATTTGGGGGAATTTCGTCGGTCGACCTCTTCCGAAGGTCGTACAAGCTCGGGGATGGTACCAATCGATCTGCAGGACCCAAATTAGTCCAGATGCAACCACTTTCCAAGTCTCTCCGACCTTCACAAAAAAAGTTATTCAAGAATATCTCTTTCTCCTATGTGCTTTCATCCCTAACCCTAACCCTAACCCTTCCGAAAGTCGGAGAAGCTCAAGGATGGTACCGATCGATGCGCGCTACCCCATTTAGTGGGGGTAGAGCCTACTTGCAAGTCTCTCCGACCTTCACAAAAAAAGTTATTCAAGAATATCTCTTTCTCCTATGTGCTTTCATCCCTAACCCTAACCCTAACCCTTCCGAAAGTCGGAGAAGCTCAAGGATGGTACCGATCGATGCGCGCAACCCCATTTAGTGGGGGTAGAGCCTACTTGCAAGTCTCTCCGACCTTCACAAAAAAAGTTATTCAAGAATATCTCCTCAGATTTGGGGGAATTTCGTCGGTCGACCTCTTTCGAAGGTCGTACAAGCTCGGGGATGGTACCAATCGATCCGCAGGACCCAAATTAGTCCAGATGCAACCACTTTCCAAGTCTCTCCGACCTTCACAAAAAAAGTTATTCAAGAATATCTCTTTCTCCTATGTGCTTTCATCCCTAACCCTAACCCTAACCCTTCCGAAAGTCGGAGAAGCTCAAGGATGGTACCGATCGATGCGCGCTACCCCATTTAGTGGGGGTAGAGCCTACTTGCAAGTCTCTCCGACCTTCACAAAAAAAGTTATTCAAGAATATCTCCTCAGATTTGGGGGAATTTCGTCGGTCGACCTCTTCCGAAGGTCGTACAAGCTCGGGGATGGTACCAATCGATCTGCAGGACCCAAATTAGTCCAGATGCAACCACTTTCCAAGTCTCTCCGACCTTCACAAAAAAAGTTATTCAAGAATATCTCTTTCTCCTATGTGCTTTCATCCCTAACCCTAACCCTAACCCTTCCGAAAGTCGGAGAAGCTCAAGGATGGTACCGATCGATGCGCGCTACCCCATTTAGTGGGGGTAGAGCCTACTTGCAAGTCTCTCCGACCTTCACAAAAAACGTTATTCAAGAATATCTCTTTCTCCTATGTGCTTTCATCCCTAACCCTAACCCTAACCCTTCCGAAAGTCGGAGAAGCTCAAGGATAGTACCGATCGATGCGCGCTACCCCATTTAGTGGGGGTAGAGCCTACTTGCAAGTCTCTCCGACCTTCACAAAAAAAGTTATTCAAGAATATCTCCTCAGATTTGGGGGAATTTCGTCGGTCGACCTCTTCCGAAGGTCGTACAAGCTCGGGGATGGTACCAATCGATCCGCAGGACCCAAATTAGTCCAGATGCAACCACTTTCCAAGTCTCTCCGACCTTCACAAAAAAAGTTATTCAAGAATATCTCTTTCTCCTATGTGCTTTCATCCCTAACCCTAACCCTAACCCTTCCGAAAGTCGGAGAAGCTCAAGGATGGTACCGATCGATGCGCGCTACCCCATTTAGTGGGGGTAGAGCCTACTTGCAAGTCTCTCCGACCTTCACAAAAAACGTTATTCAAGAATATCTCTTTCTCCTATGTGCTTTCATCCCTAACCCTAACCCTAACCCTTCCGAAAGTCGGAGAAGCTCAAGGATGGTACCGATCGATGCGCGCTACCCCATTTAGTGGGGGTAGAGCCTACTTGCAAGTCTCTCCGACCTTCACAAAAAAAGTTATTCAAGAATATCTCCTCAGATTTGGGGGAATTTCGTCGGTCGACCTCTTCCGAAGGTCGTACAAGCTCGGGGATGGTACCAATCGATCTGCAGGACCCAAATTAGTCCAGATGCAACCACTTTCCAAGTCTCTCCGACCTTCACAAAAAAAGTTATTCAAGAATATCTCTTTCTCCTATGTGCTTTCATCCCTAACCCTAACCCTAACCCTTCCGAAAGTCGGAGAAGCTCAAGGATGGTACCGATCGATGCGCGCTACCCCATTTAGTGGGGGTAGAGCCTACTTGCAAGTCTCTCCGACCTTCACAAAAAAAGTTATTCAAGAATATCTCCTCAGATTTGGGGGAATTTCGTCGGTCGACCTCTTCCGAAGGTCGTACAAGCTCGGGGATGGTACCAATCGATCCGCAGGACCCAAATTAGTCCAGATGCAACCACTTTCCAAGTCTCTCCGACCTTCACAAAAAAAGTTATTCAAGAATATCTCTTTCTCCTATGTGCTTTCATCCCTAACCCTAACCCTAACCCTTCCGAAAGTCGGAGAAGCTCAAGGATGGTACCGATCGATGCGCGCTACCCCATTTAGTGGGGGTAGAGCCTACTTGCAAGTCTCTCCGACCTTCACAAAAAACGTTATTCAAGAATATCTCTTTCTCCTATGTGCTTTCATCCCTAACCCTAACCCTAACCCTTCCGAAAGTCGGAGAAGCTCAAGGATGGTACCGATCGATGCGCGCTACCCCATTTAGTGGGGGTAGAGCCTACTTGCAAGTCTCTCCGACCTTCACAAAAAAAGTTATTCAAGAATATCTCTTTCTCCTATGTGCTTTCATCCCTAACCCTAACCCTAACCCTTCCGAAAGTCGGAGAAGCTCAAGGATGGTACCGATCGATGCGCGCAACCCCATTTAGTGGGGGTAGAGCCTACTTGCAAGTCTCTCCGACCTTCACAAAAAAAGTTATTCAAGAATATCTCCTCAGATTTGGGGGAATTTCGTCGGTCGACCTCTTCCGAAGGTCGTACAAGCTCGGGGATGGTACCAATCGATCCGCAGGACCCAAATTAGTCCAGATGCAACCACTTTTCAAGTCTCTCCGACCTTCACAAAAAAAGTTATTCAAGAATATCTCTTTCTCCTATGTGCTTTCATCCCTAACCCTAACCCTAACCCTTCAGAAAGTCGGAGAAGCTCAAGGATGGTACCGATCGATGCGCGCTACCCCATTTAGTGGGGGTAGAGCCTACTTGCAAGTCTCTCCGACCTTCACAAAAAAAGTTATTCAAGAATATCTCTTTCTCCTATGTGCTTTCATCCCTAACCCTAACCCTTCCGAAAGTCGGAGAAGCTCAAGGATGGTACCGATCGATGCGCGCAACCCCATTTAGTGGGGGTAGAGCCTACTTGCAAGTCTCTCCGACCTTCACAAAAAAAGTTATTCAAGAATATCTCCTCAGATTTGGGGGAATTTCGTCGGTCGACCTCTTTCGAAGGTCGTACAAGCTCGGGGATGGTACCAATCGATCCGCAGGACCCAAATTAGTCCAGATGCAACCACTTTCCAAGTCTCTCCGACCTTCACAAAAAAAGTTATTCAAGAATATCTCTTTCTCCTATGTGCTTTCATCCCTAACCCTAACCCTAACCCTTCCGAAAGTCGGAGAAGCTCAAGGATGGTACCGATCGATGCGCGCTACCCCATTTAGTGGGGGTAGAGCCTACTTGCAAGTCTCTCCGACCTTCACAAAAAAAGTTATTCAAGAATATCTCTTTCTCCTATGTGCTTTCATCCCTAACCCTAACCCTAACCCTTCCGAAAGTCGGAGAAGCTCAAGGATGGTACCGATCGATGCGCGCAACCCCATTTAGTGGGGGTAGAGCCTACTTGCAAGTCTCTCCGACCTTCACAAAAAAAGTTATTCAAGAATATCTCCTCAGATTTGGGGGAATTTCGTCGGTCGACCTCTTCCGAAGGTCGTACAAGCTCGGGGATGGTACCAATCGATCTGCAGGACCCAAATTAGTCCAGATGCAACCACTTTCCAAGTCTCTCCGACCTTCACAAAAAAAGTTATTCAAGAATATCTCTTTCTCCTATGTGCTTTCATCCCTAACCCTAACCCTAACCCTTCCGAAAGTCGGAGAAGCTCAAGGATGGTACCGATCGATGCGCGCTACCCCATTTAGTGGGGGTAGAGCCTACTTGCAAGTCTCTCCGACCTTCACAAAAAAAGTTATTCAAGAATATCTCCTCAGATTTGGGGGAATTTCGTCGGTCGACCTCTTCCGAAGGTCGTACAAGCTCGGGGATGGTACCAATCGATCCGCAGGACCCAAATTAGTCCAGATGCAACCACTTTCCAAGTCTCTCCGACCTTCACAAAAAAAGTTATTCAAGAATATCTCTTTCTCCTATGTGCTTTCATCCCTAACCCTAACCCTAACCCTTCCGAAAGTCGGAGAAGCTCAAGGATGGTACCGATCGATGCGCGCTACCCCATTTAGTGGGGGTAGAGCCTACTTGCAAGTCTCTCCGACCTTCACAAAAAACGTTATTCAAGAATATCTCTTTCTCCTATGTGCTTTCATCCCTAACCCTAACCCTAACCCTTCCGAAAGTCGGAGAAGCTCAAGGATGGTACCGATCGATGCGCGCTACCCCATTTAGTGGGGGTAGAGCCTACTTGCAAGTCTCTCCGACCTTCACAAAAAAAGTTATTCAAGAATATCTCTTTCTCCTATGTGCTTTCATCCCTAACCCTAACCCTAACCCTTCCGAAAGTCGGAGAAGCTCAAGGATGGTACCGATCGATGCGCGCAACCCCATTTAGTGGGGGTAGAGCCTACTTGCAAGTCTCTCCGACCTTCACAAAAAAAGTTATTCAAGAATATCTCCTCAGATTTGGGGGAATTTCGTCGGTCGACCTCTTCCGAAGGTCGTACAAGCTCGGGGATGGTACCAATCGATCCGCAGGACCCAAATTAGTCCAGATGCAACCACTTTTCAAGTCTCTCCGACCTTCACAAAAAAAGTTATTCAAGAATATCTCTTTCTCCTATGTGCTTTCATCCCTAACCCTAACCCTAACCCTTCAGAAAGTCGGAGAAGCTCAAGGATGGTACCGATCGATGCGCGCTACCCCATTTAGTGGGGGTAGAGCCTACTTGCAAGTCTCTCCGACCTTCACAAAAAAAGTTATTCAAGAATATCTCTTTCTCCTATGTGCTTTCATCCCTAACCCTAACCCTTCCGAAAGTCGGAGAAGCTCAAGGATGGTACCGATCGATGCGCGCAACCCCATTTAGTGGGGGTAGAGCCTACTTGCAAGTCTCTCCGACCTTCACAAAAAAAGTTATTCAAGAATATCTCCTCAGATTTGGGGGAATTTCGTCGGTCGACCTCTTTCGAAGGTCGTACAAGCTCGGGGATGGTACCAATCGATCCGCAGGACCCAAATTAGTCCAGATGCAACCACTTTCCAAGTCTCTCCGACCTTCACAAAAAAAGTTATTCAAGAATATCTCTTTCTCCTATGTGCTTTCATCCCTAACCCTAACCCTAACCCTTCCGAAAGTCGGAGAAGCTCAAGGATGGTACCGATCGATGCGCGCTACCCCATTTAGTGGGGGTAGAGCCTACTTGCAAGTCTCTCCGACCTTCACAAAAAAAGTTATTCAAGAATATCTCTTTCTCCTATGTGCTTTCATCCCTAACCCTAACCCTAACCCTTCCGAAAGTCGGAGAAGCTCAAGGATGGTACCGATCGATGCGCGCAACCCCATTTAGTGGGGGTAGAGCCTACTTGCAAGTCTCTCCGACCTTCACAAAAAAAGTTATTCAAGAATATCTCCTCAGATTTGGGGGAATTTCGTCGGTCGACCTCTTCCGAAGGTCGTACAAGCTCGGGGATGGTACCAATCGATCCGCAGGACCCAAATTAATCCAGATGCAACCACTTTCCAAGTCTCTCCGACCTTCACAAAAAAAGTTATTCAAGAATATCTCTTTCTCCTATGTGCTTTCATCCCTAACCCTAACCCTAACCCTTCCGAAAGTCGGAGAAGCTCAAGGATGGTACCGATCGATGCGCGCTACCCCATTTAGTGGGGGTAGAGCCTACTTGCAAGTCTCTCCGACCTTCACAAAAAAAGTTATTCAAGAATATCTCTTTCTCCTATGTGCTTTCATCCCTAACCCTAACCCTAACCCTTCCGAAAGTCGGAGAAGCTCAAGGATGGTACCGATCGATGCGCGCAACCCCATTTAGTGGGGGTAGAGCCTACTTGCAAGTCTCTCCGACCTTCACAAAAAAAGTTATTCAAGAATATCTCCTCAGATTTGGGGGAATTTCGTCGGTCGACCTCTTTCGAAGGTCGTACAAGCTCGGGGATGGTACCAATCGATCCGCAGGACCCAAATTAGTCCAGATGCAACCACTTTCCAAGTCTCTCCGACCTTCACAAAAAAAGTTATTCAAGAATATCTCTTTCTCCTATGTGCTTTCATCCCTAACCCTAACCCTAACCCTTCCGAAAGTCGGAGAAGCTCAAGGATGGTACCGATCGATGCGCGCTACCCCATTTAGTGGGGGTAGAGCCTACTTGCAAGTCTCTCCGACCTTCACAAAAAAAGTTATTCAAGAATATCTCTTTCTCCTATGTGCTTTCATCCCTAACCCTAACCCTAACCCTTCCGAAAGTCGGAGAAGCTCAAGGATGGTACCGATCGATGCGCGCTACCCCATTTAGTGGGGGTAGAGCCTACTTGCAAGTCTCTCCGACCTTCACAAAAAAAGTTATTCAAGAATATCTCTTTCTCCTATGTGCTTTCATCCCTAACCCTAACCCTAACCCTTCCGAAAGTCGGAGAAGCTCAAGGATGGTACCAATTGATGCGCGCTACCCCATTTAGTGGGGGTAGAGCCTACTTGCAAGTCTCTCCGACCTTCACAAAAAAAGTTATTCAAGAATATCTCTTTCTCCTATGTGCTTTCATCCCTAACCCTAACCCTAACCCTTCCGAAAGTCGGAGAAGCTCAAGGATGGTACCGATCGATGTGCGCAACCCCATTTAGTGGGGGTAGAGCCTACTTGCAAGTCTCTCCGACCTTCACAAAAAAAGTTATTCAAGAATATCTCCTCAGATTTGGGGGAATTTCGTCGGTCGACCTCTTTCGAAGGTCGTACAAGCTCGGGGATGGTACCAATCGATCCGCAGGACCCAAATTAGTCCAGATGCAACCACTTTCCAAGTCTCTCCGACCTTCACAAAAAAAGTTATTCAAGAATATCTCTTTCTCCTATGTGCTTTCATCCCTAACCCTAACCCTAACCCTTCCGAAAGTCGGAGAAGCTCAAGGATGGTACCGATCGATGCGCGCTACCCCATTTAGTGGGGGTAGAGCCTACTTGCAAGTCTCTCCGACCTTCACAAAAAAAGTTATTCAAGAATATCTCTTTCTCCTATGTGCTTTCATCCCTAACCCTAACCCTAACCCTTCCGAAAGTCGGAGAAGCTCAAGGATAGTACCGATCGATGCGCGCAACCCCATTTAGTGGGGGTAGAGCCTACTTGCAAGTCTCTCCGACCTTCACAAAAAAAGTTATTCAAGAATATCTCCTCAGATTTGGGGGAATTTCGTCGGTCGACCTCTTCCGAAGGTCGTACAAGCTCGGGGATGGTACCAATCGATCCGCAGGACCCAAATTAGTCCAGATGCAACCACTTTCCAAGTCTCTCCGACCTTCACAAAAAAAGTTATTCAAGAATATCTCTTTCTCCTATGTGCTTTCATCCCTAACCCTAACCCTAACCCTTCCGAAAGTCGGAGAAGCTCAAGGATGGTACCGATCGATGCGCGCTACCCCATTTAGTGGGGGTAGAGCCTACTTGCAAGTCTCTCCGACCTTCACAAAAAAAGTTATTCAAGAATATCTCTTTCTCCTATGTGCTTTCATCCCTAACCCTAACCCTAACCCTTCCGAAAGTCGGAGAAGCTCAAGGATGGTACCGATCGATGCGCGCAACCCCATTTAGTGGGGGTAGAGCCTACTTGCAAGTCTCTCCGACCTTCACAAAAAAAGTTATTCAAGAATATCTCCTCAGATTTGGGGGAATTTCGTCGGTCGACCTCTTCCGAAGGTCGTACAAGCTCGGGGATGGTACCAATCGATCCGCAGGACCCAAATTAGTCCAGATGCAACCACTTTCCAAGTCTCTCCGACCTTCACAAAAAAAGTTATTCAAGAATATCTCTTTCTCCTATGTGCTTTCATCCCTAACCCTAACCCTAACCCTTCCGAAAGTCGGAGAAGCTCAAGGATGGTACCGATCGATGCGCGCTACCCCATTTAGTGGGGGTAGAGCCTACTTGCAAGTCTCTCCGACCTTCACAAAAAAAGTTATTCAAGAATATCTCTTTCTCCTATGTGCTTTCATCCCTAACCCTAACCCTAACCCTTCCGAAAGTCGGAGAAGCTCAAGGATGGTACCGATCGATGCGCGCAACCCCATTTAGTGGGGGTAGAGCCTACTTGCAAGTCTCTCCGACCTTCACAAAAAAAGTTATTCAAGAATATCTCCTCAGATTTGGGGGAATTTCGTCGGTCGACCTCTTTCGAAGGTCGTACAAGCTCGGGGATGGTACCAATCGATCCGCAGGACCCAAATTAGTCCAGATGCAACCACTTTCCAAGTCTCTCCGACCTTCACAAAAAAAGTTATTCAAGAATATCTCTTTCTCCTATGTGCTTTCATCCCTAACCCTAACCCTAACCCTTCCGAAAGTCGGAGAAGCTCAAGGATGGTACCGATCGATGCGCGCTACCCCATTTAGTGGGGGTAGAGCCTACTTGCAAGTCTCTCCGACCTTCACAAAAAAAGTTATTCAAGAATATCTCCTCAGATTTGGGGGAATTTCGTCGGTCGACCTCTTCCGAAGGTCGTACAAGCTCGGGGATGGTACCAATCGATCCGCAGGACCCAAATTAGTCCAGATGCAACCACTTTCCAAGTCTCTCCGACCTTCACAAAAAAAGTTATTCAAGAATATCTCTTTCTCCTATGTGCTTTCATCCCTAACCCTAACCCTAACCCTTCCGAAAGTCGGAGAAGCTCAAGGATGGTACCGATCGATGCGCGCTACCCCATTTAGTGGGGGTAGAGCCTACTTGCAAGTCTCTCCGACCTTCACAAAAAACGTTATTCAAGAATATCTCTTTCTCCTATGTGCTTTCATCCCTAACCCTAACCCTAACCCTTCCGAAAGTCGGAGAAGCTCAAGGATGGTACCGATCGATGCGCGCTACCCCATTTAGTGGGGGTAGAGCCTACTTGCAAGTCTCTCCGACCTTCACAAAAAAAGTTATTCAAGAATATCTCCTCAGATTTGGGGGAATTTCGTCGGTCGACCTCTTCCGAAGGTCGTACAAGCTCGGGGATGGTACCAATCGATCTGCAGGACCCAAATTAGTCCAGATGCAACCACTTTCCAAGTCTCTCCGACCTTCACAAAAAAAGTTATTCAAGAATATCTCTTTCTCCTATGTGCTTTCATCCCTAACCCTAACCCTAACCCTTCCGAAAGTCGGAGAAGCTCAAGGATGGTACCGATCGATGCGCGCTACCCCATTTAGTGGGGGTAGAGCCTACTTGCAAGTCTCTCCAACCTTCACAAAAAAAGTTATTCAAGAATATCTCTTTCTCCTATGTGCTTTCATCCCTAACCCTAACCCTAACCCTTCCGAAAGTCGGAGAAGCTCAAGGATGGTACCGATCGATGCGCGCTACCCCATTTAGTGGGGGTAGAGCCTACTTGCAAGTCTCTCCGACCTTCACAAAAAAAGTTATTCAAGAATATCTCTTTCTCCTATGTGCTTTCATCCCTAACCCTAACCCTAACCCTTCCGAAAGTCGGAGAAGCTCAAGGATGGTACCGATCGATGCGCGCTACCCCATTTAGTGGGGGTAGAGCCTACTTGCAAGTCTCTCCGACCTTCACAAAAAAAGTTATTCAAGAATATCTCTTTCTCCTATGTGCTTTCATCCCTAACCCTAACCCTAACCCTTCCGAAAGTCGGAGAAGCTCAAGGATGGTACCGATCGATGTGCGCAACCCCATTTAGTGGGGGTAGAGCCTACTTGCAAGTCTCTCCGACCTTCACAAAAAAAGTTATTCAAGAATATCTCCTCAGATTTGGGGGAATTTCGTCGGTCGACCTCTTTCGAAGGTCGTACAAGCTCGGGGATGGTACCAATCGATCCGCAGGACCCAAATTAGTCCAGATGCAACCACTTTCCAAGTCTCTCCGACCTTCACAAAAAAAGTTATTCAAGAATATCTCTTTCTCCTATGTGCTTTCATCCCTAACCCTAACCCTAACCCTTCCGAAAGTCGGAGAAGCTCAAGGATGGTACCGATCGATGCGCGCTACCCCATTTAGTGGGGGTAGAGCCTACTTGCAAGTCTCTCCGACCTTCACAAAAAAAGTTATTCAAGAATATCTCTTTCTCCTATGTGCTTTCATCCCTAACCCTAACCCTAACCCTTCCGAAAGTCGGAGAAGCTCAAGGATGGTACCGATCGATGCGCGCAACCCCATTTAGTGGGGGTAGAGCCTACTTGCAAGTCTCTCCGACCTTCACAAAAAAAGTTATTCAAGAATATCTCCTCAGATTTGGGGGAATTTCGTCGGTCGACCTCTTCCGAAGGTCGTACAAGCTCGGGGATGGTACCAATCGATCCGCAGGACCCAAATTAGTCCAGATGCAACCACTTTTCAAGTCTCTCCGACCTTCACAAAAAAAGTTATTCAAGAATATCTCTTTCTCCTATGTGCTTTCATCCCTAACCCTAACCCTAACCCTTCAGAAAGTCGGAGAAGCTCAAGGATGGTACCGATCGATGCGCGCTACCCCATTTAGTGGGGGTAGAGCCTACTTGCAAGTCTCTCCGACCTTCACAAAAAAAGTTATTCAAGAATATCTCTTTCTCCTATGTGCTTTCATCCCTAACCCTAACCCTAACCCTTCCGAAAGTCGGAGAAGCTCAAGGATGGTACCGATCGATGCGCGCAACCCCATTTAGTGGGGGTAGAGCCTACTTGCAAGTCTCTCCGACCTTCACAAAAAAAGTTATTCAAGAATATCTCCTCAGATTTGGGGGAATTTCGTCGGTCGACCTCTTCCGAAGGTCGTACAAGCTCGGGGATGGTACCAATCGATCCGCAGGACCCAAATTAGTCCAGATGCAACCACTTTTCAAGTCTCTCCGACCTTCACAAAAAAAGTTATTCAAGAATATCTCTTTCTCCTATGTGCTTTCATCCCTAACCCTAACCCTAACCCTTCAGAAAGTCGGAGAAGCTCAAGGATGGTACCGATCGATGCGCGCTACCCCATTTAGTGGGGGTAGAGCCTACTTGCAAGTCTCTCCGACCTTCACAAAAAAAGTTATTCAAGAATATCTCTTTCTCCTATGTGCTTTCATCCCTAACCCTAACCCTAACCCTTCCGAAAGTCGGAGAAGCTCAAGGATGGTACCGATCGATGCGCGCAACCCCATTTAGTGGGGGTAGAGCCTACTTGCAAGTCTCTCCGACCTTCACAAAAAAAGTTATTCAAGAATATCTCCTCAGATTTGGGGGAATTTCGTCGGTCGACCTCTTCCGAAGGTCGTACAAGCTCGGGGATGGTACCAATCGATCCGCAGGACCCAAATTAATCCAGATGCAACCACTTTCCAAGTCTCTCCGACCTTCACAAAAAAAGTTATTCAAGAATATCTCTTTCTCCTATGTGCTTTCATCCCTAACCCTAACCCTAACCCTTCAGAAAGTCGGAGAAGCTCAAGGATGGTACCGATCGATGCGCGCTACCCCATTTAGTGGGGGTAGAGCCTACTTGCAAGTCTCTCCGACCTTCACAAAAAAAGTTATTCAAGAATATCTCTTTCTCCTATGTGCTTTCATCCCTAACCCTAACCCTAACCCTTCAGAAAGTCGGAGAAGCTCAAGGATGGTACCGATCGATGCGCGCTACCCCATTTAGTGGGGGTAGAGCCTACTTGCAAGTCTCTCCGACCTTCACAAAAAAAGTTATTCAAGAATATCTCTTTCTCCTATGTGCTTTCATCCCTAACCCTAACCCTAACCCTTCCGAAAGTCGGAGAAGCTCAAGGATGGTACCGATCGATGCGCGCAACCCCATTTAGTGGGGGTAGAGCCTACTTGCAAGTCTCTCCGACCTTCACAAAAAAAGTTATTCAAGAATATCTCCTCAGATTTGGGGGAATTTCGTCGGTCGACCTCTTTCGAAGGTCGTACAAGCTCGGGGATGGTACCAATCGATCCGCAGGACCCAAATTAGTCCAGATGCAACCACTTTCCAAGTCTCTCCGACCTTCACAAAAAAAGTTATTCAAGAATATCTCTTTCTCCTATGTGCTTTCATCCCTAACCCTAACCCTAACCCTTCCGAAAGTCGGAGAAGCTCAAGGATGGTACCGATCGATGCGCGCTACCCCATTTAGTGGGGGTAGAGCCTACTTGCAAGTCTCTCCGACCTTCACAAAAAAAGTTATTCAAGAATATCTCTTTCTCCTATGTGCTTTCATCCCTAACCCTAACCCTAACCCTTCCGAAAGTCGGAGAAGCTCAAGGATGGTACCGATCGATGCGCGCAACCCCATTTAGTGGGGGTAGAGCCTACTTGCAAGTCTCTCCGACCTTCACAAAAAAAGTTATTCAAGAATATCTCCTCAGATTTGGGGGAATTTCGTCGGTCGACCTCTTCCGAAGGTCGTACAAGCTCGGGGATGGTACCAATCGATCCGCAGGACCCAAATTAATCCAGATGCAACCACTTTCCAAGTCTCTCCGACCTTCACAAAAAAAGTTATTCAAGAATATCTCTTTCTCCTATGTGCTTTCATCCCTAACCCTAACCCTAACCCTTCCGAAAGTCGGAGAAGCTCAAGGATGGTACCGATCGATGCGCGCTACCCCATTTAGTGGGGGTAGAGCCTACTTGCAAGTCTCTCCGACCTTCACAAAAAAAGTTATTCAAGAATATCTCTTTCTCCTATGTGCTTTCATCCCTAACCCTAACCCTAACCCTTCCGAAAGTCGGAGAAGCTCAAGGATGGTACCGATCGATGCGCGCAACCCCATTTAGTGGGGGTAGAGCCTACTTGCAAGTCTCTCCGACCTTCACAAAAAAAGTTATTCAAGAATATCTCCTCAGATTTGGGGGAATTTCGTCGGTCGACCTCTTTCGAAGGTCGTACAAGCTCGGGGATGGTACCAATCGATCCGCAGGACCCAAATTAGTCCAGATGCAACCACTTTCCAAGTCTCTCCGACCTTCACAAAAAAAGTTATTCAAGAATATCTCTTTCTCCTATGTGCTTTCATCCCTAACCCTAACCCTAACCCTTCCGAAAGTCGGAGAAGCTCAAGGATGGTACCGATCGATGTGCGCTACCCCATTTAGTGGGGGTAGAGCCTACTTGCAAGTCTCTCCGACCTTCACAAAAAAAGTTATTCAAGAATATCTCTTTCTCCTATGTGCTTTCATCCCTAACCCTAACCCTAACCCTTCCGAAAGTCGGAGAAGCTCAAGGATGGTACCGATCGATGCGCGCTACCCCATTTAGTGGGGGTAGAGCCTACTTGCAAGTCTCTCCGACCTTCACAAAAAAAGTTATTCAAGAATATCTCCTCAGATTTGGGGGAATTTCGTCGGTCGACCTCTTCCGAAGGTCGTACAAGCTCGGGGATGGTACCAATCGATTCGCAGGACCCAAATTAGTCCAGATGCAACCACTTTCCAAGTCTCTCCGACCTTCACAAAAAAAGTTATTCAAGAATATCTCTTTCTCCTATGTGCTTTCATCCCTAACCCTAACCCTAATCCTTCCGAAAGTCGGAGAAGCTCAAGGATGGTACCGATCGATGTGCGCTACCCCATTTAGTGGGGGTAGAGCCTACTTGCAAGTCTCTCCGACCTTCACAAAAAAAGTTATTCAAGAATATCTCTTTCTCCTATGTGCTTTCATCCCTAACCCTAACCCTAACCCTTCCGAAAGTCGGAGAAGCTCAAGGATGGTACCGATCGATGCGCGCAACCCCATTTAGTGGGGGTAGAGCCTACTTGCAAGTCTCTCCGACCTTCACAAAAAAAGTTATTCAAGAATATCTCCTCAGATTTGGGGGAATTTCGTCGGTCGACCTCTTCCGAAGGTCGTACAAGCTCGGGGATGGTACCAATCGATCAGCAGGACCCAAATTAGTCCAGATGCAACCACTTTCCAAGTCTCTCCGACCTTCACAAAAAAAGTTATTCAAGAATATCTCTTTCTCCTATGTGCTTTCATCCCTAACCCTAACCCTAACCCTTCCGAAAGTCGGAGAAGCTCAAGGATGGTACCAATCGATGCGCGCTACCCCATTTAGTGGGGGTAGAGCCTACTTGCAAGTCTCTCCGACCTTCACAAAAAAAGTTATTCAAGAATATCTCTTTCTCCTATGTGCTTTCATCCCTAACCCTAACCCTAACCCTTCCGAAAGTCGGAGAAGCTCAAGGATGGTACCGATCGATGCGCGCAACCCCATTTAGTGGGGGTAGAGTAGAGCCTACTTGCAAGTCTCTCCGACCTTCACAAAAAAAGTTATTCAAGAATATCTCCTCAGATTTGGGGGAATTTCGTCGGTCGACCTCTTCCGAAGGTCGTACAAGCTCGGGGATGGTACCAATCGATCTGCAGGACCCAAATTAGTCCAGATGCAACCACTTTCCAAGTCTCTCCGACCTTCACAAAAAAAGTTATTCAAGAATATCTCTTTCTCCTATGTGCTTTCATCCCTAACCCTAACCCTAATCCTTCCGAAAGTCGGAGAAGCTCAAGGATGGTACCGATCGATGTGCGCTACCCCATTTAGTGGGGGTAGAGCCTACTTGCAAGTCTCTCCGACCTTCACAAAAAAAGTTATTCAAGAATATCTCTTTCTCCTATGTGCTTTCATCCCTAACCCTAACCCTAACCCTTCCGAAAGTCGGAGAAGCTCAAGGATGGTACCGATCGATGCGCGCTACCCCATTTAGTGGGGGTAGAGCCTACTTGCAAGTCTCTCCGACCTTCACAAAAAAAGTTATTCAAGAATATCTCTTTCTCCTATGTGCTTTCATCCCTAACCCTAACCCTAACCCTTCCGAAAGTCGGAGAAGCTCAAGGATGGTACTGATCGATGCGCGCTACCCCATTTAGTGGGGGTAGAGCCTACTTGCAAGTCTCTCCGACCTTCACAAAAAAAGTTATTCAAGAATATCTCTTTCTCCTATGTGCTTTCATCCCTAACCCTAACCCTAACCCTTCCGAAAGTCGGAGAAGCTCAAGGATGGTACTGGTCGATGCGCGCAACCCCATTTAGTGGGGGTAGAGCCTACTTGCAAGTCTCTCCGACCTTCACAAAAAAAGTTATTCAAGAATATCTCCTCAGATTTGGGGGAATTTCGTCGGTCGACCTCTTCCGAAGGTCGTACAAGCTCGGGGATGGTACCAATCGATCCGCAGGACCCAAATTAGTCCAGATGCAACCACTTTCCAAGTCTCTCCGACCTTCACAAAAAAAGTTATTCAAGAATATCTCTTTCTCCTATGTGCTTTCATCCCTAACCCTAACCCTAACCCTTCCGAAAGTCGGAGAAGCTCAAGGATGGTACCGATCGATGCGCGCTACCCCATTTAGTGGGGGTAGAGCCTACTTGCAAGTCTCTCCGACCTTCACAAAAAACGTTATTCAAGAATATCTCTTTCTCCTATGTGCTTTCATCCCTAACCCTAACCCTAACCCTTCCGAAAGTCGGAGAAGCTCAAGGATGGTACCGATCGATGCGCGTTACCCCATTTAGTGGGGGTAGAGCCTACTTGCAAGTCTCTCCGACCTTCACAAAAAAAGTTATTCAAGAATATCTCCTCAGATTTGGGGGAATTTCGTCGGTCGACCTCTTCCGAAGGTCGTACAAGCTCGGGGATGGTACCAATCGATCTGCAGGACCCAAATTAGTCCAGATGCAACCACTTTCCAAGTCTCTCCGACCTTCACAAAAAAAGTTATTCAAGAATATCTCTTTCTCCTATGTGCTTTCATCCCTAACCCTAACCCTAACCCTTCCGAAAGTCGGAGAAGCTCAAGGATGGTACCGATCGATGCGCGCTACCCCATTTAGTGGGGGTAGAGCCTACTTGCAAGTCTCTCCGACCTTCACAAAAAAAGTTATTCAAGAATATCTCTTTCTCCTATGTGCTTTCATCCCTAACCCTAACCCTAACCCTTCCGAAAGTCGGAGAAGCTCAAGGATGGTACCGATCGATGCGCGCTACCCCATTTAGTGGGGGTAGAGCCTACTTGCAAGTCTCTCCGACCTTCACAAAAAAAGTTATTCAAGAATATCTCTTTCTCCTATGTGCTTTCATCCCTAACCCTAACCCTAACCCTTCCGAAAATCGGAGAAGCTCAAGGATGGTACCGATCGATGCGCGCTACCCCATTTAGTGGGGGTAGAGCCTACTTGCAAGTCTCTCCGACCTTCACAAAAAAAGTTATTCAAGAATATCTCTTTCTCCTATGTGCTTTCATCCCTAACCCTAACCCTAACCCTTCCGAAAGTCGGAGAAGCTCAAGGATGGTACCGATCGATGCGCGCAACCCCATTTAGTGGGGGTAGAGCCTACTTGCAAGTCTCTCCGACCTTCACAAAAAAAGTTATTCAAGAATATCTCCTCAGATTTGGGGGAATTTCGTCGGTCGACCTCTTCCGAAGGTCGTACAAGCTCGGGGATGGTACCAATCGATCAGCAGGACCCAAATTAGTCCAGATGCAACCACTTTCCAAGTCTCTCCGACCTTCACAAAAAAAGTTATTCAAGAATATCTCTTTCTCCTATGTGCTTTCATCCCTAACCCTAACCCTAACCCTTCCGAAAGTCGGAGAAGCTCAAGGATGGTACCAATCGATGCGCGCTACCCCATTTAGTGGGGGTAGAGCCTACTTGCAAGTCTCTCCGACCTTCACAAAAAAAGTTATTCAAGAATATCTCTTTCTCCTATGTGCTTTCATCCCTAACCCTAACCCTAACCCTTCCGAAAGTCGGAGAAGCTCAAGGATGGTACCGATCGATGTGCGCTACCCCATCTAGTGGGGGTAGAGCCTACTTGCAAGTCTCTCCGACCTTCACAAAAAAAGTTATTCAAGAATATCTCCTCAGATTTGGGGGAATTTCGTCGGTCGACCTCTTCCGAAGGTCGTACAAGCTCGGGGATGGTACCAATCGATCCGCAGGACCCAAATTAGTCCAGATGCAACCACTTTCCAAGTCTCTCCGACCTTCACAAAAAAAGTTATTCAAGAATATCTCTTTCTCCTATGTGCTTTCATCCCTAACCCTAACCCTAACCCTTCCGAAAGTAGGAGAAGCTCAAGGATGGTACCGATCGATGCGCGCTACCCCATTTAGTGGGGGTAGAGCCTACTTGCAAGTCTCTCCGACCTTCACAAAAAAAGTTATTCAAGAATATCTCTTTCTCCTATGTGCTTTCATCCCTAACCCTAACCCTAACCCTTCCGAAAGTCGGAGAAGCTCAAGGATGGTACCGATCGATGCGCGCTACCCCATTTAGTGGGGGTAGAGCCTACTTGCAAGTCTCTCCGACCTTCACAAAAAAAGTTATTCAAGAATATCTCCTCAGATTTGGGGGAATTTCGTCGGTCGACCTCTTCCGAAGGTCGTACAAGCTCGGGGATGGTACCAATCGATCAGCAGGACCCAAATTAGTCCAGATGCAACCACTTTCCAAGTCTCTCCGACCTTCACAAAAAAAGTTATTCAAGAATATCTCTTTCTCCTATGTGCTTTCATCCCTAACCCTAACCCTAACCCTTCCGAAAGTCGGAGAAGCTCAAGGATGGTACCGATCGATGCGCGCTACCCCATTTAGTGGGGGTAGAGCCTACTTGCAAGTCTCTCCGACCTTCACAAAAAAAGTTATTCAAGAATATCTCTTTCTCCTATGTGCTTTCATCCCTAACCCTAACCCTAACCCTTCCGAAAGTCGGAGAAGCTCAAGGATGTTACCGATCGATGCGCGCTACCCCATTTAGTGGGGGTAGAGCCTACTTGCAAGTCTCTCCGACCTTCACAAAAAAAGTTATTCAAGAATATCTCTTTCTCCTATGTGCTTTCATCCCTAACCCTAACCCTAACCCTTCCGAAAGTCGGAGAAGCTCAAGGATGGTACCGATCGATGCGCGCTACCCCATTTAGTGGGGGTAGAGCCTACTTGCAAGTCTCTCCGACCTTCACAAAAAAAGTTATTCAAGAATATCTCTTTCTCCTATGTGCTTTCATCCCTAACCCTAACCCTAACCCTTCCGAAAGTCGGAGAAGCTCAAGGATGGTACCGATCGATGCGCGCTAACCCATTTAGTGGGGGTAGAGCCTACTTGCAAGTCTCTCCGACCTTCACAAAAAAAGTTATTCAAGAATATCTCCTCAGATTTGGGGGAATTTCGTCGGTCGACCTCTTCCGAAGGTCGTACAAGCTCGGGGATGGTACCAATCGATCCGCAGGACCCAAATTAGTCCAGATGCAACCACTTTCCAAGTCTCTCCGACCTTCACAAAAAAAGTTATTCAAGAATATCTCTTTCTCCTATGTGCTTTCATCCCTAACCCTAACCCTAACCCTTCCGAAAGTCGGAGAAGCTCAAGGATAGTACCGATCGATGCGCGCTACCCCATTTAGTGGGGGTAGAGCCTACTTGCAAGTCTCTCCGACCTTCACAAAAAAAGTTATTCAAGAATATCTCTTTCTCCTATGTGCTTTCATCCCTAACCCTAACCCTAACCCTTCCGAAAGTCGGAGAAGCTCAAGGATGGTACTGGTCGATGCGCGCAACCCCATTTAGTGGGGGTAGAGCCTACTTGCAAGTCTCTCCGACCTTCACAAAAAAAGTTATTCAAGAATATCTCCTCAGATTTGGGGGAATTTCGTCAGTCGACCTCTTCCGAAGGTCGTACAAGCTCGGGGATGGTACCAATCGATCCGCAGGACCCAAATTAGTCCAGATGCAACCACTTTCCAAGTCTCTCCGACCTTCACAAAAAAAGTTATTCAAGAATATCTCTTTCTCCTATGTGCTTTCATCCCTAACCCTAACCCTAACCCTTCCGAAAGTCGGAGAAGCTCAAGGATGGTACCGATCGATGCGCGCTACCCCATTTAGTGGGGGTAGAGCCTACTTGCAAGTCTCTCCGACCTTCACAAAAAAAGTTATTCAAGAATATCTCTTTCTCCTATGTGCTTTCATCCCTAACCCTAACCCTAACCCTTCCGAAAGTCGGAGAAGCTCAAGGATGGTACCGATCGATGCGCGCTACCCCATTTAGTGGGGGTAGAGCCTACTTGCAAGTCTCTCCGACCTTCACAAAAAAAGTTATTCAAGAATATCTCCTCAGATTTGGGGGAATTTCGTCGGTCGACCTCTTCCGAAGGTCGTACAAGCTCGGGGATGGTACCAATCGATCCGCAGGACCCAAATTAGTCCAGATGCAACCACTTTTCAAGTCTCTCCGACCTTCACAAAAAAAGTTATTCAAGAATATCTCTTTCTCCTATGTGCTTTCATCCCTAACCCTAACCCTAACCCTTCCGAAAGTCGGAGAAGCTCAAGGATGGTACCGATCGATGCGCGCTACCCCATTTAGTGGGGGTAGAGCCTACTTGCAAGTCTCTCCGACCTTCACAAAAAAAGTTATTCAAGAATATCTCTTTCTCCTATGTGCTTTCATCCCTAACCCTAACCCTAACCCTTCCGAAAGTCGGAGAAGCTCAAGGATGGTACCGATCGATGCGCGCAACCCCATTTAGTGGGGGTAGAGCCTACTTGCAAGTCTCTCCGACCTTCACAAAAAAAGTTATTCAAGAATATCTCCTCAGATTTGGGGGAATTTCGTCGGTCGACCTCTTTCGAAGGTCGTACAAGCTCGGGGATGGTACCAATCGATCAGCAGGACCCAAATTAGTCCAGATGCAACCACTTTCCAAGTCTCTCCGACCTTCACAAAAAAAGTTATTCAAGAATATCTCTTTCTCCTATGTGCTTTCATCCCTAACCCTAACCCTAACCCTTCCGAAAGTCGGAGAAGCTCAAGGATGGTACCGATCGATGCGCGCTACCCCATTTAGTGGGGGTAGAGCCTACTTGCAAGTCTCTCCGACCTTCACAAAAAAAGTTATTCAAGAATATCTCTTTCTCCTATGTGCTTTCATCCCTAACCCTAACCCTAACCCTTCCGAAAGTCGGAGAAGCTCAAGGATGGTACCGATCGATGCGCGCTACCCCATTTAGTGGGGGTAGAGCCTACTTGCAAGTCTCTCCGACCTTCACAAAAAAAGTTATTCAAGAATATCTCTTTCTCCTATGTGCTTTCATCCCTAACCCTAACCCTAACCCTTCCGAAAGTCGGAGAAGCTCAAGGATGGTACTGGTCGATGCGCGCAACCCCATTTAGTGGGGGTAGAGCCTACTTGCAAGTCTCTCCGACCTTCACAAAAAAAGTTATTCAAGAATATCTCCTCAGATTTGGGGGAATTTCGTTGGTCGACCTCTTCCGAAGGTCGTACAAGCTCGGGGATGGTACCAATCGATCCGCAGGACCCAAATTAGTCCAGATGCAACCACTTTCCAAGTCTCTCCGACCTTCACAAAAAAAGTTATTCAAGAATATCTCTTTCTCCTATGTGCTTTCATCCCTAACCCTAACCCTAACCCTTCCGAAAGTCGGAGAAGCTCAAGGATGGTACCGATCGATGCGCGCTACCCCATTTAGTGGGGGTAGAGCCTACTTGCAAGTCTCTCGGACCTTCACAAAAAAAGTTATTCAAGAATATCTCTTTCTCCTATGTGCTTTCATCCCTAACCCTAACCCTAACCCTTCCGAAAGTCGGAGAAGCTCAAGGATGGTACCGATCGATGCGCGCTACCCCATTTAGTGGGGGTAGAGCCTACTTGCAAGTCTCTCCGACCTTCACAAAAAAAGTTATTCAAGAATATCTCCTCAGATTTGGGGGAATTTCGTCGGTCGACCTCTTCCAAAGGTCGTACAAGCTCGGGGATGGTACCAATCGATCTGCAGGACCCAAATTAGTCCAGATGCAACCACTTTCCAAGTCTCTCCGACCTTCACAAAAAAAGTTATTCAAGAATATCTCTTTCTCCTATGTGCTTTCATCCCTAACCCTAACCCTAACCCTTCCGAAAATCGGAGAAGCTCAAGGATGGTACCGATCGATGCGCGCTACCCCATTTAGTGGGGGTAGAGCCTACTTGCAAGTCTCTCCGACCTTCACAAAAAAAGTTATTCAAGAATATCTCTTTCTCCTATGTGCTTTCATCCCTAACCCTAACCCTAACCCTTCCGAAAGTCGGAGAAGCTCAAGGATGGTACCGATCGATGCGCGCTACCCCATTTAGTGGGGGTAGAGCCTACTTGCAAGTCTCTCCGACCTTCACAAAAAAAGTTATTCAAGAATATCTCCTCAGATTTGGGGGAATTTCGTCGGTTGACCTCTTCCGAAGGTCGTACAAGCTCGGGGATGGTACCAATCGATCTGCAGGACCCAAATTAGTCCAGATGCAACCACTTTCCAAGTCTCTCCGACCTTCACAAAAAAAGTTATTCAAGAATATCTCTTTCTCCTATGTGCTTTCATCCCTAACCCTAACCCTAACCCTTCCGAAAGTCGGAGAAGCTCAATGATGGTACCGATCGATGCGCGCTACCCCATTTAGTGGGGGTAGAGCCTACTTGCAAGTCTCTCCGACCTTCACAAAAAAAGTTATTCAAGAATATCTCTTTCTCCTATGTGCTTTCATCCCTAACCCTAACCCTAACCCTTCCGAAAGTCGGAGAAGCTCAAGGATGGTACCGATCGATGCGCGCTACCCCATTTAGTGGGGGTAGAGCCTACTTGCAAGTCTCTCCGACCTTCACAAAAAAAGTTATTCAAGAATATCTCTTTCTCCTATGTGCTTTCATCCCTAACCCTAACCCTAACCCTTCCGAAAGTCGGAGAAGCTCAAGGATGGTACCGATCGATGCGCGCTACCCCATTTAGTGGGGGTAGAGCCTACTTGCAAGTCTCTCCGACCTTCACAAAAAAAGTTATTCAAGAATATCTCTTTCTCCTATGTGCTTTCATCCCTAACCCTAACCCTAACCCTTCCGAAAGTCGGAGAAGCTCATGGATGGTACCGATCGATGCGCGCAACCCCATTTAGTGGGGGTAGAGCCTACTTGCAAGTCTCTCCGACCTTCACAAAAAAAGTTATTCAAGAATATCTCCTCAGATTTGGGGGAATTTCGTCGGTCGACCTCTTCCGAAGGTCGTACAAGCTCGGGGATGGTACCAATCGATCAGCAGGACCCAAATTAGTCCAGATGCAACCACTTTCCAAGTCTCTCCGACCTTCACAAAAAAAGTTATTCAAGAATATCTCTTTCTCCTATGTGCTTTCATCCCTAACCCTAACCCTAACCCTTCCGAAAGTTGGAGAAGCTCAAGGATGGTACCGATCGATGCGCGCTACCCCATTTAGTGGGGGTAGAGCCTACTTGCAAGTCTCTCCGACCTTCACAAAAAAAGTTATTCAAGAATATCTCTTTCTCCTATGTGCTTTCATCCCTAACCCTAACCCTAACCCTTCCGAAAGTCGGAGAAGCTCAAGGATGGTACCGATCGATGCGCGCAACCCCATTTAGTGGGGGTAGAGCCTACTTGCAAGTCTCTCCGACCTTCACAAAAAAAGTTATTCAAGAATATCTCCTCAGATTTGGGGGAATTTCGTCGGTCGACCTCTTTCGAAGGTCGTACAAGCTCGGGGATGGTACCAATCGATCCGCAGGACCCAAATTAGTCCAGATGCAACCACTTTCCAAGTCTCTCCGACCTTCACAAAAAAAGTTATTCAAGAATATCTCTTTCTCCTATGTGCTTTCATCCCTAACCCTAACCCTAACCCTTCCAAAAGTCGGAGAAGCTCAAGGATGGTACCGATCGATGCGCGCTACCCCATTTAGTGGGGGTAGAGCCTACTTGCAAGTCTCTCCGACCTTCACAAAAAAAGTTATTCAAGAATATCTCTTTCTCCTATGTGCTTTCATCCCTAACCCTAACCCTAACCCTTCCGAAAGTCGGAGAAGCTCAAGGATGGTACTGATCGATGTGCGCTACCCCATTTAGTGGGGGTAGAGCCTACTTGCAAGTCTCTCCGACCTTCACAAAAAACGTTATTCAAGAATATCTCTTTCTCCTATGTGCTTTCATCCCTAACCCTAACCCTAACCCTTCCGAAAGTCGGAGAAGCTCAAGGATGGTACCGATCGATGCGCGCTACCCCATTTAGTGGGGGTAGAGCCTACTTGCAAGTCTCTCCGACCTTCACAAAAAAAGTTATTCAAGAATATCTCCTCAGATTTGGGGGAATTTCGTCGGTCGACCTCTTCCGAAGGTCGTACAAGCTCGGGGATGGTACCAATCGATCCGCAGGACCCAAATTAGTCCAGATGCAACCACTTTCCAAGTCTCTCCGACCTTCACAAAAAAAGTTATTCAAGAATATCTCTTTCTCCTATGTGCTTTCATCCCTAACCCTAACCCTAACCCTTCCAAAAGTCGGAGAAGCTCAAGGATGGTACCGATCGATGCGCGCTACCCCATTTAGTGGGGGTAGAGCCTACTTGCAAGTCTCTCCGACCTTCACAAAAAAAGTTATTCAAGAATATCTCTTTCTCCTATGTGCTTTCATCCCTAACCCTAACCCTAACCCTTCCGAAAGTCGGAGAAGCTCAAGGATGGTACCGATCGATGCGCGCTACCCCATTTAGTGGGGGTAGAGCCTACTTGCAAGTCTCTCCGACCTTCACAAAAAAAGTTATTCAAGAATATCTCTTTCTCCTATGTGCTTTCATCCCTAACCCTAACCCTAACCCTTCCGAAAGTCGGAGAAGCTCAAGGATGGTACCGATCGATGCGCGCTACCCCATTTAGTGGGGGTAGAGCCTACTTGCAAGTCTCTCCGACCTTCACAAAAAAAGTTATTCAAGAATATCTCTTTCTCCTATGTGCTTTCATCCCTAACCCTAACCCTAACCCTTCCGAAAGTCGGAGAAGCTCAAGGATGGTACCGATCGATGCGCGCACCCCCATTTAGTGGGGGTAGAGCCTACTTGCAAGTCTCTCCGACCTTCACAAAAAAAGTTATTCAAGAATATCTCCTCAGATTTGGGGGAATTTCGTCGGTCGACCTCTTCCGAAGGTCGTACAAGCTCGGGGATGGTACCAATCGATCCGCAGGACCCAAATTAGTCCAGATGCAACCACTTTCCAAGTCTCTCCGACCTTCACAAAAAAAGTTATTCAAGAATATCTCTTTCTCCTATGTGCTTTCATCCCTAACCCTAACCCTAACCCTTCCGAATGTCGGAGAAGCTCAAGGATGGTACCGATCGATGCGCGCTACCCCATTTAGTGGGGGTAGAGCCTACTTGCAAGTCTCTCCGACCTTCACAAAAAAAGTTATTCAAGAATATCTCTTTCTCCTATGTGCTTTCATCCCTAACCCTAACTCTAACCCTTCCGAAAGTCGGAGAAGCTCAAGGATGGTACCGATCGATGCGCGCAACCCCATTTAGTGGGGGTAGAGCCTACTTGCAAGTCTCTCCGACCTTCACAAAAAAAGTTATTCAAGAATATCTCCTCAGATTTGGGGGAATTTCGTCGGTCGACCTCTTTCGAAGGTCGTACAAGCTCGGGGATGGTACCAATCGATCCGCAGGACCCAAATTAGTCCAGATGCAACCACTTTCCAAGTCTCTCCGACCTTCACAAAAAAAGTTATTCAAGAATATCTCTTTCTCCTATGTGCTTTCATCCCTAACCCTAACCCTAACCCTTCCGAAAGTCGGAGAAGCTCAAGGATGGTACCGATCGATGCGCGCTACCCCATTTAGTGGGGGTAGAGCCTACTTGCAAGTCTCTCCGACCTTCACAAAAAAAGTTATTCAAGAATATCTCTTTCTCCTATGTGCTTTCATCCCTAACCCTAACCCTAACCCTTCCGAAAGTCGGAGAAGCTCAAGGATGGTACCGATCGATGCGCGCAACCCCATTTAGTGGGGGTAGAGCCTACTTGCAAGTCTCTCCGACCTTCACAAAAAAAGTTATTCAAGAATATCTCCTCAGATTTGGGGGAATTTCGTCGGTCGACCTCTTTCGAAGGTCGTACAAGCTCGGGGATGGTACCAATCGATCCGCAGGACCCAAATTAGTCCAGATGCAACCACTTTCCAAGTCTCTCCGACCTTCACAAAAAAAGTTATTCAAGAATATCTCTTTCTCCTATGTGCTTTCATCCCTAACCCTAACCCTAACCCTTCCGAAAGTCGGAGAAGCTCAAGGATGGTACCGATCGATGCGCGCTACCCCATTTAGTGGGGGTAGAGCCTACTTGCAAGTCTCTCCGACCTTCACAAAAAAAGTTATTCAAGAATATCTCTTTCTCCTATGTGCTTTCATCCCTAACCCTAACCCTAACCCTTCCGAAAGTCGGAGAAGCTCAAGGATGGTACCGATCGATGCGCGCTACCCCATTTAGTGGGGGTAGAGCCTACTTGCAAGTCTCTCCGACCTTCACAAAAAAAGTTATTCAAGAATATCTCTTTCTCCTATGTGCTTTCATCCCTAACCCTAACCCTAACCCTTCCGAAAGTCGGAGAAGCTCAAGGATGGTACTGGTCGATGCGCGCAACCCCATTTAGTGGGGGTAGAGCCTACTTGCAAGTCTCTCCGACCTTCACAAAAAAAGTTATTCAAGAATATCTCCTCAGATTTGGGGGAATTTCGTCGGTCGACCTCTTCCGAAGGTCGTACAAGCTCGGGGATGGTACCAATCGATCCGCAGGACCCAAATTAGTCCAGATGCAACCACTTTCCAAGTCTCTCCGACCTTCACAAAAAAAGTTATTCAAGAATATCTCTTTCTCCTATGTGCTTTCATCCCTAACCCTAACCCTTCCGAAAGTCGGAGAAGCTCAAGGATGGTACCGATCGATGCGCGCTACCCCATTTAGTGGGGGTAGAGCCTACTTGCAAGTCTCTCCGACCTTCACAAAAAAAGTTATTCAAGAATATCTCCTCAGATTTGGGGGAATTTCGTCGGTCGACCTCTTCCGAAGGTCGTACAAGCTCGGGGATGGTACCAATCGATCCGCAGGACCCAAATTAGTCCAGATGCAACCACTTTCCAAGTCTCTCCGACCTTCACAAAAAAAGTTATTCAAGAATATCTCTTTCTCCTATGTGCTTTCATCCCTAACCCTAACCCTAACCCTTCCGAAAGTCGGAGAAGCTCAAGGATGGTACCGATCGATGCGCGCTACCCCATTTAGTGGGGGTAGAGCCTACTTGCAAGTCTCTCCGACCTTCACAAAAAACGTTATTCAAGAATATCTCTTTCTCCTATGTGCTTTCATCCCTAACCCTAACCCTAACCCTTCCGAAAGTCGGAGAAGCTCAAGGATGGTACCGATCGATGCGCGCTACCCCATTTAGTGGGGGTAGAGCCTACTTGCAAGTCTCTCCGACCTTCACAAAAAAAGTTATTCAAGAATATCTCCTCAGATTTGGGGGAATTTCGTCGGTCGACCTCTTCCGAAGGTCGTACAAGCTCGGGGATGGTACCAATCGATCCGCAGGACCCAAATTAGTCCAGATGCAACCACTTTCCAAGTCTCTCCGACCTTCACAAAAAAAGTTATTCAAGAATATCTCTTTCTCCTATGTGCTTTCATCCCTAACCCTAACCCTAACCCTTCCGAAAGTCGGAGAAGCTCAAGGATGGTACCGATCGATGCGCGCTACCCCATTTAGTGGGGGTAGAGCCTACTTGCAAGTCTCTCCGACCTTCACAAAAAAAGTTATTCAAGAATATCTCTTTCTCCTATGTGCTTTCATCCCTAACCCTAACCCTAACCCTTCCGAAAGTCGGAGAAGCTCAAGGATGGTACCGATCGATGCGCGCTACCCCATTTAGTGGGGGTAGAGCCTACTTGCAAGTCTCTCCGACCTTCACAAAAAAAGTTATTCAAGAATATCTCTTTCTCCTATGTGCTTTCATCCCTAACCCTAACCCTTCCGAAAGTCGGAGAAGCTCAAGGATGGTACCGATCGATGCGCGCTACCCCATTTAGTGGGGGTAGAGCCTACTTGCAAGTCTCTCCGACCTTCACAAAAAAAGTTATTCAAGAATATCTCTTTCTCCTATGTGCTTTCATCCCTAACCCTAACCCTAACCCTTCCGAAAGTCGGAGAAGCTCAAGGATGGTACCGATCGATGCGCGCAACCCCATTTAGTGGGGGTAGAGCCTACTTGCAAGTCTCTCCGACCTTCACAAAAAAAGTTATTCAAGAATATCTCCTCAGATTTGGGGGAATTTCGTCGGTCGACCTCTTTCGAAGGTCGTACAAGCTCGGGGATGGTACCAATCGATCCGCAGGACCCAAATTAGTCCAGATGCAACCACTTTCCAAGTCTCTCCGACCTTCACAAAAAAAGTTATTCAAGAATATCTCTTTCTCCTATGTGCTTTCATCCCTAACCCTAACCCTAACCCTTCCGAAAGTCGGAGAAGCTCAAGGATGGTACCGATCGATGCGCGCTACCCCATTTAGTGGGGGTAGAGCCTACTTGCAAGTCTCTCCGACTTTCACAAAAAAAGTTATTCAAGAATATCTCTTTCTCCTATGTGCTTTCATCCCTAACCCTAACCCTAACCCTTCCGAAAGTCGGAGAAGCTCAAGGATGGTACCGATCGATGCGCGCTACCCCATTTAGTGGGGGTAGAGCCTACTTGCAAGTCTCTCCGACCTTCACAAAAAAAGTTATTCAAGAATATCTCTTTCTCCTATGTGCTTTCATCCCTAACCCTAACCCTTCCGAAAGTCGGAGAAGCTCAAGGATGGTACCGATCGATGCGCGCTACCCCATTTAGTGGGGGTAGAGCCTACTTGCAAGTCTCTCCGACCTTCACAAAAAAAGTTATTCAAGAATATCTCTTTCTCCTATGTGCTTTCATCCCTAACCCTAACCCTAACCCTTCCGAAAGTCGGAGAAGCTCAAGGATGGTACCGATCGATGCGCGCAACCCCATTTAGTGGGGGTAGAGCCTACTTGCAAGTCTCTCCGACCTTCACAAAAAAAGTTATTCAAGAATATCTCCTCAGATTTGGGGGAATTTCGTCGGTCGACCTCTTTCGAAGGTCGTACAAGCTCGGGGATGGTACCAATCGATCCGCAGGACCCAAATTAGTCCAGATGCAACCACTTTCCAAGTCTCTCCGACCTTCACAAAAAAAGTTATTCAAGAATATCTCTTTCTCCTATGTGCTTTCATCCCTAACCCTAACCCTAACCCTTCCGAAAGTCGGAGAAGCTCAAGGATGGTACCGATCGATGCGCGCTACCCCATTTAGTGGGGGTAGAGCCTACTTGCAAGTCTCTCCGACCTTCACAAAAAAAGTTATTCAAGAATATCTCTTTCTCCTATGTGCTTTCATCCCTAACCCTAACCCTAACCCTTCCGAAAGTCGGAGAAGCTCAAGGATGGTACCGATCGATGCGCGCTACCCCATTTAGTGGGGGTAGAGCCTACTTGCAAGTCTCTCCGACCTTCACAAAAAAAGTTATTCAAGAATATCTCCTCAGATTTGGGGGAATTTCGTCGGTCGACCTCTTCCGAAGGTCGTACAAGCTCGGGGATGGTACCAATCGATCCGCAGGACCCAAATTAGTCCAGATGCAACCACTTTCCAAGTCTCTCCGACCTTCACAAAAAAAGTTATTCAAGAATATCTCTTTCTCCTATGTGCTTTCATCCCTAACCCTAACCCTAACCCTTCCGAAAGTCGGAGAAGCTCAAGGATGGTACCGATCGATGCGCGCTACCCCATTTAGTGGGGGTAGAGCCTACTTGCAAGTCTCTCCGACCTTCACAAAAAACGTTATTCAAGAATATCTCTTTCTCCTATGTGCTTTCATCCCTAACCCTAACCCTAACCCTTCCGAAAGTCGGAGAAGCTCAAGGATGGTACCGATCGATGTGCGCTACCCCATTTAGTGGGGGTAGAGCCTACTTGCAAGTCTCTCCGACCTTCACAAAAAAAGTTATTCAAGAATATCTCCTCAGATTTGGGGGAATTTCGTCGGTCGACCTCTTCCGAAGGTCGTACAAGCTCGGGGATGGTACCAATCGATCCGCAGGACCCAAATTAGTCCAGATGCAACCACTTTCCAAGTCTCTCCGACCTTCACAAAAAAAGTTATTCAAGAATATCTCTTTCTCCTATGTGCTTTCATCCCTAACCCTAACCCTAACCCTTCCGAAAGTCGGAGAAGCTCAAGGATGGTACCGATCGATGCGCGCTACCCCATTTAGTGGGGGTAGAGCCTACTTGCAAGTCTCTCCGACCTTCACAAAAAAAGTTATTCAAGAATATCTCTTTCTCCTATGTGCTTTCATCCCTAACCCTAACCCTAACCCTTCCGAAAGTCGGAGAAGCTCAAGGATGGTACCGATCGATGCGCGCTACCCCATTTAGTGGGGGTAGAGCCTACTTGCAAGTCTCTCCGACCTTCACAAAAAAAGTTATTCAAGAATATCTCTTTCTCCTATGTGCTTTCATCCCTAACCCTAACCCTAACCCTTCCGAAAGTCGGAGAAGCTCAAGGATGGTACCGATCGATGCGCGCTACCCCATTTAGTGGGGGTAGAGCCTACTTGCAAGTCTCTCCGACCTTCACAAAAAAAGTTATTCAAGAATATCTCTTTCTCCTATGTGCTTTCATCCCTAACCCTAACCCTAACCCTTCCGAAAGTCGGAGAAGCTCAAGGATGGTACCGATCGATGCGCGCAACCCCATTTAGTGGGGGTAGAGCCTACTTGCAAGTCTCTCCGACCTTCACAAAAAAAGTTATTCAAGAATATCTCCTCAGATTTGGGGGAATTTCGTCGGTCGACCTCTTTCGAAGGTCGTACAAGCTCGGGGATGGTACCAATCGATCCGCAGGACCCAAATTAGTCCAGATGCAACCACTTTCCAAGTCTCTCCGACCTTCACAAAAAAAGTTATTCAAGAATATCTCTTTCTCCTATGTGCTTTCATCCCTAACCCTAACCCTAACCCTTCCGAAAGTCGGAGAAGCTCAAGGATGGTACCGATCGATGCGCGCTACCCCATTTAGTGGGGGTAGAGCCTACTTGCAAGTCTCTCCGACCTTCACAAAAAAAGTTATTCAAGAATATCTCTTTCTCCTATGTGCTTTCATCCCTAACCCTAACCCTAACCCTTCCGAAAGTCGGAGAAGCTCAAGGATGGTACCGATCGATGCGCGCTACCCCATTTAGTGGGGGTAGAGCCTACTTGCAAGTCTCTCCGACCTTCACAAAAAAAGTTATTCAAGAATATCTCCTCAGATTTGGGGGAATTTCGTCGGTCGACCTCTTCCGAAGGTCGTACAAGCTCGGGGATGGTACCAATCGATCCGCAGGACCCAAATTAGTCCAGATGCAACCACTTTCCAAGTCTCTCCGACCTTCACAAAAAAAGTTATTCAAGAATATCTCTTTCTCCTATGTGCTTTCATCCCTAACCCTAACCCTAATCCTTCCGAAAGTCGGAGAAGCTCAAGGATGGTACCGATCGATGTGCGCTACCCCATTTAGTGGGGGTAGAGCCTACTTGCAAGTCTCTCCGACCTTCACAAAAAAAGTTATTCAAGAATATCTCTTTCTCCTATGTGCTTTCATCCCTAACCCTAACCCTAACCCTTCCGAAAGTCGGAGAAGCTCAAGGATGGTACTGATCGATGCGCGCTACCCCATTTAGTGGGGGTAGAGCCTACTTGCAAGTCTCTCCGACCTTCACAAAAAAAGTTATTCAAGAATATCTCTTTCTCCTATGTGCTTTCATCCCTAACCCTAACCCTTCCGAAAGTCGGAGAAGCTCAAGGATGGTACCGATCGATGCGCGCTACCCCATTTAGTGGGGGTAGAGCCTACTTGCAAGTCTCTCCGACCTTCACAAAAAAAGTTATTCAAGAATATCTCTTTCTCCTATGTGCTTTCATCCCTAACCCTAACCCTAACCCTTCCGAAAGTCGGAGAAGCTCAAGGATGGTACTGGTCGATGCGCGCAACCCCATTTAGTGGGGGTAGAGCCTACTTGCAAGTCTCTCCGACCTTCACAAAAAAAGTTATTCAAGAATATCTCCTCAGATTTGGGGGAATTTCGTCGGTCGACCTCTTCCGAAGGTCGTACAAGCTCGGGGATGGTACCAATCGATCCGCAGGACCCAAATTAGTCCAGATGCAACCACTTTTCAAGTCTCTCCGACCTTCACAAAAAAAGTTATTCAAGAATATCTCTTTCTCCTATGTGCTTTCATCCCTAACCCTAACCCTAATCCTTCCGAAAGTCGGAGAAGCTCAAGGATGGTACCGATCGATGTGCGCTACCCCATTTAGTGGGGGTAGAGCCTACTTGCAAGTCTCTCCGACCTTCACAAAAAAAGTTATTCAAGAATATCTCTTTCTCCTATGTGCTTTCATCCCTAACCCTAACCCTAACCCTTCCGAAAGTCGGAGAAGCTCAAGGATGGTACCGATCGATGCGCGCTACCCCATTTAGTGGGGGTAGAGCCTACTTGCAAGTCTCTCCGACCTTCACAAAAAAAGTTATTCAAGAATATCTCTTTCTCCTATGTGCTTTCATCCCTAACCCTAACCCTTCCGAAAGTCGGAGAAGCTCAAGGATGGTACCGATCGATGCGCGCTACCCCATTTAGTGGGGGTAGAGCCTACTTGCAAGTCTCTCCGACCTTCACAAAAAAAGTTATTCAAGAATATCTCTTTCTCCTATGTGCTTTCATCCCTAACCCTAACCCTAACCCTTCCGAAAGTCGGAGAAGCTCAAGGATGGTACTGGTCGATGCGCGCAACCCCATTTAGTGGGGGTAGAGCCTACTTGCAAGTCTCTCCGACCTTCACAAAAAAAGTTATTCAAGAATATCTCCTCAGATTTGGGGGAATTTCGTCGGTCGACCTCTTCCGAAGGTCGTACAAGCTCGGGGATGGTACCAATCGATCCGCAGGACCCAAATTAGTCCAGATGCAACCACTTTCCAAGTCTCTCCGACCTTCACAAAAAAAGTTATTCAAGAATATCTCTTTCTCCTATGTGCTTTCATCCCTAACCCTAACCCTAACCCTTCCGAAAGTCGGAGAAGCTCAAGGATGGTACCGATCGATGCGCGCTACCCCATTTAGTGGGGGTAGAGCCTACTTGCAAGTCTCTCCGACCTTCACAAAAAAAGTTATTCAAGAATATCTCTTTCTCCTATGTGCTTTCATCCCTAACCCTAACCCTAACCCTTCCGAAAGTCGGAGAAGCTCAAGGATGGTACCGATCGATGCGCGCTACCCCATTTAGTGGGGGTAGAGCCTACTTGCAAGTCTCTCCGACCTTCACAAAAAAAGTTATTCAAGAATATCTCTTTCTCCTATGTGCTTTCATCCCTAACCCTAACCCTAACCCTTCCGAAAGTCGGAGAAGCTCAAGGATGGTACCGATCGATGCGCGCTACCCCATTTAGTGGGGGTAGAGCCTACTTGCAAGTCTCTCCGACCTTCACAAAAAAAGTTATTCAAGAATATCTCCTCAGATTTGGGGGAATTTCGTCGGTCGACCTCTTACGAAGGTCGTACAAGCTCGGGGATGGTACCAATCGATCTGCAGGACCCAAATTAGTCCAGATGCAACCACTTTCCAAGTCTCTCCGACCTTCACAAAAAAAGTTATTCAAGAATATCTCTTTCTCCTATGTGCTTTCATCCCTAACCCTAACCCTAACCCTTCCGAAAGTCGGAGAAGCTCAAGGATGGTACCGATCGATGCGCGCTACCCCATTTAGTGGGGGTAGAGCCTACTTGCAAGTCTCTCCGACCTTCACAAAAAAAGTTATTCAAGAATATCTCTTTCTCCTATGTGCTTTCATCCCTAACCCTAACCCTAACCCTTCCGAAAGTCGGAGAAGCTCAAGGATGGTACCGATCGATGCGCGCTACCCCATTTAGTGGGGGTAGAGCCTACTTGCAAGTCCTTCCGACCTTCACAAAAAAAGTTGTTCAAGAATATCTCTTTCTCCTATGTGCTTTCATCCCTAACCCTAACCCTAACCCTTCCGAAAGTCGGAGAAGGTCAAGGATGGTACCGATCGATGCGCGCTACCCCATTTAGTGGGGGTAGAGCCTACTTGCAAGTCTCTCCGACCTTCACAAAAAAAGTTATTCAAGAATATCTCTTTCTCCTATGTGCTTTCATCCCTAACCCTAACCCTAACCCTTCCGAAAGTCGGAGAAGCTCAAGGATGGTACTGGTCGATGCGCGCAACCCCATTTAGTGGGGGTAGAGCCTACTTGCAAGTCTCTCCGACCTTCACAAAAAAAGTTATTCAAGAATATCTCCTCAGATTTGGGGGAATTTCGTCGGTCGACCTCTTCCGAAGGTCGTACAAGCTCGGGGATGGTACCAATCGATCCGCAGGACCCAAATTAGTCCAGATGCAACCACTTTCCAAGTCTCTCCGACCTTCACAAAAAAAGTTATTCAAGAATATCTCTTTCTCCTATGTGCTTTCATCCCTAACCCTAACCCTAACCCTTCCGAAAGTCGGAGAAGCTCAAGGATGGTACCGATCGATGCGCGCTACCCCATTTAGTGGGGGTAGAGCCTACTTGCAAGTCTCTCCGACCTTCACAAAAAAAGTTATTCAAGAATATCTCTTTCTCCTATGTGCTTTCATCCCTAACCCTAACCCTAACCCTTCCGAAAGTCGGAGAAGCTCAAGGATGGTACCGATCGATGCGCGCTACCCCATTTAGTGGGGGTAGAGCCTACTTGCAAGTCTCTCCGACCTTCACAAAAAAAGTTATTCAAGAATATCTCTTTCTCCTATGTGCTTTCATCCCTAACCCTAACCCTAACCCTTCCGAAAGTCGGAGAAGCTCAAGGATGGTACCGATCGATGCGCGCTACCCCATTTAGTGGGGGTAGAGCCTACTTGCAAGTCTCTCCGACCTTCACAAAAAAAGTTATTCAAGAATATCTCCTCAGATTTGGGGGAATTTCGTCGGTCGACCTCTTACGAAGGTCGTACAAGCTCGGGGATGGTACCAATCGATCTGCAGGACCCAAATTAGTCCAGATGCAACCACTTTCCAAGTCTCTCCGACCTTCACAAAAAAAGTTATTCAAGAATATCTCTTTCTCCTATGTGCTTTCATCCCTAACCCTAACCCTAACCCTTCCGAAAGTCGGAGAAGCTCAAGGATGGTACCGATCGATGCGCGCTACCCCATTTAGTGGGGGTAGAGCCTACTTGCAAGTCTCTCCGACCTTCACAAAAAAAGTTATTCAAGAATATCTCTTTCTCCTATGTGCTTTCATCCCTAACCCTAACCCTAACCCTTCCGAAAGTCGGAGAAGCTCAAGGATGGTACCGATCGATGCGCGCTACCCCATTTAGTGGGGGTAGAGCCTACTTGCAAGTCCTTCCGACCTTCACAAAAAAAGTTGTTCAAGAATATCTCTTTCTCCTATGTGCTTTCATCCCTAACCCTAACCCTAACCCTTCCGAAAGTCGGAGAAGGTCAAGGATGGTACCGATCGATGCGCGCTACCCCATTTAGTGGGGGTAGAGCCTACTTGCAAGTCTCTCCGACCTTCACAAAAAAAGTTATTCAAGAATATCTCTTTCTCCTATGTGCTTTCATCCCTAACCCTAACCCTAACCCTTCCGAAAGTCGGAGAAGCTCAAGGATGGTACTGATCGATGCGCGCAACCCCATTTAGTGGGGGTAGAGCCTACTTGCAAGTCTCTCCGACCTTCACAAAAAAAGTTATTCAAGAATATCTCCTCAGATTTGGGGGAATTTCGTCGGTCGACCTCTTCCAAAGGTCGTACAAGCTCGGGGATGGTACCAATCGATCAGCAGGACCCAAATTAGTCCAGATGCAACCACTTTCCAAGTCTCTCCGACCTTCACAAAAAAAGTTATTCAAGAATATCTCTTTCTCCTATGTGCTTTCATCCCTAACCCTAACCCTAACCCTTCCGAAAGTCGGAGAAGCTCAAGGATGGTACCGATCGATGCGCGCTACCCCATTTAGTGGGGGTAGAGCCTACTTGCAAGTCTCTCCGACCTTCACAAAAAAAGTTATTCAAGAATATCTCTTTCTCCTATGTGCTTTCATCCCTAACCCTAACCCTTCCGAAAGTCGGAGAAGCTCAAGGATGGTACCGATCGATGCGCGATACCCCATTTAGTGGGGGTAGAGCCTACTTGCAAGTCTCTCCGACCTTCACAAAAAAAGTTATTCAAGAATATCTCTTTCTCCTATGTGCTTTCATCCCTAACCCTAACCCTAACCCTTCCGAAAGTCGGAGAAGCTCAAGGATGGTACTGGTCGATGCGCGCAACCCCATTTAGTGGGGGTAGAGCCTACTTGCAAGTCTCTCCGACCTTCACAAAAAAAGTTATTCAAGAATATCTCCTCAGATTTGGGGGAATTTCGTCGGTCGACCTCTTCCGAAGGTCGTACAAGCTCGGGGATGGTACCAATCGATCCGCAGGACCCAAATTAGTCCAGATGCAACCACTTTCCAAGTCTCTCCGACCTTCACAAAAAAAGTTATTCAAGAATATCTCTTTCTCCTATGTGCTTTCATCCCTAACCCTAACCCTAACCCTTCCGAAAGTCGGAGAAGCTCAAGGATGGTACCGATCGATGCGCGCTACCCCATTTAGTGGGGGTAGAGCCTACTTGCAAGTCTCTCCGACCTTCACAAAAAAAGTTATTCAAGAATATCTCTTTCTCCTATGTGCTTTCATCCCTAACCCTAACCCTAACCCTTCCGAAAGTCGGAGAAGCTCAAGGATGGTACCGATCGATGCGCGCTACCCCATTTAGTGGGGGTAGAGCCTACTTGCAAGTCTCTCCGACCTTCACAAAAAAAGTTATTCAAGAATATCTCCTCAGATTTGGGGGAATTTCGTCGGTCGACCTCTTCCGAAGATCGTACAAGCTCGGGGATGGTACCAATCGATCTGCAGGACCCAAATTAGTCCAGATGCAACCACTTTCCAAGTCTCTCCGACCTTCACAAAAAAAGTTATTCAAGAATATCTCTTTCTCCTATGTGCTTTCATCCCTAACCCTAACCCTAACCCTTCCGAAAGTCGGAGAAGCTCAAGGATGGTACCGATCGATGCGCGCTACCCCATTTAGTGGGGGTAGAGCCTACTTGCAAGTCTCTCCGACCTTCACAAAAAACGTTATTCAAGAATATCTCTTTCTCCTATGTGCTTTCATCCCTAACCCTAACCCTAACCCTTCCGAAAGTCGGAGAAGCTCAAGGATGGTACCGATCGATGCGCGCTACCCCATTTAGTGGGGGTAGAGCCTACTTGCAAGTCCTTCCGACCTTCACAAAAAAAGTTGTTCAAGAATATCTCTTTCTCCTATGTGCTTTCATCCCTAACCCTAACCCTAACCCTTCCGAAAGTCGGAGAAGGTCAAGGATGGTACCGATCGATGCGCGCTACCCCATTTAGTGGGGGTAGAGCCTACTTGCAAGTCTCTCCGACCTTCACAAAAAAAGTTATTCAAGAATATCTCTTTCTCCTATGTGCTTTCATCCCTAACCCTAACCCTAACCCTTCCGAAAGTCGGAGAAGCTCAAGGATGGTACCGATCGATGCGCGCTACCCCATTTAGTGGGGGTAGAGCCTACTTGCAAGTCTCTCCGACCTTCACAAAAAAAGTTATTCAAGAATATCTCTTTCTCCTATGTGCTTTCATCCCTAACCCTAACCCTAACCCTTCCGAAAGTCGGAGAAGCTCAAGGATGGTACCGATCGATGCGCGCTACCCCATTTAGTGGGGGTAGAGCCTACTTGCAAGTCTCTCCGACCTTCACAAAAAACGTTATTCAAGAATATCTCTTTCTCCTATGTGCTTTCATCCCTAACCCTAACCCTAACCCTTCCGAAAGTCGGAGAAGCTCAAGGATGGTACCGATCGATGCGCGCTACCCCATTTAGTGGGGGTAGAGCCTACTTGCAAGTCCTTCCGACCTTCACAAAAAAAGTTGTTCAAGAATATCTCTTTCTCCTATGTGCTTTCATCCCTAACCCTAACCCTAACCCTTCCGAAAGTCGGAGAAGGTCAAGGATGGTACGGATCGATGCGCGCTACCCCATTTAGTGGGGGTAGAGCCTACTTGCAAGTCTCTCCGACCTTCACAAAAAAAGTTATTCAAGAATATCTCTTTCTCCTATGTGCTTTCATCCCTAACCCTAACCCTAACCCTTCCGAAAGTCGGAGAAGCTCAAGGATGGTACTGATCGATGCGCGCAACCCCATTTAGTGGGGGTAGAGCCTACTTGCAAGTCTCTCCGACCTTCACAAAAAAAGTTATTCAAGAATATCTCCTCAGATTTGGGGGAATTTCGTCGGTCGACCTCTTCCGAAGGTCGTACAAGCTCGGGGATGGTACCAATCGATCAGCAGGACCCAAATTAGTCCAGATGCAACCACTTTCCAAGTCTCTCCGACCTTCACAAAAAAAGTTATTCAAGAATATCTCTTTCTCCTATGTGCTTTCATCCCTAACCCTAACCCTAACCCTTCCGAAAGTCGGAGAAGCTCAAGGATGGTACCGATCGATGCGCGCTACCCCATTTAGTGGGGGTAGAGCCTACTTGCAAGTCTCTCCGACCTTCACAAAAAAAGTTATTCAAGAATATCTCTTTCTCCTATGTGCTTTCATCCCTAACCCTAACCCTAACCCTTCCGAAAGTCGGAGAAGCTCAAGGATGGTACCGATCGATGCGCGCAACCCCATTTAGTGGGGGTAGAGCCTACTTGCAAGTCTCTCCGACCTTCACAAAAAAAGTTATTCAAGAATATCTCCTCAGATTTGGGGGAATTTCGTCGGTCGACCTCTTTCGAAGGTCGTACAAGCTCGGGGATGGTACCAATCGATCCGCAGGACCCAAATTAGTCCAGATGCAACCACTTTCCAAGTCTCTCCGACCTTCACAAAAAAAGTTATTCAAGAATATCTCTTTCTCCTATGTGCTTTCATCCCTAACCCTAACCCTAACCCTTCCGAAAGTCGGAGAAGCTCAAGGATGGTACCGATCGATGCGCGCTACCCCATTTAGTGGGGGTAGAGCCTACTTGCAAGTCTCTCCGACCTTCACAAAAAAAGTTATTCAAGAATATCTCTTTCTCCTATGTGCTTTCATCCCTAACCCTAACCCTAACCCTTCCGAAAGTCGGAGAAGCTCAAGGATGGTACTGATCGATGCGCGCTACCCCATTTAGTGGGGGTAGAGCCTACTTGCAAGTCTCTCCGACCTTCACAAAAAAAGTTATTCAAGAATATCTCTTTCTCCTATGTGCTTTCATCCCTAACCCTAACCCTAACCCTTCCGAAAGTCGGAGAAGCTCAAGGATGGTACCGATCGATGCGCGCAACCCCATTTAGTGGGGGTAGAGCCTACTTGCAAGTCTCTCCGACCTTCACAAAAAAAGTTATTCAAGAATATCTCCTCAGATTTGGGGGAATTTCGTCGGTCGACCTCTTTCGAAGGTCGTACAAGCTCGGGGATGGTACCAATCGATCCGCAGGACCCAAATTAGTCCAGATGCAACCACTTTCCAAGTCTCTCCGACCTTCACAAAAAAAGTTATTCAAGAATATCTCTTTCTCCTATGTGCTTTCATCCCTAACCCTAACCCTAACCCTTCCGAAAGTCGGAGAAGCTCAAGGATGGTACCGATCGATGCGCGCTACCCCATTTAGTGGGGGTAGAGCCTACTTGCAAGTCTCTCCGACCTTCACAAAAAAAGTTATTCAAGAATATCTCTTTCTCCTATGTGCTTTCATCCCTAACCCTAACCCTAACCCTTCCGAAAGTCGGAGAAGCTCAAGGATGGTACCGATCGATGCGCGCTACCCCATTTAGTGGGGGTAGAGCCTACTTGCAAGTCTCTCCGACCTTCACAAAAAAAGTTATTCAAGAATATCTCCTCAGATTTGGGGGAATTTCGTCGGTCGACCTCTTCCGAAGGTCGTACAAGCTCGGGGATGGTACCAATCGATCCGCAGGACCCAAATTAGTCCAGATGCAACCACTTTCCAAGTCTCTCCGACCTTCACAAAAAAAGTTATTCAAGAATATCTCTTTCTCCTATGTGCTTTCATCCCTAACCCTAACCCTAATCCTTCCGAAAGTCGGAGAAGCTCAAGGATGGTACCGATCGATGTGCGCTACCCCATTTAGTGGGGGTAGAGCCTACTTGCAAGTCTCTCCGACCTTCACAAAAAAGTTATTCAAGAATATCTCTTTCTCCTATGTGCTTTCATCCCTAACCCTAACCCTAACCCTTCCGAAAGTCGGAGAAGCTCAAGGATGGTACCGATCGATGCGCGCTACCCCATTTAGTGGGGGTAGAGCCTACTTGCAAGTCTCTCCGACCTTCACAAAAAAAGTTATTCAAGAATATCTCTTTCTCCTATGTGCTTTCATCCCTAACCCTAACCCTTCCGAAAGTCGGAGAAGCTCAAGGATGGTACCGATCGATGCGCGCTACCCCATTTAGTGGGGGTAGAGCCTACTTGCAAGTCTCTCCGACCTTCACAAAAAAAGTTATTCAAGAATATCTCTTTCTCCTATGTGCTTTCATCCCTAACCCTAACCCTAACCCTTCCGAAAGTCGGAGAAGCTCAAGGATGGTACTGGTCGATGCGCGCAACCCCATTTAGTGGGGGTAGAGCCTACTTGCAAGTCTCTCCGACCTTCACAAAAAAAGTTATTCAAGAATATCTCCTCAGATTTGGGGGAATTTCGTCGGTCGACCTCTTCCGAAGGTCGTACAAGCTCGGGGATGGTACCAATCGATCCGCAGGACCCAAATTAGTCCAGATGCAACCACTTTCCAAGTCTCTCCGACCTTCACAAAAAAAGTTATTCAAGAATATCTCTTTCTCCTATGTGCTTTCATCCCTAACCCTAATCCTTCCGAAAGTCGGAGAAGCTCAAGGATGGTACCGATCGATGTGCGCTACCCCATTTAGTGGGGGTAGAGCCTACTTGCAAGTCTCTCCGACCTTCACAAAAAAAGTTATTCAAGAATATCTCTTTCTCCTATGTGCTTTCATCCCTAACCCTAACCCTTCCGAAAGTCGGAGAAGCTCAAGGATGGTACCGATCGATGCGCGCTACCCCATTTAGTGGGGGTAGAGCCTACTTGCAAGTCTCTCCGACCTTCACAAAAAAAGTTATTCAAGAATATCTCTTTCTCCTATGTGCTTTCATCCCTAACCCTAACCCTTCCGAAAGTCGGAGAAGCTCAAGGATGGTACCGATCGATGCGCGCTACCCCATTTAGTGGGGGTAGAGCCTACTTGCAAGTCTCTCCGACCTTCACAAAAAAAGTTATTCAAGAATATCTCTTTCTCCTATGTGCTTTCATCCCTAACCCTAACCCTAACCCTTCCGAAAGTCGGAGAAGCTCAAGGATGGTACTGGTCGATGCGCGCAACCCCATTTAGTGGGGGTAGAGCCTACTTGCAAGTCTCTCCGACCTTCACAAAAAAAGTTATTCAAGAATATCTCCTCAGATTTGGGGGAATTTCGTCGGTCGACCTCTTCCGAAGGTCGTACAAGCTCGGGGATGGTACCAATCGATCCGCAGGACCCAAATTAGTCCAGATGCAACCACTTTCCAAGTCTCTCCGACCTTCACAAAAAAAGTTATTCAAGAATATCTCTTTCTCCTATGTGCTTTCATCCCTAACCCTAACCCTAACCCTTCCGAAAGTCGGAGAAGCTCAAGGATGGTACCGATCGATGCGCGCTACCCCATTTAGTGGGGGTAGAGCCTACTTGCAAGTCTCTCCGACCTTCACAAAAAAAGTTATTCAAGAATATCTCTTTCTCCTATGTGCTTTCATCCCTAACCCTAACCCTAACCCTTCCGAAAGTCGGAGAAGCTCAAGGATGGTACTGATCGATGCGCGCTACCCCATTTAGTGGGGGTAGAGCCTACTTGCAAGTCTCTCCGACCTTCACAAAAAAAGTTATTCAAGAATATCTCCTCAGATTTGGGGGAATTTCGTCGGTCGACCTCTTCCGAAGGTCGTACAAGCTCGGGGATGGTACCAATCGATCTGCAGGACCCAAATTAGTCCAGATGCAACCACTTTCCAAGTCTCTCCGACCTTCACAAAAAAAGTTATTCAAGAATATCTCTTTCTCCTATGTGCTTTCATCCCTAACCCTAACCCTAACCCTTCCGAAAGTCGGAGAAGCTCAAGGATGGTACCGATCGATGCGCGCTACCCCATTTAGTGGGGGTAGAGCCTACTTGCAAGTCTCTCCGACCTTCACAAAAAAAGTTATTCAAGAATATCTCTTTCTCCTATGTGCTTTCATCCCTAACCCTAACCCTAACCCTTCCGAAAGTCGGAGAAGCTCAAGGATGGTACCGATCGATGCGCGCTACCCCATTTAGTGGGGGTAGAGCCTACTTGCAAGTCTCTCCGACCTTCACAAAAAAAGTTATTCAAGAATATCTCTTTCTCCTATGTGCTTTCATCCCTAACCCTAACCCTAACCCTTCCGAAAGTCGGAGAAGCTCAAGGATGGTACCGATCGATGCGCGCAACCCCATTTAGTGGGGGTAGAGCCTACTTGCAAGTCTCTCCGACCTTCACAAAAAAAGTTATTCAAGAATATCTCCTCAGATTTGGGGGAATTTCGTCGGTCGACCTCTTTAGAAGGTCGTACAAGCTCGGGGATGGTACCAATCGATCCGCAGGACCCAAATTAGTCCAGATGCAACCACTTTCCAAGTCTCTCCGACCTTCACAAAAAAAGTTATTCAAGAATATCTCTTTCTCCTATGTGCTTTCATCCCTAACCCTAACCCTAACCCTTCCGAAAGTCGGAGAAGCTCAAGGATGGTACCGATCGATGCGCGCTACCCCATTTAGTGGGGGTAGAGCCTACTTGCAAGTCTCTCCGACCTTCACAAAAAAAGTTATTCAAGAATATCTCTTTCTCCTATGTGCTTTCATCCCTAACCCTAACCCTAACCCTTCCGAAAGTCGGAGAAGCTCAAGGATGGTACCGATCGATGCGCGCTACCCCATTTAGTGGGGGTAGAGCCTACTTGCAAGTCTCTCCGACCTTCACAAAAAAAGTTATTCAAGAATATCTCTTTCTCCTATGTGCTTTCATCCCTAACCCTAACCCTAACCCTTCCGAAAGTCGGAGAAGCTCAAGGATGGTACTGGTCGATGCGCGCAACCCCATTTAGTGGGGGTAGAGCCTACTTGCAAGTCTCTCCGACCTTCACAAAAAAAGTTATTCAAGAATATCTCCTCAGATTTGGGGGAATTTCGTCGGTCGACCTCTTCCGAAGGTCGTACAAGCTCGGGGATGGTACCAATCGATCCGCAGGACCCAAATTAGTCCAGATGCAACCACTTTCCAAGTCTCTCCGACCTTCACAAAAAAAGTTATTCAAGAATATCTCTTTCTCCTATGTGCTTTCATCCCTAACCCTAACCCTAACCCTTCCGAAAGTCGGAGAAGCTCAAGGATGGTACCGATCGATGCGCGCTACCCCATTTAGTGGGGGTAGAGCCTACTTGCAAGTCTCTCGGACCTTCACAAAAAAAGTTATTCAAGAATATCTCTTTCTCCTATGTGCTTTCATCCCTAACCCTAACCCTAACCCTTCCGAAAGTCGGAGAAGCTCAAGGATGGTACTGATCGATGCGCGCTACCCCATTTAGTGGGGGTAGAGCCTACTTGCAAGTCTCTCCGACCTTCACAAAAAAAGTTATTCAAGAATATCTCCTCAGATTTGGGGGAATTTCGTCGGTCGACCTCTTCCGAAGGTCGTACAAGCTCGGGGATGGTACCAATCGATCCGCAGGACCCAAATTAGTCCAGATGCAACCACTTTCCAAGTCTCTCCGACCTTCACAAAAAAAGTTATTCAAGAATATCTCTTTCTCCTATGTGCTTTCATCCCTAACCCTAACCCTAACCCTTCCGAAAGTCGGAGAAGCTCAAGGATGGTACCGATCGATGCGTGCTACCCCATTTAGTGGGGGTAGAGCCTACTTGCAAGTCTCTCCGACCTTCACAAAAAACGTTATTCAAGAATATCTCTTTCTCCTATGTGCTTTCATCCCTAACCCTAACCCTAACCCTTCCGAAAGTCGGAGAAGCTCAAGGATGGTACCGATCGATGCGCGCTACCCCATTTAGTGGGGGTAGAGCCTACTTGCAAGTCTCTCCGACCTTCACAAAAAAAGTTATTCAAGAATATCTCCTCAGATTTGGGGGAATTTCGTCGGTCGACCTCTTCCGAAGGTCGTACAAGCTCGGGGATGGTACCAATCGATCCGCAGGACCCAAATTAGTCCAGATGCAACCACTTTCCAAGTCTCTCCGACCTTCACAAAAAAAGTTATTCAAGAATATCTCTTTCTCCTATGTGCTTTCATCCCTAACCCTAACCCTAACCCTTCCGAAAGTCGGAGAAGCTCAAGGATGGTACCGATCGATGCGCGCTACCCCATTTAGTGGGGGTAGAGCCTACTTGCAAGTCTCTCCGACCTTCACAAAAAAAGTTATTCAAGAATATCTCTTTCTCCTATGTGCTTTCATCCCTAACCCTAACCCTAACCCTTCCGAAAGTCGGAGAAGCTCAAGGATGGTACCGATCGATGCGCGCTACCCCATTTAGTGGGGGTAGAGCCTACTTGCAAGTCTCTCCGACCTTCACAAAAAAAGTTATTCAAGAATATCTCTTTCTCCTATGTGCTTTCATCCCTAACCCTAACCCTAACCCTTCCGAAAGTCGGAGAAGCTCAAGGATGGTACCGATCGATGCGCGTTACCCCATTTAGTGGGGGTAGAGCCTACTTGCAAGTCTCTCGGACCTTCACAAAAAAAGTTATTCAAGAATATCTCTTTCTCCTATGTGCTTTCATCCCTAACCCTAACCCTAACCCTTCCGAAAGTCGGAGAAGCTCAAAGATGGTACCGATCGATGTGCGCTACCCCATTTAGTGGGGGTAGAGCCTACTTGCAAGTCTCTCCGACCTTCACAAAAAAAGTTATTCAAGAATATCTCCTCAGATTTGGGGGAATTTCGTCGGTCGACCTCTTCCGAAGGTCGTACAAGCTCGGGGATGGTACCAATCGATCCGCAGGACCCAAATTAGTCCAGATGCAACCACTTTCCAAGTCTCTCCGACCTTCACAAAAAAAGTTATTCAAGAATATCTCTTTCTCCTATGTGCTTTCATCCCTAACCCTAACCCTAACCCTTCCGAAAGTCGGAGAAGCTCAAGGATGGTACCGATCGATGCGCGCTACCCCATTTAGTGGGGGTAGAGCCTACTTGCAAGTCTCTCCGACCTTCACAAAAAACGTTATTCAAGAATATCTCTTTCTCCTATGTGCTTTCATCCCTAACCCTAACCCTAACCCTTCCGAAAGTCGGAGAAGCTCAAGGATGGTACCGATCGATGCGCGCTACCCCATTTAGTGGGGGTAGAGCCTACTTGCAAGTCTCTCCGACCTTCACAAAAAAAGTTATTCAAGAATATCTCCTCAGATTTGGGGGAATTTCGTCGGTCGACCTCTTCCGAAGGTCGTACAAGCTCGGGGATGGTACCAATCGATCTGCAGGACCCAAATTAGTCCAGATGCAACCACTTTCCAAGTCTCTCCGACCTTCACAAAAAAAGTTATTCAAGAATATCTCTTTCTCCTATGTGCTTTCATCCCTAACCCTAACCCTTCCAAAAGTCGGAGAAGCTCAAGGATGGTACCGATCGATGCGCGCTACCCCATTTAGTGGGGGTAGAGCCTACTTGCAAGTCTCTCCGACCTTCACAAAAAAAGTTATTCAAGAATATCTCTTTCTCCTATGTGCTTTCATCCCTAACCCTAACCCTAACACTTCCGAAAGTCGGAGAAGCTCAAGGATGGTACCGATCGATGCGCGCTACCCCATTTAGTGGGGGTAGAGCCTACTTGCAAGTCTCTCCGACCTTCACAAAAAAAGTTATTCAAGAATATCTCTTTCTCCTATGTGCTTTCATCCCTAACCCTAACCCTAACCCTTCCGAAAGTCGGAGAAGCTCAAGGATGGTACCGATCGATGCGCGCTACCCCATTTAGTGGGGGTAGAGCCTACTTGCAAGTCTCTCCGACCTTCACAAAAAACGTTATTCAAGAATATCTCTTTCTCCTATGTGCTTTCATCCCTAACCCTAACCCTAACCCTTCCGAAAGTCGGAGAAGCTCAAGGATGGTACCGATCGATGCGCGCTACCCCATTTAGTGGGGGTAGAGCCTACTTGCAAGTCTCTCCGACCTTCACAAAAAAAGTTATTCAAGAATATCTCCTCAGATTTGGGGGAATTTCGTCGGTCGACCTCTTCCGAAGGTCGTACAAGCTCGGGGATGGTACCAATCGATCCGCAGGACCCAAATTAGTCCAGATGCAACCACTTTCCAAGTCTCTCCGACCTTCACAAAAAAAGTTATTCAAGAATATCTCTTTCTCCTATGTGCTTTCATCCCTAACCCTAACCCTAACCCTTCCGAAAGTCGGAGAAGCTCAAGGATGGTACCGATCGATGCGCGTTACCCCATTTAGTGGGGGTAGAGCCTACTTGCAAGTCTCTCCGACCTTCACAAAAAAAGTTATTCAAGAATATCTCTTTCTCCTATGTGCTTTCATCCCTAACCCTAACCCTAACCCTTCCGAAAGTCGGAGAAGCTCAAGGATGGTACCGATCGATGCGCGCTACCCCATTTAGTGGGGGTAGAGCCTACTTGCAAGTCTCTCCGACCTTCACAAAAAAAGTTATTCAAGAATATCTCTTTCTCCTATGTGCTTTCATCCCTAACCCTAACCCTAACCCTTCCGAAAGTCGGAGAAGCTCAAGGATGGTACTGGTCGATGCGCGCAACCCCAATTAGTGGGGGTAGAGCCTACTTGCAAGTCTCTCCGACCTTCACAAAAAAAGTTATTCAAGAATATCTCCTCAGATTTGGGGGAATTTCGTCGGTCGACCTCTTCCGAAGGTCGTACAAGCTCGGGGATGGTACCAATCGATCCGCAGGACCCAAATTAGTCCAGATGCAACCACTTTCCAAGTCTCTCCGACCTTCACAAAAAAAGTTATTCAAGAATATCTCTTTCTCCTATGTGCTTTCATCCCTAACCCTAACCCTAACCCTTCCGAAAGTCGGAGAAGCTCAAGGATGGTACCGATCGATGCGCGCTACCCCATTTAGTGGGGGTAGAGCCTACTTGCAAGTCTCTCGGACCTTCACAAAAAAAGTTATTCAAGAATATCTCTTTCTCCTATGTGCTTTCATCCCTAACCCTAACCCTAACCCTTCCGAAAGTCGGAGAAGCTCAAGGATGGTACCGATCGATGCGCGCTACCCCATTTAGTGGGGGTAGAGCCTACTTGCAAGTCTCTCCGACCTTCACAAAAAAAGTTATTCAAGAATATCTCCTCAGATTTGGGGGAATTTCGTCGGTCGACCTCTTCCGAAGGTCGTACAAGCTCGGGGATGGTACCAATCGATCCGCAGGACCCAAATTAGTCCAGATGCAACCACTTTCCAAGTCTCTCCGACCTTCACAAAAAAAGTTATTCAAGAATATCTCTTTCTCCTATGTGCTTTCATCCCTAACCCTAACCCTAACCCTTCCGAAAGTCGGAGAAGCTCAAGGATGGTACCGATCGATGCGTGCTACCCCATTTACTGGGGGTAGAGCCTACTTGCAAGTCTCTCCGACCTTCACAAAAAACGTTATTCAAGAATATCTCTTTCTCCTATGTGCTTTCATCCCTAACCCTAACCCTAACCCTTCCGAAAGTCGGAGAAGCTCAAGGATGGTACCGATCGATGCGCGCTACCCCATTTAGTGGGGGTAGAGCCTACTTGCAAGTCTCTCCGACCTTCACAAAAAAAGTTATTCAAGAATATCTCCTCAGATTTGGGGGAATTTCGTCGGTCGACCTCTTCCGAAGGTCGTACAAGCTCGGGGATGGTACCAATCGATCCGCAGGACCCAAATTAGTCCAGATGCAACCACTTTCCAAGTCTCTCCGACCTTCACAAAAAAAGTTATTCAAGAATATCTCTTTCTCCTATGTGCTTTCATCCCTAACCCTAACCCTAACCCTTCCGAAAGTCGGAGAAGCTCAAGGATGGTACCGATCGATGCGCGCTACCCCATTTAGTGGGGGTAGAGCCTACTTGCAAGTCTCTCCGACCTTCACAAAAAAAGTTATTCAAGAATATCTCTTTCTCCTATGTGCTTTCATCCCTAACCCTAACCCTAACCCTTCCGAAAGTCGGAGAAGCTCAAGGATGGTACCGATCGATGTGCGCTACCCCATTTAGTGGGGGTAGAGCCTACTTGCAAGTCTCTCCGACCTTCACAAAAAAAGTTATTCAAGAATATCTCTTTCTCCTATGTGCTTTCATCCCTAACCCTAACCCTAACCCTTCCGAAAGTCGGAGAAGCTCAAGGATGGTACCGATCGATGCGCGCTACCCCATTTAGTGGGGGTAGAGCCTACTTGCAAGTCTCTCCGACCTTCACAAAAAAAGTTATTCAAGAATATCTCTTTCTCCTATGTGCTTTCATCCCTAACCCTAACCCTAACCCTTCCGAAAGTCGGAGAAGCTCAAGGATGGTACCGATCGATGCGCGTTACCCCATTTAGTGGGGGTAGAGCCTACTTGCAAGTCTCTCGGACCTTCACAAAAAAAGTTATTCAAGAATATCTCTTTCTCCTATGTGCTTTCATCCCTAACCCTAACCCTAACCCTTCCGAAAGTCGGAGAAGCTCAAAGATGGTACCGATCGATGCGCGCTACCCCATTTAGTGGGGGTAGAGCCTACTTGCAAGTCTCTCCGACCTTCACAAAAAAAGTTATTCAAGAATATCTCCTCAGATTTGGGGGAATTTCGTCGGTCGACCTCTTCCGAAGGTCGTACAAGCTCGGGGATGGTACCAATCGATCCGCAGGACCCAAATTAGTCCAGATGCAACCACTTTCCAAGTCTCTCCGACCTTCACAAAAAAAGTTATTCAAGAATATCTCTTTCTCCTATGTGCTTTCATCCCTAACCCTAACCCTAACCCTTCCGAAAGTCGGAGAAGCTCAAGGATGGTACCGATCGATGCGCGCTACCCCATTTAGTGGGGGTAGAGCCTACTTGCAAGTCTCTCCGACCTTCACAAAAAACGTTATTCAAGAATATCTCTTTCTCCTATGTGCTTTCATCCCTAACCCTAACCCTAACCCTTCCGAAAGTCGGAGAAGCTCAAGGATGGTACCGATCGATGCGCGCTACCCCATTTAGTGGGGGTAGAGCCTACTTGCAAGTCTCTCCGACCTTCACAAAAAAAGTTATTCAAGAATATCTCCTCAGATTTGGGGGAATTTCGTCGGTCGACCTCTTCCGAAGGTCGTACAAGCTCGGGGATGGTACCAATCGATCTGCAGGACCCAAATTAGTCCAGATGCAACCACTTTCCAAGTCTCTCCGACCTTCACAAAAAAAGTTATTCAAGAATATCTCTTTCTCCTATGTGCTTTCATCCCTAACCCTAACCCTAACCCTTCCAAAAGTCGGAGAAGCTCAAGGATGGTACCGATCGATGCGCGCTACCCCATTTAGTGGGGGTAGAGCCTACTTGCAAGTCTCTCCGACCTTCACAAAAAAAGTTATTCAAGAATATCTCTTTCTCCTATGTGCTTTCATCCCTAACCCTAACCCTAACCCTTCCGAAAGTCGGAGAAGCTCAAGGATGGTACCGATCGATGCGCGCTACCCCATTTAGTGGGGGTAGAGCCTACTTGCAAGTCTCTCCGACCTTCACAAAAAAAGTTATTCAAGAATATCTCTTTCTCCTATGTGCTTTCATCCCTAACCCTAACCCTAACCCTTCCGAAAGTCGGAGAAGCTCAAGGATGGTACCGATCGATGCGCGCTACCCCATTTAGTGGGGGTAGAGCCTACTTGCAAGTCTCTCCGACCTTCACAAAAAACGTTATTCAAGAATATCTCTTTCTCCTATGTGCTTTCATCCCTAACCCTAACCCTAACCCTTCCGAAAGTCGGAGAAGCTCAAGGATGGTACCGATCGATGCGCGCTACCCCATTTAGTGGGGGTAGAGCCTACTTGCAAGTCTCTCCGACCTTCACAAAAAAAGTTATTCAAGAATATCTCCTCAGATTTGGGGGAATTTCGTCGGTCGACCTCTTCCGAAGGTCGTACAAGCTCGGGGATAGTACCAATCGATCCGCAGGACCCAAATTAGTCCAGATGCAACCACTTTCCAAGTCTCTCCGACCTTCACAAAAAAAGTTATTCAAGAATATCTCTTTCTCCTATGTGCTTTCATCCCTAACCCTAACCCTAACCCTTCCGAAAGTCGGAGAAGCTCAAGGATGGTACCGATCGATGCGCGTTACCCCATTTAGTGGGGGTAGAGCCTACTTGCAAGTCTCTCCGACCTTCACAAAAAAAGTTATTCAAGAATATCTCTTTCTCCTATGTGCTTTCATCCCTAACCCTAACCCTAACCCTTCCGAAAGTCGGAGAAGCTCAAGGATGGTACCGATCGATGCGCGCTACCCCATTTAGTGGGGGTAGAGCCTACTTGCAAGTCTCTCCGACCTTCACAAAAAAAGTTATTCAAGAATATCTCTTTCTCCTATGTGCTTTCATCCCTAACCCTAACCCTAACCCTTCCGAAAGTCGGAGAAGCTCAAGGATGGTACCGATCGATGCGCGCTACCCCATTTAGTGGGGGTAGAGCCTACTTGCAAGTCTCTCCGACCTTCACAAAAAAAGTTATTCAAGAATATCTCCTCAGATTTGTGGGAATTTCGTCGGTCGACCTCTTCCGAAGGTCGTACAAGCTCGGGGATGGTACCAATCGATCTGCAGGACCCAAATTAGTCCAGATGCAACCACTTTCCAAGTCTCTCCGACCTTCACAAAAAAAGTTATTCAAGAATATCTCTTTCTCCTATGTGCTTTCATCCCTAACCCTAACCCTAACCCTTCCAAAAGTCGGAGAAGCTCAAGGATGGTACCGATCGATGCGCGCTACCCCATTTAGTGGGGGTAGAGCCTACTTGCAAGTCTCTCCGACCTTCACAAAAAAAGTTATTCAAGAATATCTCTTTCTCCTATGTGCTTTCATCCCTAACCCTAACCCTAACCCTTCCGAAAGTCGGAGAAGCTCAAGGATGGTACCGATCGATGCGCGCTACCCCATTTAGTGGGGGTAGAGCCTACTTGCAAGTCTCTCCGACCTTCACAAAAAAAGTTATTCAAGAATATCTCTTTCTCCTATGTGCTTTCATCCCTAACCCTAACCCTAACCCTTCCGAAAGTCGGAGAAGCTCAAGGATGGTACCGATCGATGCGCGCTACCCCATTTAGTGGGGGTAGAGCCTACTTGCAAGTCTCTCCGACCTTCACAAAAAACGTTATTCAAGAATATCTCTTTCTCCTATGTGCTTTCATCCCTAACCCTAACCCTAACCCTTCCGAAAGTCGGAGAAGCTCAAGGATGGTACCGATCGATGCGCGCTACCCCATTTAGTGGGGGTAGAGCCTACTTGCAAGTCTCTCCGACCTTCACAAAAAAAGTTATTCAAGAATATCTCCTCAGATTTGGGGGAATTTCGTCGGTCGACCTCTTCCGAAGGTCGTACAAGCTCGGGGATGGTACCAATCGATCCGCAGGACCCAAATTAGTCCAGATGCAACCACTTTCCAAGTCTCTCCGACCTTCACAAAAAAAGTTATTCAAGAATATCTCTTTCTCCTATGTGCTTTCATCCCTAACCCTAACCCTAACCCTTCCGAAAGTCGGAGAAGCTCAAGGATGGTACCGATCGATGCGCGTTACCCCATTTAGTGGGGGTAGAGCCTACTTGCAAGTCTCTCCGACCTTCACAAAAAAAGTTATTCAAGAATATCTCTTTCTCCTATGTGCTTTCATCCCTAACCCTAACCCTAACCCTTCCGAAAGTCGGAGAAGCTCAAGGATGGTACCGATCGATGCGCGCTACCCCATTTAGTGGGGGTAGAGCCTACTTGCAAGTCTCTCCGACCTTCACAAAAAAAGTTATTCAAGAATATCTCTTTCTCCTATGTGCTTTCATCCCTAACCCTAACCCTAACCCTTCCGAAAGTCGGAGAAGCTCAAGGATGGTACCGATCGATGCGCGCTACCCCATTTAGTGGGGGTAGAGCCTACTTGCAAGTCTCTCCGACCTTCACAAAAAAAGTTATTCAAGAATATCTCCTCAGATTTGGGGGAATTTCGTCGGTCGACCTCTTCCGAAGGTCGTACAAGCTCGGGGATGGTACCAATCGATCCGCAGGACCCAAATTAGTCCAGATGCAACCACTTTCCAAGTCTCTCCGACCTTCACAAAAAAAGTTATTCAAGAATATCTCTTTCTCCTATGTGCTTTCATCCCTAACCCTAACCCTAACCCTTCCGAAAGTCGGAGAAGCTCAAGGATGGTACCGATCGATGCGCGCAACCCCATTTAGTGGGGGTAGAGCCTACTTGCAAGTCTCTCCGACCTTCACAAAAAAAGTTATTCAAGAATATCTCTTTCTCCTATGTGCTTTCATCCCTAACCCTAACCCTAACCCTTCCGAAAGTCGGAGAAGCTCAAGGATGGTACCGATCGATGCGCGCTACCCCATTTAGTGGGGGTAGAGCCTACTTGCAAGTCTCTCCGACCTTCACAAAAAAAGTTATTCAAGAATATCTCTTTCTCCTATGTGCTTTCATCCCTAACCCTAACCCTAACCCTTCCGAAAGTCGGAGAAGCTCAAGGATGGTACCGATCGATGCGCGCTACCCCATTTAGTGGGGGTAGAGCCTACTTGCAAGTCTCTCCGACCTTCACAAAAAAAGTTATTCAAGAATATCTCCTCAGATTTGGGGGAATTTCGTCGGTCGACCTCTTCCGAAGGTCGTACAAGCTCGGGGATGGTACCAATCGATCCGCAGGACCCAAATTAGTCCAGATGCAACCACTTTCCAAGTCTCTCCGACCTTCACAAAAAAAGTTATTCAAGAATATCTCTTTCTCCTATGTGCTTTCATCCCTAACCCTAACCCTAACCCTTCCGAAAGTCGGAGAAGCTCAAGGATGGTACCGATCGATGCGCGCTACCCCATTTAGTGGGGGTAGAGCCTACTTGCAAGTCTCTCCGACCTTCACAAAAAAAGTTATTCAAGAATATCTCTTTCTCCTATGTGCTTTCATCCCTAACCCTAACCCTAACCCTTCCGAAAGTCGGAGAAGCTCAAGGATGGTACCGATCGATGCGCGCTACCCCATTTAGTGGGGGTAGAGCCTACTTGCAAGTCTCTCCGACCTTCACAAAAAAAGTTATTCAAGAATATCTCTTTCTCCTATGTGCTTTCATCCCTAACCCTAACCCTAACCCTTCCGAAAGTCGGAGAAGCTCAAGGATGGTACTGATCGATGCGCGCTACCCCATTTAGTGGGGGTAGAGCCTACTTGCAAGTCTCTCCGACCTTCACAAAAAAAGTTATTCAAGAATATCTCTTTCTCCTATGTGCTTTCATCCCTAACCCTAACCCTAACCCTTCCGAAAGTCGGAGAAGCTCAAGGATGGTACCGATCGATGCGCGTTACCCCATTTAGTGGGGGTAGAGCCTACTTGCAAGTCTCTCAGACCTTCACAAAAAAAGTTATTCAAGAATATCTCTTTCTCCTATGTGCTTTCATCCCTAACCCTAACCCTAACCCTTCCGAAAGTCGGAGAAGCTCAAAGATGGTACCGATCGATGCGCGCTACCCCATTTAGTGGGGGTAGAGCCTACTTGCAAGTCTCTCCGACCTTCACAAAAAAAGTTATTCAAGAATATCTCCTCAGATTTGGGGGAATTTCGTCGGTCGACCTATTCCGAAGGTCGTACAAGCTCGGGGATGGTACCAATCGATCCGCAGGACCCAAATTAGTCCAGATGCAACCACTTTCCAAGTCTCTCCGACCTTCACAAAAAAAGTTATTCAAGAATATCTCTTTCTCCTATGTGCTTTCATCCCTAACCCTAACCCTAACCCTTCCGAAAGTCGGAGAAGCTCAAGGATGGTACCGATCGATGCGCGCTACCCCATTTAGTGGGGGTAGAGCCTACTTGCAAGTCTCTCCGACCTTCACAAAAAACGTTATTCAAGAATATCTCTTTCTCCTATGTGCTTTCATCCCTAACCCTAACCCTAACCCTTCCGAAAGTCGGAGAAGCTCAAGGATGGTACCGATCGATGCGCGCTACCCCATTTAGTGGGGGTAGAGCCTACTTGCAAGTCTCTCCGACCTTCACAAAAAAAGTTATTCAAGAATATCTCCTCAGATTTGGGGGAATTTCGTCGGTCGACCTCTTCCGAAGGTCGTACAAGCTCGGGGATGGTACCAATCGATCTGCAGGACCCAAATTAGTCCAGATGCAACCACTTTCCAAGTCTCTCCGACCTTCACAAAAAAAGTTATTCAAGAATATCTCTTTCTCCTATGTGCTTTCATCCCTAACCCTAACCCTAACCCTTCCAAAAGTCGGAGAAGCTCAAGGATGGTACCGATCGATGCGCGCTACCCCATTTAGTGGGAGTAGAGCCTACTTGCAAGTCTCTCCGACCTTCACAAAAAAAGTTATTCAAGAATATCTCTTTCTCCTATGTGCTTTCATCCCTAACCCTAACCCTAACCCTTCCGAAAGTCGGAGAAGCTCAAGGATGGTACCGATCGATGCGCGCTACCCCATTTAGTGGGGGTAGAGCCTACTTGCAAGTCTCTCCGACCTTCACAAAAAAAGTTATTCAAGAATATCTCTTTCTCCTATGTGCTTTCATCCCTAACCCTAACCCTAACCCTTCCGAAAGTCGGAGAAGCTCAAGGATGGTACCGATCGATGCGCGCTACCCCATTTAGTGGGGGTAGAGCCTACTTGCAAGTCTCTCCGACCTTCACAAAAAACGTTATTCAAGAATATCTCTTTCTCCTATGTGCTTTCATCCCTAACCCTAACCCTAACCCTTCCGAAAGTCGGAGAAGCTCAAGGATGGTACCGATCGATGCGCGCTACCCCATTTAGTGGGGGTAGAGCCTACTTGCAAGTCTCTCCGACCTTCACAAAAAAAGTTATTCAAGAATATCTCCTCAGATTTGGGGGAATTTCGTCGGTCGACCTCTTCCGAAGGTCGTACAAGCTCGGGGATGGTACCAATCGATCCGCAGGACCCAAATTAGTCCAGATGCAACCACTTTCCAAGTCTCTCCGACCTTCACAAAAAAAGTTATTCAAGAATATCTCTTTCTCCTATGTGCTTTCATCCCTAACCCTAACCCTAACCCTTCCGAAAGTCGGAGAAGCTCAAGGATGGTACCGATCGATGCGCGTTACCCCATTTAGTGGGGGTAGAGCCTACTTGCAAGTCTCTCCGACCTTCACAAAAAAAGTTATTCAAGAATATCTCTTTCTCCTATGTGCTTTCATCCCTAACCCTAACCCTAACCCTTCCGAAAGTCGGAGAAGCTCAAGGATGGTACCGATCGATGCGCGCTACCCCATTTAGTGGGGGTAGAGCCTACTTGCAAGTCTCTCCGACCTTCACAAAAAAAGTTATTCAAGAATATCTCTTTCTCCTATGTGCTTTCATCCCTAACCCTAACCCTAACCCTTCCGAAAGTCGGAGAAGCTCAAGGATGGTACCGATCGATGCGCGCTACCCCATTTAGTGGGGGTAGAGCCTACTTGCAAGTCTCTCCGACCTTCACAAAAAACGTTATTCAAGAATATCTCTTTCTCCTATGTGCTTTCATCCCTAACCCTAACCCTAACCCTTCCGAAAGTCGGAGAAGCTCAAGGATGGTACCGATCGATGCACGCTACCCCATTTAGTGGGGGTAGAGCCTACTTGCAAGTCTCTCCGACCTTCACAAAAAAAGTTATTCAAGAATATCTCCTCAGATTTGGGGGAATTTCGTCGGTCGACCTCTTCCGAAGGTCGTACAAGCTCGGGGATGGTACCAATCGATCCGCAGGACCCAAATTAGTCCAGATGCAACCACTTTCCAAGTCTCTCCGACCTTCACAAAAAAAGTTATTCAAGAATATCTCTTTCTCCTATGTGCTTTCATCCCTAACCCTAACCCTTCCGAAAGTCGGAGAAGCTCAAGGATGGTACCGATCGATGCGCGTTACCCCATTTAGTGGGGGTAGAGCCTACTTGCAAGTCTCTCCGACCTTCACAAAAAAAGTTATTCAAGAATATCTCTTTCTCCTATGTGCTTTCATCCCTAACCCTAACCCTAACCCTTCCGAAAGTCGGAGAAGCTCAAGGATGGTACCGATCGATGCGCGCTACCCCATTTAGTGGGGGTAGAGCCTACTTGCAAGTCTCTCCGACCTTCACAAAAAAAGTTATTCAAGAATATCTCTTTCTCCTATGTGCTTTCATCCCTAACCCTAACCCTAACCCTTCCGAAAGTCGGAGAAGCTCAAGGATGGTACCGATCGATGCGCGCTACCCCATTTAGTGGGGGTAGAGCCTACTTGCAAGTCTCTCCGACCTTCACAAAAAAAGTTATTCAAGAATATCTCTTTCTCCTATGTGCTTTCATCCCTAACCCTAACCCTAACCCTTCCGAAAGTCGGAGAAGCTCAAGGATGGTACCGATCGATGCGCGTTACCCCATTTAGTGGGGGTAGAGCCTACTTGCAAGTCTCTCGGACCTTCACAAAAAAAGTTATTCAAGAATATCTCTTTCTCCTATGTGCTTTCATCCCTAACCCTAACCCTAACCCTTCCGAAAGTCGGAGAAGCTCAAAGATGGTACCGATCGATGCGCGCTACCCCATTTAGTGGGGGTAGAGCCTACTTGCAAGTCTCTCCGACCTTCACAAAAAAAGTTATTCAAGAATATCTCCTCAGATTTGGGGGAATTTCGTCGGTCGACCTCTTCCGAAGGTCGTACAAGCTCGGGGATGGTACCAATCGATCCGCAGGACCCAAATTAGTCCAGATGCAACGACTTTCCAAGTCTCTCCGACCTTCACAAAAAAAGTTATTCAAGAATATCTCTTTCTCCTATGTGCTTTCATCCCTAACCCTAACCCTAACCCTTCCGAAAGTCGGAGAAGCTCAAGGATGGTACCGATCGATGCGCGCTACCCCATTTAGTGGGGGTAGAGCCTACTTGCAAGTCTCTCCGACCTTCACAAAAAACGTTATTCAAGAATATCTCTTTCTCCTATGTGCTTTCATCCCTAACCCTAACCCTAACCCTTCCGAAAGTCGGAGAAGCTCAAGGATGGTACCGATCGATGCGCGCTACCCCATTTAGTGGGGGTAGAGCCTACTTGCAAGTCTCTCCGACCTTCACAAAAAAAGTTATTCAAGAATATCTCCTCAGATTTGGGGGAATTTCGTCGGTCGACCTCTTCCGAAGGTCGTACAAGCTCGGGGATGGTACCAATCGATCTGCAGGACCCAAATTAGTCCAGATGCAACCACTTTCCAAGTCTCTCCGACCTTCACAAAAAAAGTTATTCAAGAATATCTCTTTCTCCTATGTGCTTTCATCCCTAACCCTAACCCTAACCCTTCCAAAAGTCGGAGAAGCTCAAGGATGGTACCGATCGATGCGCGCTACCCCATTTAGTGGGGGTAGAGCCTACTTGCAAGTCTCTCCGACCTTCACAAAAAAAGTTATTCAAGAATATCTCTTTCTCCTATGTGCTTTCATCCCTAACCCTAACCCTAACCCTTCCGAAAGTCGGAGAAGCTCAAGGATGGTACCGATCGATGCGCGCTACCCCATTTAGTGGGGGTAGAGCCTACTTGCAAGTCTCTCCGACCTTCACAAAAAAAGTTATTCAAGAATATCTCTTTCTCCTATGTGCTTTCATCCCTAACCCTAACCCTAACCCTTCCGAAAGTCGGAGAAGCTCAAGGATGGTACCGATCGATGCGCGCTACCCCATTTAGTGGGGGTAGAGCCTACTTGCAAGTCTCTCCGACCTTCACAAAAAACGTTATTCAAGAATATCTCTTTCTCCTATGTGCTTTCATCCCTAACCCTAACCCTAACCCTTCCGAAAGTCGGAGAAGCTCAAGGATGGTACCGATCGATGCGCGCTACCCCATTTAGTGGGGGTAGAGCCTACTTGCAAGTCTCTCCGACCTTCACAAAAAAAGTTATTCAAGAATATCTCCTCAGATTTGGGGGAATTTCGTCGGTCGACCTCTTCCGAAGGTCGTACAAGCTCGGGGATAGTACCAATCGATCCGCAGGACCCAAATTAGTCCAGATGCAACCACTTTCCAAGTCTCTCCGACCTTCACAAAAAAAGTTATTCAAGAATATCTCTTTCTCCTATGTGCTTTCATCCCTAACCCTAACCCTAACCCTTCCGAAAGTCGGAGAAGCTCAAGGATGGTACCGATCGATGCGCGTTACCCCATTTAGTGGGGGTAGAGCCTACTTGCAAGTCTCTCCGACCTTCACAAAAAAAGTTATTCAAGAATATCTCTTTCTCCTATGTGCTTTCATCCCTAACCCTAACCCTAACCCTTCCGAAAGTCGGAGAAGCTCAAGGATGGTACCGATCGATGCGCGCTACCCCATTTAGTGGGGGTAGAGCCTACTTGCAAGTCTCTCCGACCTTCACAAAAAAAGTTATTCAAGAATATCTCCTCAGATTTGTGGGAATTTCGTCGGTCGACCTCTTCCGAAGGTCGTACAAGCTCGGGGATGGTACCAATCGATCTGCAGGACCCAAATTAGTCCAGATGCAACCACTTTCCAAGTCTCTCCGACCTTCACAAAAAAAGTTATTCAAGAATATCTCTTTCTCCTATGTGCTTTCATCCCTAACCCTAACCCTAACCCTTCCAAAAGTCGGAGAAGCTCAAGGATGGTACCGATCGATGCGCGCTACCCCATTTAGTGGGGGTAGAGCCTACTTGCAAGTCTCTCCGACCTTCACAAAAAAAGTTATTCAAGAATATCTCTTTCTCCTATGTGCTTTCATCCCTAACCCTAACCCTAACCCTTCCGAAAGTCGGAGAAGCTCAAGGATGGTACCGATCGATGCGCGCTACCCCATTTAGTGGGGGTAGAGCCTACTTGCAAGTCTCTCCGACCTTCACAAAAAAAGTTATTCAAGAATATCTCTTTCTCCTATGTGCTTTCATCCCTAACCCTAACCCTAACCCTTCCGAAAGTCGGAGAAGCTCAAGGATGGTACCGATCGATGCGCGCTACCCCATTTAGTGGGGGTAGAGCCTACTTGCAAGTCTCTCCGACCTTCACAAAAAACGTTATTCAAGAATATCTCTTTCTCCTATGTGCTTTCATCCCTAACCCTAACCCTAACCCTTCCGAAAGTCGGAGAAGCTCAAGGATGGTACTGATCGATGCGCGCTACCCCATTTAGTGGGGGTAGAGCCTACTTGCAAGTCTCTCCGACCTTCACAAAAAAAGTTATTCAAGAATATCTCCTCAGATTTGGGGGAATTTCGTCGGTCGACCTCTTCCGAAGGTCGTACAAGCTCGGGGATGGTACCAATCGATCCGCAGGACCCAAATTAGTCCAGATGCAACCACTTTCCAAGTCTCTCCGACCTTCACAAAAAAAGTTATTCAAGAATATCTCTTTCTCCTATGTGCTTTCATCCCTAACCCTAACCCTAACCCTTCCGAAAGTCGGAGAAGCTCAAGGATGGTACCGATCGATGCGCGTTACCCCATTTAGTGGGGGTAGAGCCTACTTGCAAGTCTCTCCGACCTTCACAAAAAAAGTTATTCAAGAATATCTCTTTCTCCTATGTGCTTTCATCCCTAACCCTAACCCTAACCCTTCCGAAAGTCGGAGAAGCTCAAGGATGGTACCGATCGATGCGCGCTACCCCATTTAGTGGGGGTAGAGCCTACTTGCAAGTCTCTCCGACCTTCACAAAAAAAGTTATTCAAGAATATCTCTTTCTCCTATGTGCTTTCATCCCTAACCCTAACCCTAACCCTTCCGAAAGTCGGAGAAGCTCAAGGATGGTACCGATCGATGCGCGCTACCCCATTTAGTGGGGGTAGAGCCTACTTGCAAGTCTCTCCGACCTTCACAAAAAAAGTTATTCAAGAATATCTCCTCAGATTTGGGGGAATTTCGTCGGTCGACCTCTTCCGAAGGTCGTACAAGCTCGGGGATGGTACCAATCGATCCGCAGGACCCAAATTAGTCCAGATGCAACCACTTTCCAAGTCTCTCCGACCTTCACAAAAAAAGTTATTCAAGAATATCTCTTTCTCCTATGTGCTTTCATCCCTAACCCTAACCCTAACCCTTCCGAAAGTCGGAGAAGCTCAAGGATGGTACCGATCGATGCGCGCAACCCCATTTAGTGGGGGTAGAGCCTACTTGCAAGTCTCTCCGACCTTCACAAAAAAAGTTATTCAAGAATATCTCTTTCTCCTATGTGCTTTCATCCCTAACCCTAACCCTAACCCTTCCGAAAGTCGGAGAAGCTCAAGGATGGTACCGATCGATGCGCGCTACCCCATTTAGTGGGGGTAGAGCCTACTTGCAAGTCTCTCCGACCTTCACAAAAAAAGTTATTCAAGAATATCTCTTTCTCCTATGTGCTTTCATCCCTAACCCTAACCCTAACCCTTCCGAAAGTCGGAGAAGCTCAAGGATGGTACCGATCGATGCGCGCTACCCCATTTAGTGGGGGTAGAGCCTACTTGCAAGTCTCTCCGACCTTCACAAAAAAAGTTATTCAAGAATATCTCCTCAGATTTGGGGGAATTTCGTCGGTCGACCTCTTCCGAAGGTCGTACAAGCTCGGGGATGGTACCAATCGATCCGCAGGACCCAAATTAGTCCAGATGCAACCACTTTCCAAGTCTCTCCGACCTTCACAAAAAAAGTTATTCAAGAATATCTCTTTCTCCTATGTGCTTTCATCCCTAACCCTAACCCTAACCCTTCCGAAAGTCGGAGAAGCTCAAGGATGGTACCTATCGATGCGCGCTACCCCATTTAGTGGGGGTAGAGCCTACTTGCAAGTCTCTCCGACCTTCACAAAAAAAGTTATTCAAGAATATCTCTTTCTCCTATGTGCTTTCATCCCTAACCCTAACCCTAACCCTTCCGAAAGTCGGAGAAGCTCAAGGATGGTACCGATCGATGCGCGCTACCCCATTTAGTGGGGGTAGAGCCTACTTGCAAGTCTCTCCGACCTTCACAAAAAAAGTTATTCAAGAATATCTCTTTCTCCTATGTGCTTTCATCCCTAACCCTAACCCTAACCCTTCCGAAAGTCGGAGAAGCTCAAGGATGGTACTGATCGATGCGCGCTACCCCATTTAGTGGGGGTAGAGCCTACTTGCAAGTCTCTCCGACCTTCACAAAAAAAGTTATTCAAGAATATCTCTTTCTCCTATGTGCTTTCATCCCTAACCCTAACCCTAACCCTTCCGAAAGTCGGAGAAGCTCAAGGATGGTACCGATCGATGCGCGTTACAACATTTAGTGGGGGTAGAGCCTACTTGCAAGTCTCTCGGACCTTCACAAAAAAAGTTATTCAAGAATATCTCTTTCTCCTATGTGCTTTCATCCCTAACCCTAACCCTAACCCTTCCGAAAGTCGGAGAAGCTCAAAGATGGTACCGATCGATGCGCGCTACCCCATTTAGTGGGGGTAGAGCCTACTTGCAAGTCTCTCCGACCTTCACAAAAAAAGTTATTCAAGAATATCTCCTCAGATTTGGGGGAATTTCGTCGGTCGACCTATTCCGAAGGTCGTACAAGCTCGGGGATGGTACCAATCGATCCGCAGGACCCAAATTAGTCCAGATGCAACCACTTTCCAAGTCTCTCCGACCTTCACAAAAAAAGTTATTCAAGAATATCTCTTTCTCCTATGTGCTTTCATCCCTAACCCTAACCCTAACCCTTCCGAAAGTCGGAGAAGCTCAAGGATGGTACCGATCGATGCGCGCTACCCCATTTAGTGGGGGTAGAGCCTACTTGCAAGTCTCTCCGACCTTCACAAAAAACGTTATTCAAGAATATCTCTTTCTCCTATGTGCTTTCATCCCTAACCCTAACCCTAACCCTTCCGAAAGTCGGAGAAGCTCAAGGATGGTACCGATCGATGCGCGCTACCCCATTTAGTGGGGGTAGAGCCTACTTGCAAGTCTCTCCGACCTTCACAAAAAAAGTTATTCAAGAATATCTCCTCAGATTTGGGGGAATTTCGTCGGTCGACCTCTTCCGAAGGTCGTACAAGCTCGGGGATGGTACCAATCGATCTGCAGGACCCAAATTAGTCCAGATGCAACCACTTTCCAAGTCTCTCCGACCTTCACAAAAAAAGTTATTCAAGAATATCTCTTTCTCCTATGTGCTTTCATCCCTAACCCTAACCCTAACCCTTCCAAAAGTCGGAGAAGCTCAAGGATGGTACCGATCGATGCGCGCTACCCCATTTAGTGGGAGTAGAGCCTACTTGCAAGTCTCTCCGACCTTCACAAAAAAAGTTATTCAAGAATATCTCTTTCTCCTATGTGCTTTCATCCCTAACCCTAACCCTAACCCTTCCGAAAGTCGGAGAAGCTCAAGGATGGTACCGATCGATGCGCGCTACCCCATTTAGTGGGGGTAGAGCCTACTTGCAAGTCTCTCCGACCTTCACAAAAAAAGTTATTCAAGAATATCTCTTTCTCCTATGTGCTTTCATCCCTAACCCTAACCCTAACCCTTCCGAAAGTCGGAGAAGCTCAAGGATGGTACCGATCGATGCGCGCTACCCCATTTAGTGGGGGTAGAGCCTACTTGCAAGTCTCTCCGACCTTCACAAAAAACGTTATTCAAGAATATCTCTTTCTCCTATGTGCTTTCATCCCTAACCCTAACCCTAACCCTTCCGAAAGTCGGAGAAGCTCAAGGATGGTACCGATCGATGCGCGCTACCCCATTTAGTGGGGGTAGAGCCTACTTGCAAGTCTCTCCGACCTTCACAAAAAAAGTTATTCAAGAATATCTCCTCAGATTTGGGGGAATTTCGTCGGTCGACCTCTTCCGAAGGTCGTACAAGCTCGGGGATGGTACCAATCGATCCGCAGGACCCAAATTAGTCCAGATGCAACCACTTTCCAAGTCTCTCCGACCTTCACAAAAAAAGTTATTCAAGAATATCTCTTTCTCCTATGTGCTTTCATCCCTAACCCTAACCCTAACCCTTCCGAAAGTCGGAGAAGCTCAAGGATGGTACCGATCGATGCGCGTTACCCCATTTAGTGGGGGTAGAGCCTACTTGCAAGTCTCTCCGACCTTCACAAAAAAAGTTATTCAAGAATATCTCTTTCTCCTATGTGCTTTCATCCCAAACCCTAACCCTAACCCTTCCGAAAGTCGGAGAAGCTCAAGGATGGTACCGATCGATGCGCGCTACCCCATTTAGTGGGGGTAGAGCCTACTTGCAAGTCTCTCCGACCTTCACAAAAAAAGTTATTCAAGAATATCTCTTTCTCCTATGTGCTTTCATCCCTAACCCTAACCCTAACCCTTCCGAAAGTCGGAGAAGCTCAAGGATGGTACCGATCGATGCGCGCTACCCCATTTAGTGGGGGTAGAGCCTACTTGCAAGTCTCTCCGACCTTCACAAAAAACGTTATTCAAGAATATCTCTTTCTCCTATGTGCTTTCATCCCTAACCCTAACCCTTCCGAAAGTCGGAGAAGCTCAAGGATGGTACCGATCGATGCACGCTACCCCATTTAGTGGGGGTAGAGCCTACTTGCAAGTCTCTCCGACCTTCACAAAAAAAGTTATTCAAGAATATCTCCTCAGATTTGGGGGAATTTCGTCGGTCGACCTCTTCCGAAGGTCGTACAAGCTCGGGGATGGTACCAATCGATCCGCAGGACCCAAATTAGTCCAGATGCAACCACTTTCCAAGTCTCTCCGACCTTCACAAAAAAAGTTATTCAAGAATATCTCTTTCTCCTATGTGCTTTCATCCCTAACCCTAACCCTAACCCTTCCGAAAGTCGGAGAAGCTCAAGGATGGTACCGATCGATGCGCGTTACCCCATTTAGTGGGGGTAGAGCCTACTTGCAAGTCTCTCCGACCTTCACAAAAAAAGTTATTCAAGAATATCTCTTTCTCCTATGTGCTTTCATCCCTAACCCTAACCCTAACCCTTCCGAAAGTCGGAGAAGCTCAAGGATGGTACCGATCGATGCGCGCTACCCCATTTAGTGGGGGTAGAGCCTACTTGCAAGTCTCTCCGACCTTCACAAAAAAAGTTATTCAAGAATATCTCTTTCTCCTATGTGCTTTCATCCCTAACCCTAACCCTAACCCTTCCGAAAGTCGGAGAAGCTCAAGGATGGTACCGATCGATGTGCGCTACCCCATTTAGTGGGGGTAGAGCCTACTTGCAAGTCTCTCCGACCTTCACAAAAAAAGTTATTCAAGAATATCTCCTCAGATTTGGGGGAATTTCGTCGGTCGACCTCTTCCGAAGGTCGTACAAGCTCGGGGATGGTACCAATCGATCCGCAGGACCCAAATTAGTCCAGATGCAACCACTTTCCAAGTCTCTCCGACCTTCACAAAAAAAGTTATTCAAGAATATCTCTTTCTCCTATGTGCTTTCATCCCTAACCCTAACCCTAACCCTTCCGAAAGTCGGAGAAGCTCAAGGATGGTACCGATCGATGCGCGCAACCCCATTTAGTGGGGGTAGAGCCTACTTGCAAGTCTCTCCGACCTTCACAAAAAAAGTTATTCAAGAATATCTCTTTCTCCTATGTGCTTTCATCCCTAACCCTAACCCTAACCCTTCCGAAAGTCGGAGAAGCTCAAGGATGGTACCGATCGATGCGCGCTACCCCATTTAGTGGGGGTAGAGCCTACTTGCAAGTCTCTCCGACCTTCACAAAAAAAGTTATTCAAGAATATCTCTTTCTCCTATGTGCTTTCATCCCTAACCCTAACCCTAACCCTTCCGAAAGTCGGAGAAGCTCAAGGATGGTACCGATCGATGCGCGCTACCCCATTTAGTGGGGGTAGAGCCTACTTGCAAGTCTCTCCGACCTTCACAAAAAAAGTTATTCAAGAATATCTCCTCAGATTTGGGGGAATTTCGTCGGTCGACCTCTTCCGAAGGTCGTACAAGCTCGGGGATGGTACCAATCGATCCGCAGGACCCAAATTAGTCCAGATGCAACCACTTTCCAAGTCTCTCCGACCTTCACAAAAAAAGTTATTCAAGAATATCTCTTTCTCCTATGTGCTTTCATCCCTAACCCTAACCCTAACCCTTCCGAAAGTCGGAGAAGCTCAAGGATGGTACCGATCGATGCGCGCTACCCCATTTAGTGGGGGTAGAGCCTACTTGCAAGTCTCTCCGACCTTCACAAAAAAAGTTATTCAAGAATATCTCTTTCTCCTATGTGCTTTCATCCCTAACCCTAACCCTAACCCTTCCGAAAGTCGGAGAAGCTCAAGGATGGTACCGATCGATGCGCGCTACCCCATTTAGTGGGGGTAGAGCCTACTTGCAAGTCTCTCCGACCTTCACAAAAAAAGTTATTCAAGAATATCTCTTTCTCCTATGTGCTTTCATCCCTAACCCTAACCCTAACCCTTCCGAAAGTCGGAGAAGCTCAAGGATGGTACCGATCGATGCGCGCTACCCCATTTAGTGGGGGTAGAGCCTACTTGCAAGTCTCTCCGACCTTCACAAAAAAAGTTATTCAAGAATATCTCTTTCTCCTATGTGCTTTCATCCCTAACCCTAACCCTAACCCTTCCGAAAGTCGGAGAAGCTCAAGGATGGTACCGATCGATGCGCGCTACCCCATTTAGTGGGGGTAGAGCCTACTTGCAAGTCTCTCCGACCTTCACAAAAAACGTTATTCAAGAATATCTCTTTCTCCTATGTGCTTTCATCCCTAACCCTAACCCTAACCCTTCCGAAAGTCGGAGAAGCTCAAGGATGGTACCGATCGATGCGCGCTACCCCATTTAGTGGGGGTAGAGCCTACTTGCAAGTCTCTCCAACCTTCACAAAAAAAGTTATTCAAGAATATCTCCTCAGATTTGGGGGAATTTCGTCGGTCGACCTCTTCCGAAGGTCGTACAAGCTCGGGGATGGTACCAATCGATCCGCAGGACCCAAATTAGTCCAGATGCAACCACTTTCCAAGTCTCTCCGACCTTCACAAAAAAAGTTATTCAAGAATATCTCTTTCTCCTATGTGCTTTCATCCCTAACCCTAACCCTAACCCTTCCGAAAGTCGGAGAAGCTCAAGGATGGTACCGATCGATGCGCGTTACCCCATTTAGTGGGGGTAGAGCCTACTTGCAAGTCTCTCCGACCTTCACAAAAAAAGTTATTCAAGAATATCTCTTTCTCCTATGTGCTTTCATCCCTAACCCTAACCCTAACCCTTCCGAAAGTCGGAGAAGCTCAACGATGGTACCGATCGATGCGCGCTACCCCATTTAGTGGGGGTAGAGCCTACTTGCAAGTCTCTCCGACCTTCACAAAAAAAGTTATTCAAGAATATCTCTTTCTCCTATGTGCTTTCATCCCTAACCCTAACCCTAACCCTTCCGAAAGTCGGAGAAGCTCAAGGATGGTACCGATCGATGCGCGCTACCCCATTTAGTGGGGGTAGAGCCTACTTGCAAGTCTCTCCGACCTTCACAAAAAAAGTTATTCAAGAATATCTCCTCAGATTTGGGGGAATTTCGTCGGTCGACCTCTTCCGAAGGTCGTACAAGCTCGGGGATGGTACCAATCGATCCGCAGGACCCAAATTAGTCCAGATGCAACCACTTTCCAAGTCTCTCCGACCTTCACAAAAAAAGTTATTCAAGAATATCTCTTTCTCCTATGTGCTTTCATCCCTAACCCTAACCCTAACCCTTCCGAAAGTCGGAGAAGCTCAAGGATGGTACCGATCGATGCGCGCTACCCCATTTAGTGGGGGTAGAGCCTACTTGCAAGTCTCTCCGACCTTCACAAAAAAAGTTATTCAAGAATATCTCTTTCTCCTATGTGCTTTCATCCCTAACCCTAACCCTAACCCTTCCGAAAGTCGGAGAAGCTCAAGGATGGTACCGATCGATGCGCGCTACCCCATTTAGTGGGGGTAGAGCCTACTTGCAAGTCTCTCCGACCTTCACAAAAAACGTTATTCAAGAATATCTCTTTCTCCTATGTGCTTTCATCCCTAACCCTAACCCTAACCCTTCCGAAAGTCGGAAAAGCTCAAGGATGGTACCGATCGATGCGCGCTACCCCATTTAGTGGGGGTAGAGCCTACTTGCAAGTCTCTCCGACCTTCACAAAAAAAGTTATTCAAGAATATCTCCTCAGATTTGGGGGAATTTCGTCGGTCGACCTCTTCCGAAGGTCGTACAAGCTCGGGGATGGTACCAATCGATCCGCAGGACCCAAATTAGTCCAGATGCAACCACTTTCCAAGTCTCTCCGACCTTCACAAAAAAAGTTATTCAAGAATATCTCTTTCTCCTATGTGCTTTCATCCCTAACCCTAACCCTAACCCTTCCGAAAGTCGGAGAAGCTCAAGGATGGTACCGATCGATGCGCGCTACCCCATTTAGTGGGGGTAGAGCCTACTTGCAAGTCTCTCCGACCTTCACAAAAAAAGTTATTCAAGAATATCTCTTTCTCCTATGTGCTTTCATCCCTAACCCTAACCCTAACCCTTCCGAAAGTCGGAGAAGCTCAAGGATGGTACCGATCGATGTGCGCTACCCCATTTAGTGGGGGTAGAGCCTACTTGCAAGTCTCTCCGACCTTCACAAAAAAAGTTATTCAAGAATATCTCTTTCTCCTATGTGCTTTCATCCCTAACCCTAACCCTAACCCTTCCGAAAGTCGGAGAAGCTCAAGGATGGTACTGATCGATGCGCGCTACCCCATTTAGTGGGGGTAGAGCCTACTTGCAAGTCTCTCCGACCTTCACAAAAAAAGTTATTCAAGAATATCTCTTTCTCCTATGTGCTTTCATCCCTAACCCTAACCCTAACCCTTCCGAAAGTCGGAGAAGCTCAAGGATGGTACCGATCGATGCGCGTTACCCCATTTAGTGGGGGTAGAGCCTACTTGCAAGTCTCTCGGACCTTCACAAAAAAAGTTATTCAAGAATATCTCTTTCTCCTATGTGCTTTCATCCCTAACCCTAACCCTAACCCTTCCGAAAGTCGGAGAAGCTCAAAGATGGTACCGATCGATGCGCGCTACCCCATTTAGTGGGGGTAGAGCCTACTTGCAAGTCTCTCCGACCTTCACAAAAAAAGTTATTCAAGAATATCTCCTCAGATTTGGGGGAATTTCGTCGGTCGACCTCTTCCGAAGGTCGTACAAGCTCGGGGATGGTACCAATCGATCCGCAGGACCCAAATTAGTCCAGATGCAACCACTTTCCAAGTCTCTCCGACCTTCACAAAAAAAGTTATTCAAGAATATCTCTTTCTCCTATGTGCTTTCATCCCTAACCCTAACCCTAACCCTTCCGAAAGTCGGAGAAGCTCAAGGATGGTACCGATCGATGCGCGCTACCCCATTTAGTGGGGGTAGAGCCTACTTGCAAGTCTCTCCGACCTTCACAAAAAACGTTATTCAAGAATATCTCTTTCTCCTATGTGCTTTCATCCCTAACCCTAACCCTAACCCTTCCGAAAGTCGGAGAAGCTCAAGGATGGTACCGATCGATGCGCGCTACCCCATTTAGTGGGGGTAGAGCCTACTTGCAAGTCTCTCCGACCTTCACAAAAAAAGTTATTCAAGAATATCTCCTCAGATTTGGGGGAATTTCGTCGGTCGACCTCTTCCGAAGGTCGTACAAGCTCGGGGATGGTACCAATCGATCTGCAGGACCCAAATTAGTCCAGATGCAACCACTTTCCAAGTCTCTCCGACCTTCACAAAAAAAGTTATTCAAGAATATCTCTTTCTCCTATGTGCTTTCATCCCTAACCCTAACCCTAACCCTTCCAAAAGTCGGAGAAGCTCAAGGATGGTACCGATCGATGCGCGCTACCCCATTTAGTGGGGGTAGAGCCTACTTGCAAGTCTCTCCGACCTTCACAAAAAAAGTTATTCAAGAATATCTCTTTCTCCTATGTGCTTTCATCCCTAACCCTAACCCTAACCCTTCCGAAAGTCGGAGAAGCTCAAGGATGGTACCGATCGATGCGCGCTACCCCATTTAGTGGGGGTAGAGCCTACTTGCAAGTCTCTCCGACCTTCACAAAAAAAGTTATTCAAGAATATCTCTTTCTCCTATGTGCTTTCATCCCTAACCCTAACCCTAACCCTTCCGAAAGTCGGAGAAGCTCAAGGATGGTACCGATCGATGCGCGCTACCCCATTTAGTGGGGGTAGAGCCTACTTGCAAGTCTCTCCGACCTTCACAAAAAACGTTATTCAAGAATATCTCTTTCTCCTATGTGCTTTCATCCCTAACCCTAACCCTAACCCTTCCGAAAGTCGGAAAAGCTCAAGGATGGTACCGATCGATGCGCGCTACCCCATTTAGTGGGGGTAGAGCCTACTTGCAAGTCTCTCCGACCTTCACAAAAAAAGTTATTCAAGAATATCTCCTCAGATTTGGGGGAATTTCGTCGGTCGACCTCTTCCGAAGGTCGTACAAGCTCGGGGATGGTACCAATCGATCCGCAGGACCCAAATTAGTCCAGATGCAACCACTTTCCAAGTCTCTCCGACCTTCACAAAAAAAGTTATTCAAGAATATCTCTTTCTCCTATGTGCTTTCATCCCTAACCCTAACCCTAACCCTTCCGAAAGTCGGAGAAGCTCAAAGATGGTACCGATCGATGCGCGTTACCCCATTTAGTGGGGGTAGAGCCTACTTGCAAGTCTCTCCGACCTTCACAAAAAAAGTTATTCAAGAATATCTCTTTCTCCTATGTGCTTTCATCCCTAACCCTAACCCTAACCCTTCCGAAAGTCGGAGAAGCTCAAGGATGGTACCGATCGATGCGCGCTACCCCATTTAGTGGGGGTAAAGCCTACTTGCAAGTCTCTCCGACCTTCACAAAAAAAGTTATTCAAGAATATCTCTTTCTCCTATGTGCTTTCATCCCTAACCCTAACCCTAACCCTTCCGAAAGTCGGAGAAGCTCAAGGATGGTACCGATCGATGCGCGCTACCCCATTTAGTGGGGGTAGAGCCTACTTGCAAGTCTCTCCGACCTTCACAAAAAAAGTTATTCAAGAATATCTCCTCAGATTTGGGGGAATTTCGTCGGTCGACCTCTTCCGAAGGTCGTACAAGCTCGGGGATGGTACCAATCGATCCGCAGGACCCAAATTAGTCCAGATGCAACCACTTTCCAAGTCTCTCCGACCTTCACAAAAAAAGTTATTCAAGAATATCTCTTTCTCCTATGTGCTTTCATCCCTAACCCTAACCCTAACCCTTCCGAAAGTCGGAGAAGCTCAAGGATGGTACCGATCGATGCGCGCAACCCCATTTAGTGGGGGTAGAGCCTACTTGCAAGTCTCTCCGACCTTCACAAAAAAAGTTATTCAAGAATATCTCTTTCTCCTATGTGCTTTCATCCCTAACCCTAACCCTAACCCTTCCGAAAGTCGGAGAAGCTCAAGGATGGTACCGATCGATGCGTGCTACCCCATTTAGTGGGGGTAGAGCCTACTTGCAAGTCTCTCCGACCTTCACAAAAAAAGTTATTCAAGAATATCTCTTTCTCCTATGTGCTTTCATCCCTAACCCTAACCCTAACCCTTCCGAAAGTCGGAGAAGCTCAAGGATGGTACCGATCGATGCGCGCTACCCCATTTAGTGGGGGTAGAGCCTACTTGCAAGTCTCTCCGACCTTCACAAAAAAAGTTATTCAAGAATATCTCCTCAGATTTGGGGGAATTTCGTCGGTCGACCTCTTCCGAAGGTCGTACAAGCTCGGGGATGGTACCAATCGATCCGCAGGACCCAAATTAGTCCAGATGCAACCACTTTCCAAGTCTCTCCGACCTTCACAAAAAAAGTTATTCAAGAATATCTCTTTCTCCTATGTGCTTTCATCCCTAACCCTAACCCTAACCCTTCCGAAAGTCGGAGAAGCTCAACGATGGTACCGATCGATGCGCGCTACCCCATTTAGTGGGGGTAGAGCCTACTTGCAAGTCTCTCCGACCTTCACAAAAAAAGTTATTCAAGAATATCTCTTTCTCCTATGTGCTTTCATCCCTAACCCTAACCCTTCCGAAAGTCGGAGAAGCTCAAGGATGGTACCGATCGATGCGCGCTACCCCATTTAGTGGGGGTAGAGCCTACTTGCAAGTCTCTCCGACCTTCACAAAAAAAGTTATTCAAGAATATCTCCTCAGATTTGGGGGAATTTCGTCGGTCGACCTCTTCCGAAGGTCGTACAAGCTCGGGGATGGTACCAATCGATCCGCAGGACCCAAATTAGTCCAGATGCAACCACTTTCCAAGTCTCTCCGACCTTCACAAAAAAAGTTATTCAAGAATATCTCTTTCTCCTATGTGCTTTCATCCCTAACCCTAACCCTAACCCTTCCGAAAGTCGGAGAAGCTCAAGGATGGTACCGATCGATGCGCGCAACCCCATTTAGTGGGGGTAGAGCCTACTTGCAAGTCTCTCCGACCTTCACAAAAAAAGTTATTCAAGAATATCTCTTTCTCCTATGTGCTTTCATCCCTAACCCTAACCCTAACCCTTCCGAAAGTCGGAGAAGCTCAAGGATGGTACCGATCGATGCGCGCTACCCCATTTAGTGGGGGTAGAGCCTACTTTCAAGTCTCTCCGACCTTCACAAAAAAAGTTATTCAAGAATATCTCTTTCTCCTATGTGCTTTCATCCCTAACCCTAACCCTAACCCTTCCGAAAGTCGGAGAAGCTCAAGGATGGTACCGATCGATGCGCGCTACCCCATTTAGTGGGGGTACAGCCTACTTGCAAGTCTCTCCGACCTTCAAAAAAAAAGTTATTCAAGAATATCTCCTCAGATTTGGGGGAATTTCGTCGGTCGACCTCTTCCGAAGGTCGTACAAGCTCGGGGATGGTACCAATCGATCCGCAGGACCCAAATTAGTCCAGATGCAACCACTTTCCAAGTCTCTCCGACCTTCACAAAAAAAGTTATTCAAGAATATCTCTTTCTCCTATGTGCTTTCATCCCTAACCCTAACCCTAACCCTTCCGAAAGTCGGAGAAGCTCAAGGATGGTACCGATCGATGCGCGCAACCCCATTTAGTGGGGGTAGAGCCTACTTGCAAGTCTCTCCGACCTTCACAAAAAAAGTTATTCAAGAATATCTCTTTCTCCTATGTGCTTTCATCCCTAACCCTAACCCTAACCCTTCCGAAAGTCGGAGAAGCTCAAGGATGGTACCGATCGATGCGCGCTACCCCATTTAGTGGGGGTAGAGCCTACTTGCAAGTCTCTCCGACCTTCACAAAAAAAGTTATTCAAGAATATCTCTTTCTCCTATGTGCTTTCATCCCTAACCCTAACCCTAACCCTTCCGAAAGTCGGAGAAGCTCAAGGATGGTACCGATCGATGCGCGCTACCCCATTTAGTGGGGGTAGAGCCTACTTGCAAGTCTCTCCGATTTTCACAAAAAAAGTTATTCAAGAATATCTCTTTCTCCTATGTGCTTTCATCCCTAACCCTAACCCTAACCCTTCCGAAAGTCGGAGAAGCTCAAGGATGGTACCGATCGATGCGCGCTACCCCATTTAGTGGGGGTAGAGCCTACTTGCAAGTCTCTCCGACCTTCACAAAAAAAGTTATTCAAGAATATCTCCTCAGATTTGGGGGAATTTCGTCGGTCGACCTCTTCCGAAGGTCGTACAAGCTCGGGGATGGTACCAATCGATCCGCAGGACCCAAATTAGTCCAGATGCAACCACTTTCCAAGTCTCTCCGACCTTCACAAAAAAAGTTATTCAAGAATATCTCTTTCTCCTATGTGCTTTCATCCCTAACCCTAACCCTAACCCTTCCGAAAGTCGGAGAAGCTCAAGGATGGTACCGATCGATGCGCGCAACCCCATTTAGTGGGGGTAGAGCCTACTTGCAAGTCTCTCCGACCTTCACAAAAAAAGTTATTCAAGAATATCTCTTTCTCCTATGTGCTTTCATCCCTAACCCTAACCCTAACCCTTCCGAAAGTCAGAGAAGCTCAAGGATGGTACCGATCGATGCGCGCTACCCCATTTAGTGGGGGTAGAGCCTACTTGCAAGTCTCTCCGACCTTCACAAAAAAAGTTATTCAAGAATATCTCTTTCTCCTATGTGCTTTCATCCCTAACCCTAACCCTAACCCTTCCGAAAGTCGGAGAAGCTCAAGGATGGTACCGATCGATGCGCGCTACCCCATTTAGTGGGGGTAGAGCCTACTTGCAAGTCTCTCCGACCTTCACAAAAAAAGTTATTCAAGAATATCTCCTCAGATTTGGGGGAATTTCGTCGGTCGACCTCTTCCGAAGGTCGTACAAGCTCGGGGATGGTACCAATCGATCCGCAGGACCCAAATTAGTCCAGATGCAACCACTTTCCAAGTCTCTCCGACCTTCACAAAAAAAGTTATTCAAGAATATCTCTTTCTCCTATGTGCTTTCATCCCTAACCCTAACCCTAACCCTTCCGAAAGTCGGAGAAGCTCAACGATGGTACCGATCGATGCGCGCTACCCCATTTAGTGGGGGTAGAGCCTACTTGCAAGTCTCTCCGACCTTCACAAAAAAAGTTATTCAAGAATATCTCTTTCTCCTATGTGCTTTCATCCCTAACCCTAACCCTAACCCTTCCGAAAGTCGGAGAAGCTCAAGGATGGTACCGATCGATGCGCGCAACCCCATTTAGTGGGGGTAGAGCCTACTTGCAAGTCTCTCCGACCTTCACAAAAAAAGTTATTCAAGAATATCTCTTTCTCCTATGTGCTTTCATCCCTAACCCTAACCCTAACCCTTCCGAAAGTCAGAGAAGCTCAAGGATGGTACCGATCGATGCGCGCTACCCCATTTAGTGGGGGTAGAGCCTACTTGCAAGTCTCTCCGACCTTCACAAAAAAAGTTATTCAAGAATATCTCTTTCTCCTATGTGCTTTCATCCCTAACCCTAACCCTAACCCTTCCGAAAGTCGGAGAAGCTCAAGGATGGTACCGATCGATGCGCGCTACCCCATTTAGTGGGGGTAGAGCCTACTTGCAAGTCTCTCCGACCTTCACAAAAAAAGTTATTCAAGAATATCTCCTCAGATTTGGGGGAATTTCGTCGGTCGACCTCTTCCGAAGGTCGTACAAGCTCGGGGATGGTACCAATCGATCCGCAGGACCCAAATTAGTCCAGATGCAACCACTTTCCAAGTCTCTCCGACCTTCACAAAAAAAGTTATTCAAGAATATCTCTTTCTCCTATGTGCTTTCATCCCTAACCCTAACCCTAACCCTTCCGAAAGTCGGAGAAGCTCAACGATGGTACCGATCGATGCGCGCTACCCCATTTAGTGGGGGTAGAGCCTACTTGCAAGTCTCTCCGACCTTCACAAAAAAAGTTATTCAAGAATATCTCTTTCTCCTATGTGCTTTCATCCCTAACCCTAACCCTAACCCTTCCGAAAGTCGGAGAAGCTCAAGGATGGTACCGATCGATGCGCGCTACCCCATTTAGTGGGGGTAGAGCCTACTTGCAAGTCTCTCCGACCTTCACAAAAAAAGTTATTCAAGAATATCTCCTCAGATTTGGGGGAATTTCGTCGGTCGACCTCTTCCGAAGGTCGTACAAGCTCGGGGATGGTACCAATCGATCCGCAGGACCCAAATTAGTCCAGATGCAACCACTTTCCAAGTCTCTCCGACCTTCACAAAAAAAGTTATTCAAGAATATCTCTTTCTCCTATGTGCTTTCATCCCTAACCCTAACCCTAACCCTTCCGAAAGTCGGAGAAGCTCAAGGATGGTACCGATCGATGCGCGCAACCCCATTTAGTGGGGGTAGAGCCTACTTGCAAGTCTCTCCGACCTTCACAAAAAAAGTTATTCAAGAATATCTCTTTCTCCTATGTGCTTTCATCCCTAACCCTAACCCTAACCCTTCCGAAAGTCGGAGAAGCTCAAGGATGGTACCGATCGATGCGCGCTACCCCATTTAGTGGGGGTAGAGCCTACTTTCAAGTCTCTCCGACCTTCACAAAAAAAGTTATTCAAGAATATCTCTTTCTCCTATGTGCTTTCATCCCTAACCCTAACCCTAACCCTTCCGAAAGTCGGAGAAGCTCAAGGATGGTACTGATCGATGCGCGCTACCCCATTTAGTGGGGGTACAGCCTACTTGCAAGTCTCTCCGACCTTCAAAAAAAAAGTTATTCAAGAATATCTCCTCAGATTTGGGGGAATTTCGTCGGTCGACCTCTTCCGAAGGTCGTACAAGCTCGGGGATGGTACCAATCGATCCGCAGGACCCAAATTAGTCCAGATGCAACCACTTTCCAAGTCTCTCCGACCTTCACAAAAAAAGTTATTCAAGAATATCTCTTTCTCCTATGTGCTTTCATCCCTAACCCTAACCCTAACCCTTCCGAAAGTCGGAGAAGCTCAAGGATGGTACCGATCGATGCGCGCAACCCCATTTAGTGGGGGTAGAGCCTACTTGCAAGTCTCTCCGACCTTCACAAAAAAAGTTATTCAAGAATATCTCTTTCTCCTATGTGCTTTCATCCCTAACCCTAACCCTAACCCTTCCGAAAGTCGGAGAAGCTCAAGGATGGTACCGATCGATGCGCGCTACCCCATTTAGTGGGGGTAGAGCCTACTTGCAAGTCTCTCCGACCTTCACAAAAAAAGTTATTCAAGAATATCTCTTTCTCCTATGTGCTTTCATCCCTAACCCTAACCCTAACCCTTCCGAAAGTCGGAGAAGCTCAAGGATGGTACCGATCGATGCGCGCTACCCCATTTAGTGGGGGTAAAGCCTACTTGCAAGTCTCTCCGACCTTCACAAAAAAAGTTATTCAAGAATATCTCCTCAGATTTGGGGGAATTTCGTCGGTCGACCTCTTCCGAAGGTCGTACAAGCTCGGGGATGGTACCAATCGATCCGCAGGACCCAAATTAGTCCAGATGCAACCACTTTCCAAGTCTCTCCGACCTTCACAAAAAAAGTTATTCAAGAATATCTCTTTCTCCTATGTGCTTTCATCCCTAACCCTAACCCTTCCGAAAGTCGGAGAAGCTCAAGGATGGTACCGATCGATGCGCGCTACCCCATTTAGTGGGGGTAGAGCCTACTTGCAAGTCTCTCCGACCTTCACAAAAAAAGTTATTCAAGAATATCTCTTTCTCCTATGTGCTTTCATCCCTAACCCTAACCCTAACCCTTCCGAAAGTCGGAGAAGCTCAAGGATGGTACCGATCGATGCGCGCTACCCCATTTAGTGGGGGTAGAGCCTACTTGCAAGTCTCTCCGACCTTCAAAAAAAAAGTTATTCAAGAATATCTCTTTCTCCTATGTGCTTTCATCCCTAACCCTAACCCTAACCCTTCCGAAAGTCGGAGAAGCTCAAGGATGGTACCGATCGATGCGCGCTACCCCATTTAGTGGGGGTAGAGCCTACTTGCAAGTCTCTCCGACCTTCACAAAAAAAGTTATTCAAGAATATCTCGTCAGATTTGGGGGAATTTCGTCGGTCGACCTCTTCCGAAGGTCGTACAAGCTCGGGGATGGTACCAATCGATCCGCAGGACCCAAATTAGTCCAGATGCAACCACTTTCCAAGTCTCTCCGACCTTCACAAAAAAAGTTATTCAAGAATATCTCTTTCTCCTATGTGCTTTCATCCCTAACCCTAACCCTAACCCTTCCGAAAGTCGGAGAAGCTCAAGGATGGTACCGATCGATGCGCGCTACCCCATTTAGTGGGGGTAGAGCCTACTTGCAAGTCTCTCCGACCTTCACAAAAAAAGTTATTCAAGAATATCTCTTTCTCCTATGTGCTTTCATCCCTAACCCTAACCCTAACCCTTCCGAAAGTCGGAGAAGCTCAAGGATGGTACCGATCGATGCGCGCTACCCCATTTAGTGGGGGTAGAGCCTACTTGCAAGTCTCTCCGACCTTCACAAAAAAAGTTATTCAAGAATATCTCTTTCTCCTATGTGCTTTCATCCCTAACCCTAACCCTAACCCTTCCGAAAGTCGGAGAAGCTCAAGGATGGTACCGATCGATGCGCGCTACCCCATTTAGTGGGGGTAGAGCCTACTTGCAAGTCTCTCCGATTTTCACAAAAAAAGTTATTCAAGAATATCTCTTTCTCCTATGTGCTTTCATCCCTAACCCTAACCCTAACCCTTCCGAAAGTCGGAGAAGCTCAAGGATGGTACCGATCGATGCGCGCTACCCCATTTAGTGGGGGTAGAGCCTACTTGCAAGTCTCTCCGACCTTCACAAAAAAAGTTATTCAAGAATATCTCCTCAGATTTGGGGGAATTTCGTCGGTCGACCTCTTCCGAAGGTCGTACAAGCTCGGGGATGGTACCAATCGATCCGCAGGACCCAAATTAGTCCAGATGCAACCACTTTCCAAGTCTCTCCGACCTTCACAAAAAAAGTTATTCAAGAATATCTCTTTCTCCTATGTGCTTTCATCCCTAACCCTAACCCTAACCCTTCCGAAAGTCGGAGAAGCTCAAGGATGGTACCGATCGATGCGCGCTACCCCATTTAGTGGGGGTACAGCCTACTTGCAAGTCTCTCCGACCTTCAAAAAAAAAGTTATTCAAGAATATCTCCTCAGATTTGGGGGAATTTCGTCGGTCGACCTCTTCCGAAGGTCGTACAAGCTCGGGGATGGTACCAATCGATCCGCAGGACCCAAATTAGTCCAGATGCAACCACTTTCCAAGTCTCTCCGACCTTCACAAAAAAAGTTATTCAAGAATATCTCTTTCTCCTATGTGCTTTCATCCCTAACCCTAACCCTAACCCTTCCGAAAGTCGGAGAAGCTCAAGGATGGTACCGATCGATGCGCGCAACCCCATTTAGTGGGGGTAGAGCCTACTTGCAAGTCTCTCCGACCTTCACAAAAAAAGTTATTCAAGAATATCTCTTTCTCCTATGTGCTTTCATCCCTAACCCTAACCCTAACCCTTCCGAAAGTCGGAGAAGCTCAAGGATGGTACCGATCGATGCGCGCTACCCCATTTAGTGGGGGTAGAGCCTACTTGCAAGTCTCTCCGACCTTCACAAAAAAAGTTATTCAAGAATATCTCTTTCTCCTATGTGCTTTCATCCCTAACCCTAACCCTAACCCTTCCGAAAGTCGGAGAAGCTCAAGGATGGTACCGATCGATGCGCGCTACCCCATTTAGTGGGGGTAGAGCCTACTTGCAAGTCTCTCCGATTTTCACAAAAAAAGTTATTCAAGAATATCTCTTTCTCCTATGTGCTTTCATCCCTAACCCTAACCCTAACCCTTCCGAAAGTCGGAGAAGCTCAAGGATGGTACCGATCGATGCGCGCTACCCCATTTAGTGGGGGTAGAGCCTACTTGCAAGTCTCTCCGACCTTCACAAAAAAAGTTATTCAAGAATATCTCCTCAGATTTGGGGGAATTTCGTCGGTCGACCTCTTCCGAAGGTCGTACAAGCTCGGGGATGGTACCAATCGATCCGCAGGACCCAAATTAGTCCAGATGCAACCACTTTCCAAGTCTCTCCGACCTTCACAAAAAAAGTTATTCAAGAATATCTCTTTCTCCTATGTGCTTTCATCCCTAACCCTAACCCTAACCCTTCCGAAAGTCGGAGAAGCTCAAGGATGGTACCGATCGATGCGCGCAACCCCATTTAGTGGGGGTAGAGCCTACTTGCAAGTCTCTCCGACCTTCACAAAAAAAGTTATTCAAGAATATCTCTTTCTCCTATGTGCTTTCATCCCTAACCCTAACCCTAACCCTTCCGAAAGTCAGAGAAGCTCAAGGATGGTACCGATCGATGCGCGCTACCCCATTTAGTGGGGGTAGAGCCTACTTGCAAGTCTCTCCGACCTTCACAAAAAAAGTTATTCAAGAATATCTCTTTCTCCTATGTGCTTTCATCCCTAACCCTAACCCTAACCCTTCCGAAAGTCGGAGAAGCTCAAGGATGGTACCGATCGATGCGCGCTACCCCATTTAGTGGGGGTAGAGCCTACTTGCAAGTCTCTCCGACCTTCACAAAAAAAGTTATTCAAGAATATCTCCTCAGATTTGGGGGAATTTCGTCGGTCGACCTCTTCCGAAGGTCGTACAAGCTCGGGGATGGTACCAATCGATCCGCAGGACCCAAATTAGTCCAGATGCAACCACTTTCCAAGTCTCTCCGACCTTCACAAAAAAAGTTATTCAAGAATATCTCTTTCTCCTATGTGCTTTCATCCCTAACCCTAACCCTAACCCTTCCGAAAGTCGGAGAAGCTCAAGGATGGTACCGATCGATGCGCGCAACCCCATTTAGTGGGGGTAGAGCCTACTTGCAAGTCTCTCCGACCTTCACAAAAAAAGTTATTCAAGAATATCTCTTTCTCCTATGTGCTTTCATCCCTAACCCTAACCCTAACCCTTCCGAAAGTCGGAGAAGCTCAAGGATGGTACCGATCGATGCGCGCTACCCCATTTAGTGGGGGTAGAGCCTACTTGCAAGTCTCTCCGATTTTCACAAAAAAAGTTATTCAAGAATATCTCTTTCTCCTATGTGCTTTCATCCCTAACCCTAACCCTAACCCTTCCGAAAGTCGGAGAAGCTCAAGGATGGTACCGATCGATGCGCGCTACCCCATTTAGTGGGGGTAGAGCCTACTTGCAAGTCTCTCCGACCTTCACAAAAAAAGTTATTCAAGAATATCTCCTCAGATTTGGGGGAATTTCGTCGGTCGACCTCTTCCGAAGGTCGTACAAGCTCGGGGATGGTACCAATCGATCCGCAGGACCCAAATTAGTCCAGATGCAACCACTTTCCAAGTCTCTCCGACCTTCACAAAAAAAGTTATTCAAGAATATCTCTTTCTCCTATGTGCTTTCATCCCTAACCCTAACCCTAACCCTTCCGAAAGTCGGAGAAGCTCAAGGATGGTACCGATCGATGCGCGCAACCCCATTTAGTGGGGGTAGAGCCTACTTGCAAGTCTCTCCGACCTTCACAAAAAAAGTTATTCAAGAATATCTCTTTCTCCTATGTGCTTTCATCCCTAACCCTAACCCTAACCCTTCCGAAAGTCAGAGAAGCTCAAGGATGGTACCGATCGATGCGCGCTACCCCATTTAGTGGGGGTAGAGCCTACTTGCAAGTCTCTCCGACCTTCACAAAAAAAGTTATTCAAGAATATCTCTTTCTCCTATGTGCTTTCATCCCTAACCCTAACCCTAACCCTTCCGAAAGTCGGAGAAGCTCAAGGATGGTACCGATCGATGCGCGCTACCCCATTTAGTGGGGGTAGAGCCTACTTGCAAGTCTCTCCGACCTTCACAAAAAAAGTTATTCAAGAATATCTCCTCAGATTTGGGGGAATTTCGTCGGTCGACCTCTTCCGAAGGTCGTACAAGCTCGGGGATGGTACCAATCGATCCGCAGGACCCAAATTAGTCCAGATGCAACCACTTTCCAAGTCTCTCCGACCTTCACAAAAAAAGTTATTCAAGAATATCTCTTTCTCCTATGTGCTTTCATCCCTAACCCTAACCCTAACCCTTCCGAAAGTCGGAGAAGCTCAACGATGGTACCGATCGATGCGCGCTACCCCATTTAGTGGGGGTAGAGCCTACTTGCAAGTCTCTCCGACCTTCACAAAAAAAGTTATTCAAGAATATCTCTTTCTCCTATGTGCTTTCATCCCTAACCCTAACCCTAACCCTTCCGAAAGTCGGAGAAGCTCAAGGATGGTACCGATCGATGCGCGCTACCCCATTTAGTGGGGGTAGAGCCTACTTGCAAGTCTCTCCGACCTTCACAAAAAAAGTTATTCAAGAATATCTCCTCAGATTTGGGGGAATTTCGTCGGTCGACCTCTTCCGAAGGTCGTACAAGCTCGGGGATGGTACCAATCGATCCGCAGGACCCAAATTAGTCCAGATGCAACCACTTTCCAAGTCTCTCCGACCTTCACAAAAAAAGTTATTCAAGAATATCTCTTTCTCCTATGTGCTTTCATCCCTAACCCTAACCCTAACCCTTCCGAAAGTCGGAGAAGCTCAAGGATGGTACCGATCGATGCGCGCAACCCCATTTAGTGGGGGTAGAGCCTACTTGCAAGTCTCTCCGACCTTCACAAAAAAAGTTATTCAAGAATATCTCTTTCTCCTATGTGCTTTCATCCCTAACCCTAACCCTAACCCTTCCGAAAGTCGGAGAAGCTCAAGGATGGTACCGATCGATGCGCGCTACCCCATTTAGTGGGGGTAGAGCCTACTTTCAAGTCTCTCCGACCTTCACAAAAAAAGTTATTCAAGAATATCTCTTTCTCCTATGTGCTTTCATCCCTAACCCTAACCCTAACCCTTCCGAAAGTCGGAGAAGCTCAAGGATGGTACCGATCGATGCGCGCTACCCCATTTAGTGGGGGTACAGCCTACTTGCAAGTCTCTCCGACCTTCAAAAAAAAAGTTATTCAAGAATATCTCCTCAGATTTGGGGGAATTTCGTCGGTCGACCTCTTCCGAAGGTCGTACAAGCTCGGGGATGGTACCAATCGATCCGCAGGACCCAAATTAGTCCAGATGCAACCACTTTCCAAGTCTCTCCGACCTTCACAAAAAAAGTTATTCAAGAATATCTCTTTCTCCTATGTGCTTTCATCCCTAACCCTAACCCTAACCCTTCCGAAAGTCGGAGAAGCTCAAGGATGGTACCGATCGATGCGCGCAACCCCATTTAGTGGGGGTAGAGCCTACTTGCAAGTCTCTCCGACCTTCACAAAAAAAGTTATTCAAGAATATCTCTTTCTCCTATGTGCTTTCATCCCTAACCCTAACCCTAACCCTTCCGAAAGTCGGAGAAGCTCAAGGATGGTACCGATCGATGCGCGCTACCCCATTTAGTGGGGGTAGAGCCTACTTGCAAGTCTCTCCGACCTTCACAAAAAAAGTTATTCAAGAATATCTCTTTCTCCTATGTGCTTTCATCCCTAACCCTAACCCTAACCCTTCCGAAAGTCGGAGAAGCTCAAGGATGGTACCGATCGATGCGCGCTACCCCATTTAGTGGGGGTAAAGCCTACTTGCAAGTCTCTCCGACCTTCACAAAAAAAGTTATTCAAGAATATCTCCTCAGATTTGGGGGAATTTCGTCGGTCGACCTCTTCCGAAGGTCGTACAAGCTCGGGGATGGTACCAATCGATCCGCAGGACCCAAATTAGTCCAGATGCAACCACTTTCCAAGTCTCTCCGACCTTCACAAAAAAAGTTATTCAAGAATATCTCTTTCTCCTATGTGCTTTCATCCCTAACCCTAACCCTTCCAAAAGTCCGAGAAGCTCAAGGATGGTACCGATCGATGCGCGCTACCCCATTTAGTGGGGGTAGAGCCTACTTGCAAGTCTCTCCGACCTTCACAAAAAAAGTTATTCAAGAATATCTCTTTCTCCTATGTGCTTTCATCCCTAACCCTAACCCTAACCCTTCCGAAAGTCGGAGAAGCTCAAGGATGGTACCGATCGATGCGCGCTACCCCATTTAGTGGGGGTAGAGCCTACTTGCAAGTCTCTCCGACCTTCAAAAAAAAAGTTATTCAAGAATATCTCTTTCTCCTATGTGCTTTCATCCCTAACCCTAACCCTAACCCTTCCGAAAGTCGGAGAAGCTCAAGGATGGTACCGATCGATGCGCGCTACCCCATTTAGTGGGGGTAGAGCCTACTTGCAAGTCTCTCCGACCTTCACAAAAAAAGTTATTCAAGAATATCTCCTCAGATTTGGGGGAATTTCGTCGGTCGACCTCTTCCGAAGGTCGTACAAGCTCGGGGATGGTACCAATCGATCCGCAGGACCCAAATTAGTCCAGATGCAACCACTTTCCAAGTCTCTCCGACCTTCACAAAAAAAGTTATTCAAGAATATCTCTTTCTCCTATGTGCTTTCATCCCTAACCCTAACCCTAACCCTTCCGAAAGTCGGAGAAGCTCAAGGATGGTACCGATCGATGCGCGCAACCCCATTTAGTGGGGGTAGAGCCTACTTGCAAGTCTCTCCGACCTTCACAAAAAAAGTTATTCAAGAATATCTCTTTCTCCTATGTGCTTTCATCCCTAACCCTAACCCTAACCCTTCCGAAAGTCGGAGAAGCTCAAGGATGGTACCGATCGATGCGCGCTACCCCATTTAGTGGGGGTAGAGCCTACTTTCAAGTCTCTCCGACCTTCACAAAAAAAGTTATTCAAGAATATCTCTTTCTCCTATGTGCTTTCATCCCTAACCCTAACCCTAACCCTTCCGAAAGTCGGAGAAGCTCAAGGATGGTACCGATCGATGCGCGCTACCCCATTTAGTGGGGGTACAGCCTACTTGCAAGTCTCTCCGACCTTCAAAAAAAAAGTTATTCAAGAATATCTCCTCAGATTTGGGGGAATTTCGTCGGTCGACCTCTTCCGAAGGTCGTACAAGCTCGGGGATGGTACCAATCGATCCGCAGGACCCAAATTAGTCCAGATGCAACCACTTTCCAAGTCTCTCCGACCTTCACAAAAAAAGTTATTCAAGAATATCTCTTTCTCCTATGTGCTTTCATCCCTAACCCTAACCCTAACCCTTCCGAAAGTCGGAGAAGCTCAAGGATGGTACCGATCGATGCGCGCAACCCCATTTAGTGGGGGTAGAGCCTACTTGCAAGTCTCTCCGACCTTCACAAAAAAAGTTATTCAAGAATATCTCTTTCTCCTATGTGCTTTCATCCCTAACCCTAACCCTAACCCTTCCGAAAGTCGGAGAAGCTCAAGGATGGTACCGATCGATGCGCGCTACCCCATTTAGTGGGGGTAGAGCCTACTTGCAAGTCTCTCCGACCTTCACAAAAAAAGTTATTCAAGAATATCTCTTTCTCCTATGTGCTTTCATCCCTAACCCTAACCCTAACCCTTCCGAAAGTCGGAGAAGCTCAAGGATGGTACCGATCGATGCGCGCTACCCCATTTAGTGGGGGTAAAGCCTACTTGCAAGTCTCTCCGACCTTCACAAAAAAAGTTATTCAAGAATATCTCCTCAGATTTGGGGGAATTTCGTCGGTCGACCTCTTCCGAAGGTCGTACAAGCTCGGGGATGGTACCAATCGATCCGCAGGACCCAAATTAGTCCAGATGCAACCACTTTCCAAGTCTCTCCGACCTTCACAAAAAAAGTTATTCAAGAATATCTCTTTCTCCTATGTGCTTTCATCCCTAACCCTAACCCTTCCAAAAGTCCGAGAAGCTCAAGGATGGTACCGATCGATGCGCGCTACCCCATTTAGTGGGGGTAGAGCCTACTTGCAAGTCTCTCCGACCTTCACAAAAAAAGTTATTCAAGAATATCTCTTTCTCCTATGTGCTTTCATCCCTAACCCTAACCCTAACCCTTCCGAAAGTCGGAGAAGCTCAAGGATGGTACCGATCGATGCGCGCTACCCCATTTAGTGGGGGTAGAGCCTACTTGCAAGTCTCTCCGACCTTCAAAAAAAAAGTTATTCAAGAATATCTCTTTCTCCTATGTGCTTTCATCCCTAACCCTAACCCTAACCCTTCCGAAAGTCGGAGAAGCTCAAGGATGGTACCGATCGATGCGCGCTACCCCATTTAGTGGGGGTAGAGCCTACTTGCAAGTCTCTCCGACCTTCACAAAAAAAGTTATTCAAGAATATCTCCTCAGATTTGGGGGAATTTCGTCGGTCGACCTCTTCCGAAGGTCGTACAAGCTCGGGGATGGTACCAATCGATCCGCAGGACCCAAATTAGTCCAGATGCAACCACTTTCCAAGTCTCTCCGACCTTCACAAAAAAAGTTATTCAAGAATATCTCTTTCTCCTATGTGCTTTCATCCCTAACCCTAACCCTAACCCTTCCGAAAGTCGGAGAAGCTCAAGGATGGTACCGATCGATGCGCGCTACCCCATTTAGTGGGGGTAGAGCCTACTTGCAAGTCTCTCCGACCTTCACAAAAAAAGTTATTCAAGAATATCTCTTTCTCCTATGTGCTTTCATCCCTAACCCTAACCCTAACCCTTCCGAAAGTCGGAGAAGCTCAAGGATGGTACCGATCGATGCGCGCTACCCCATTTAGTGGGGGTAGAGCCTACTTGCAAGTCTCTCCGACCTTCACAAAAAAAGTTATTCAAGAATATCTCTTTCTCCTATGTGCTTTCATCCCTAACCCTAACCCTAACCCTTCCGAAAGTCGGAGAAGCTCAAGGATGGTACTGATCGATGCGCGCTACCCCATTTAGTGGGGGTAGAGCCTACTTGCAAGTCTCTCCGACCTTCACAAAAAAAGTTATTCAAGAATATCTCCTCAGATTTGGGGGAATTTCGTCGGTCGACCTCTTCCGAAGGTCGTACAAGCTCGGGGATGGTACCAATCGATCTGCAGGACCCAAATTAGTCCAGATGCAACCACTTTCCAAGTCTCTCCGACCTTCACAAAAAAAGTTATTCAAGAATATCTCTTTCTCCTATGTGCTTTCATCCCTAACCCTAACCCTAACCCTTCCGAAAGTCGGAGAAGCTCAAGGATGGTACCGATCGATGCGCGCTACCCCATTTAGTGGGGGTAGAGCCTACTTGCAAGTCTCTCCGACCTTCACAAAAAAAGTTATTCAAGAATATCTCTTTCTCCTATGTGCTTTCATCCCTAACCCTAACCCTAACCCTTCCGAAAGTCGGAGAAGCTCAAGGATGGTACCGATCGATGCGCGCTACCCCATTTAGTGGGGGTAAAGCCTACTTGCAAGTCTCTCCGACCTTCACAAAAAAAGTTATTCAAGAATATCTCCTCAGATTTGGGGGAATTTCGTCGGTCGACCTCTTCCGAAGGTCGTACAAGCTCGGGGATGGTACCAATCGATCCGCAGGACCCAAATTAGTCCAGATGCAACCACTTTCCAAGTCTCTCCGACCTTCACAAAAAAAGTTATTCAAGAATATCTCTTTCTCCTATGTGCTTTCATCCCTAACCCTTCCGAAAGTCGGAGAAGCTCAAGGATGGTACCGATCGATGCGCGCTACCCCATTTAGTGGGGGTAGAGCCTACTTGCAAGTCTCTCCGACCTTCACAAAAAAAGTTATTCAAGAATATCTCTTTCTCCTATGTGCTTTCATCCCTAACCCTAACCCTTCCGAAAGTCGGAGAAGCTCAATGATGGTACCGATCGATGCGCGCTACCCCATTTAGTGGGGGTAGAGCCTACTTGCAAGTCTCTCCGACCTTCACAAAAAAAGTTATTCAAGAATATCTCTTTCTCCTATGTGCTTTCATCCCTAACCCTAACCCTAACCCTTCCGAAAGTCGGAGAAGCTCAAGGATGGTACCGATCGATGCGCGCTACCCCATTTAGTGGGGGTAAAGCCTACTTGCAAGTCTCTCCGACCTTCACAAAAAAAGTTATTCAAGAATATCTCCTCAGATTTGGGGGAATTTCGTCGGTCGACCTCTTCCGAAGGTCGTACAAGCTCGGGGATGGTACCAATCGATCCGCAGGACCCAAATTAGTCCAGATGCAACCACTTTCCAAGTCTCTCCGACCTTCACAAAAAAAGTTATTCAAGAATATCTCTTTCTCCTATGTGCTTTCATCCCTAACCCTAACCCTTCCGAAAGTCGGAGAAGCTCAAGGATGGTACCGATCGATGCGCGCTACCCCATTTAGTGGGGGTAGAGCCTACTTGCAAGTCTCTCCGACCTTCACAAAAAAAGTTATTCAAGAATATCTCTTTCTCCTATGTGCTTTCATCCCTAACCCTAACCCTAACCCTTCCGAAAGTCGGAGAAGCTCAAGGATGGTACCGATCGATGCGCGCTACCCCATTTAGTGGGGGTAGAGCCTACTTGCAAGTCTCTCCGACCTTCAAAAAAAAAGTTATTCAAGAATATCTCTTTCTCCTATGTGCTTTCATCCCTAACCCTAACCCTAACCCTTCCGAAAGTCGGAGAAGCTCAAGGATGGTACCGATCGATGCGCGCTACCCCATTTAGTGGGGGTAGAGCCTACTTGCAAGTCTCTCCGACCTTCACAAAAAAAGTTATTCAAGAATATCTCCTCAGATTTGGGGGAATTTCGTCGGTCGACCTCTTCCGAAGGTCGTACAAGCTCGGGGATGGTACCAATCGATCCGCAGGACCCAAATTAGTCCAGATGCAACCACTTTCCAAGTCTCTCCGACCTTCACAAAAAAAGTTATTCAAGAATATCTCTTTCTCCTATGTGCTTTCATCCCTAACCCTAACCCTAACCCTTCCGAAAGTCGGAGAAGCTCAAGGATGGTACCGATCGATGCGCGCAACCCCATTTAGTGGGGGTAGAGCCTACTTGCAAGTCTCTCCGACCTTCACAAAAAAAGTTATTCAAGAATATCTCTTTCTCCTATGTGCTTTCATCCCTAACCCTAACCCTAACCCTTCCGAAAGTCAGAGAAGCTCAAGGATGGTACCGATCGATGCGCGCTACCCCATTTAGTGGGGGTAGAGCCTACTTGCAAGTCTCTCCGACCTTCACAAAAAAAGTTATTCAAGAATATCTCTTTCTCCTATGTGCTTTCATCCCTAACCCTAACCCTAACCCTTCCGAAAGTCGGAGAAGCTCAAGGATGGTACCGATCGATGCGCGCTACCCCATTTAGTGGGGGTAGAGCCTACTTGCAAGTCTCTCCGACCTTCACAAAAAAAGTTATTCAAGAATATCTCCTCAGATTTGGGGGAATTTCGTCGGTCGACCTCTTCCGAAGGTCGTACAAGCTCGGGGATGGTACCAATCGATCCGCAGGACCCAAATTAGTCCAGATGCAACCACTTTCCAAGTCTCTCCGACCTTCACAAAAAAAGTTATTCAAGAATATCTCTTTCTCCTATGTGCTTTCATCCCTAACCCTAACCCTAACCCTTCCGAAAGTCGGAGAAGCTCAACGATGGTACCGATCGATGCGCGCTACCCCATTTAGTGGGGGTAGAGCCTACTTGCAAGTCTCTCCGACCTTCACAAAAAAAGTTATTCAAGAATATCTCTTTCTCCTATGTGCTTTCATCCCTAACCCTAACCCTAACCCTTCCGAAAGTCGGAGAAGCTCAAGGATGGTACCGATCGATGCGCGCAACCCCATTTAGTGGGGGTAGAGCCTACTTGCAAGTCTCTCCGACCTTCACAAAAAAAGTTATTCAAGAATATCTCTTTCTCCTATGTGCTTTCATCCCTAACCCTAACCCTAACCCTTCCGAAAGTCAGAGAAGCTCAAGGATGGTACCGATCGATGCGCGCTACCCCATTTAGTGGGGGTAGAGCCTACTTGCAAGTCTCTCCGACCTTCACAAAAAAAGTTATTCAAGAATATCTCTTTCTCCTATGTGCTTTCATCCCTAACCCTAACCCTAACCCTTCCGAAAGTCGGAGAAGCTCAAGGATGGTACCGATCGATGCGCGCTACCCCATTTAGTGGGGGTAGAGCCTACTTGCAAGTCTCTCCGACCTTCACAAAAAAAGTTATTCAAGAATATCTCCTCAGATTTGGGGGAATTTCGTCGGTCGACCTCTTCCGAAGGTCGTACAAGCTCGGGGATGGTACCAATCGATCCGCAGGACCCAAATTAGTCCAGATGCAACCACTTTCCAAGTCTCTCCGACCTTCACAAAAAAAGTTATTCAAGAATATCTCTTTCTCCTATGTGCTTTCATCCCTAACCCTAACCCTAACCCTTCCGAAAGTCGGAGAAGCTCAACGATGGTACCGATCGATGCGCGCTACCCCATTTAGTGGGGGTAGAGCCTACTTGCAAGTCTCTCCGACCTTCACAAAAAAAGTTATTCAAGAATATCTCTTTCTCCTATGTGCTTTCATCCCTAACCCTAACCCTAACCCTTCCGAAAGTCGGAGAAGCTCAAGGATGGTACCGATCGATGCGCGCTACCCCATTTAGTGGGGGTAGAGCCTACTTGCAAGTCTCTCCGACCTTCACAAAAAAAGTTATTCAAGAATATCTCCTCAGATTTGGGGGAATTTCGTCGGTCGACCTCTTCCGAAGGTCGTACAAGCTCGGGGATGGTACCAATCGATCCGCAGGACCCAAATTAGTCCAGATGCAACCACTTTCCAAGTCTCTCCGACCTTCACAAAAAAAGTTATTCAAGAATATCTCTTTCTCCTATGTGCTTTCATCCCTAACCCTAACCCTAACCCTTCCGAAAGTCGGAGAAGCTCAAGGATGGTACCGATCGATGCGCGCAACCCCATTTAGTGGGGGTAGAGCCTACTTGCAAGTCTCTCCGACCTTCACAAAAAAAGTTATTCAAGAATATCTCTTTCTCCTATGTGCTTTCATCCCTAACCCTAACCCTAACCCTTCCGAAAGTCGGAGAAGCTCAAGGATGGTACCGATCGATGCGCGCTACCCCATTTAGTGGGGGTAGAGCCTACTTTCAAGTCTCTCCGACCTTCACAAAAAAAGTTATTCAAGAATATCTCTTTCTCCTATGTGCTTTCATCCCTAACCCTAACCCTAACCCTTCCGAAAGTCGGAGAAGCTCAAGGATGGTACTGATCGATGCGCGCTACCCCATTTAGTGGGGGTACAGCCTACTTGCAAGTCTCTCCGACCTTCAAAAAAAAAGTTATTCAAGAATATCTCCTCAGATTTGGGGGAATTTCGTCGGTCGACCTCTTCCGAAGGTCGTACAAGCTCGGGGATGGTACCAATCGATCCGCAGGACCCAAATTAGTCCAGATGCAACCACTTTCCAAGTCTCTCCGACCTTCACAAAAAAAGTTATTCAAGAATATCTCTTTCTCCTATGTGCTTTCATCCCTAACCCTAACCCTTCCGAAAGTCGGAGAAGCTCAAGGATGGTACCGATCGATGCGCGCTACCCCATTTAGTGGGGGTAGAGCCTACTTGCAAGTCTCTCCGACCTTCACAAAAAAAGTTATTCAAGAATATCTCTTTCTCCTATGTGCTTTCATCCCTAACCCTAACCCTAACCCTTCCGAAAGTCGGAGAAGCTCAAGGATGGTACCGATCGATGCGCGCTACCCCATTTAGTGGGGGTAGAGCCTACTTGCAAGTCTCTCCGACCTTCAAAAAAAAAGTTATTCAAGAATATCTCTTTCTCCTATGTGCTTTCATCCCTAACCCTAACCCTAACCCTTCCGAAAGTCGGAGAAGCTCAAGGATGGTACCGATCGATGCGCGCTACCCCATTTAGTGGGGGTAGAGCCTACTTGCAAGTCTCTCCGACCTTCACAAAAAAAGTTATTCAAGAATATCTCGTCAGATTTGGGGGAATTTCGTCGGTCGACCTCTTCCGAAGGTCGTACAAGCTCGGGGATGGTACCAATCGATCCGCAGGACCCAAATTAGTCCAGATGCAACCACTTTCCAAGTCTCTCCGACCTTCACAAAAAAAGTTATTCAAGAATATCTCTTTCTCCTATGTGCTTTCATCCCTAACCCTAACCCTAACCCTTCCGAAAGTCGGAGAAGCTCAAGGATGGTACCGATCGATGCGCGCTACCCCATTTAGTGGGGGTAGAGCCTACTTGCAAGTCTCTCCGACCTTCACAAAAAAAGTTATTCAAGAATATCTCTTTCTCCTATGTGCTTTCATCCCTAACCCTAACCCTAACCCTTCCGAAAGTCGGAGAAGCTCAAGGATGGTACCGATCGATGCGCGCTACCCCATTTAGTGGGGGTAGAGCCTACTTGCAAGTCTCTCCGACCTTCACAAAAAAAGTTATTCAAGAATATCTCTTTCTCCTATGTGCTTTCATCCCTAACCCTAACCCTAACCCTTCCGAAAGTCGGAGAAGCTCAAGGATGGTACCGATCGATGCGCGCTACCCCATTTAGTGGGGGTAGAGCCTACTTGCAAGTCTCTCCGATTTTCACAAAAAAAGTTATTCAAGAATATCTCTTTCTCCTATGTGCTTTCATCCCTAACCCTAACCCTAACCCTTCCGAAAGTCGGAGAAGCTCAAGGATGGTACCGATCGATGCGCGCTACCCCATTTAGTGGGGGTAGAGCCTACTTGCAAGTCTCTCCGACCTTCACAAAAAAAGTTATTCAAGAATATCTCCTCAGATTTGGGGGAATTTCGTCGGTCGACCTCTTCCGAAGGTCGTACAAGCTCGGGGATGGTACCAATCGATCCGCAGGACCCAAATTAGTCCAGATGCAACCACTTTCCAAGTCTCTCCGACCTTCACAAAAAAAGTTATTCAAGAATATCTCTTTCTCCTATGTGCTTTCATCCCTAACCCTAACCCTAACCCTTCCGAAAGTCGGAGAAGCTCAAGGATGGTACCGATCGATGCGCGCTACCCCATTTAGTGGGGGTACAGCCTACTTGCAAGTCTCTCCGACCTTCAAAAAAAAAGTTATTCAAGAATATCTCCTCAGATTTGGGGGAATTTCGTCGGTCGACCTCTTCCGAAGGTCGTACAAGCTCGGGGATGGTACCAATCGATCCGCAGGACCCAAATTAGTCCAGATGCAACCACTTTCCAAGTCTCTCCGACCTTCACAAAAAAAGTTATTCAAGAATATCTCTTTCTCCTATGTGCTTTCATCCCTAACCCTAACCCTAACCCTTCCGAAAGTCGGAGAAGCTCAAGGATGGTACCGATCGATGCGCGCAACCCCATTTAGTGGGGGTAGAGCCTACTTGCAAGTCTCTCCGACCTTCACAAAAAAAGTTATTCAAGAATATCTCTTTCTCCTATGTGCTTTCATCCCTAACCCTAACCCTAACCCTTCCGAAAGTCGGAGAAGCTCAAGGATGGTACCGATCGATGCGCGCTACCCCATTTAGTGGGGGTAGAGCCTACTTGCAAGTCTCTCCGACCTTCACAAAAAAAGTTATTCAAGAATATCTCTTTCTCCTATGTGCTTTCATCCCTAACCCTAACCCTAACCCTTCCGAAAGTCGGAGAAGCTCAAGGATGGTACCGATCGATGCGCGCTACCCCATTTAGTGGGGGTAGAGCCTACTTGCAAGTCTCTCCGATTTTCACAAAAAAAGTTATTCAAGAATATCTCTTTCTCCTATGTGCTTTCATCCCTAACCCTAACCCTAACCCTTCCGAAAGTCGGAGAAGCTCAAGGATGGTACCGATCGATGCGCGCTACCCCATTTAGTGGGGGTAGAGCCTACTTGCAAGTCTCTCCGACCTTCACAAAAAAAGTTATTCAAGAATATCTCCTCAGATTTGGGGGAATTTCGTCGGTCGACCTCTTCCGAAGGTCGTACAAGCTCGGGGATGGTACCAATCGATCCGCAGGACCCAAATTAGTCCAGATGCAACCACTTTCCAAGTCTCTCCGACCTTCACAAAAAAAGTTATTCAAGAATATCTCTTTCTCCTATGTGCTTTCATCCCTAACCCTAACCCTAACCCTTCCGAAAGTCGGAGAAGCTCAAGGATGGTACCGATCGATGCGCGCAACCCCATTTAGTGGGGGTAGAGCCTACTTGCAAGTCTCTCCGACCTTCACTAAAAAAGTTATTCAAGAATATCTCTTTCTCCTATGTGCTTTCATCCCTAACCCTAACCCTAACCCTTCCGAAAGTCAGAGAAGCTCAAGGATGGTACCGATCGATGCGCGCTACCCCATTTAGTGGGGGTAGAGCCTACTTGCAAGTCTCTCCGACCTTCACAAAAAAAGTTATTCAAGAATATCTCTTTCTCCTATGTGCTTTCATCCCTAACCCTAACCCTAACCCTTCCGAAAGTCGGAGAAGCTCAAGGATGGTACCGATCGATGCGCGCTACCCCATTTAGTGGGGGTAGAGCCTACTTGCAAGTCTCTCCGACCTTCACAAAAAAAGTTATTCAAGAATATCTCCTCAGATTTGGGGGAATTTCGTCGGTCGACCTCTTCCGAAGGTCGTACAAGCTCGGGGATGGTACCAATCGATCCGCAGGACCCAAATTAGTCCAGATGCAACCACTTTCCAAGTCTCTCCGACCTTCACAAAAAAAGTTATTCAAGAATATCTCTTTCTCCTATGTGCTTTCATCCCTAACCCTAACCCTAACCCTTCCGAAAGTCGGAGAAGCTCAACGATGGTACCGATCGATGCGCGCTACCCCATTTAGTGGGGGTAGAGCCTACTTGCAAGTCTCTCCGACCTTCACAAAAAAAGTTATTCAAGAATATCTCTTTCTCCTATGTGCTTTCATCCCTAACCCTAACCCTAACCCTTCCGAAAGTCGGAGAAGCTCAAGGATGGTACCGATCGATGCGCGCTACCCCATTTAGTGGGGGTAGAGCCTACTTGCAAGTCTCTCCGACCTTCACAAAAAAAGTTATTCAAGAATATCTCCTCAGATTTGGGGGAATTTCGTCGGTCGACCTCTTCCGAAGGTCGTACAAGCTCGGGGATGGTACCAATCGATCCGCAGGACCCAAATTAGTCCAGATGCAACCACTTTCCAAGTCTCTCCGACCTTCACAAAAAAAGTTATTCAAGAATATCTCTTTCTCCTATGTGCTTTCATCCCTAACCCTAACCCTAACCCTTCCGAAAGTCGGAGAAGCTCAAGGATGGTACCGATCGATGCGCGCAACCCCATTTAGTGGGGGTAGAGCCTACTTGCAAGTCTCTCCGACCTTCACAAAAAAAGTTATTCAAGAATATCTCTTTCTCCTATGTGCTTTCATCCCTAACCCTAACCCTAACCCTTCCGAAAGTCGGAGAAGCTCAAGGATGGTACCGATCGATGCGCGCTACCCCATTTAGTGGGGGTAGAGCCTACTTTCAAGTCTCTCCGACCTTCACAAAAAAAGTTATTCAAGAATATCTCTTTCTCCTATGTGCTTTCATCCCTAACCCTAACCCTAACCCTTCCGAAAGTCGGAGAAGCTCAAGGATGGTACCGATCGATGCGCGCTACCCCATTTAGTGGGGGTACAGCCTACTTGCAAGTCTCTCCGACCTTCAAAAAAAAAGTTATTCAAGAATATCTCCTCAGATTTGGGGGAATTTCGTCGGTCGACCTCTTCCGAAGGTCGTACAAGCTCGGGGATGGTACCAATCGATCCGCAGGACCCAAATTAGTCCAGATGCAACCACTTTCCAAGTCTCTCCGACCTTCACAAAAAAAGTTATTCAAGAATATCTCTTTCTCCTATGTGCTTTCATCCCTAACCCTAACCCTAACCCTTCCGAAAGTCGGAGAAGCTCAAGGATGGTACCGATCGATGCGCGCAACCCCATTTAGTGGGGGTAGAGCCTACTTGCAAGTCTCTCCGACCTTCACAAAAAAAGTTATTCAAGAATATCTCTTTCTCCTATGTGCTTTCATCCCTAACCCTAACCCTAACCCTTCCGAAAGTCGGAGAAGCTCAAGGATGGTACCGATCGATGCGCGCTACCCCATTTAGTGGGGGTAGAGCCTACTTGCAAGTCTCTCCGACCTTCACAAAAAAAGTTATTCAAGAATATCTCTTTCTCCTATGTGCTTTCATCCCTAACCCTAACCCTAACCCTTCCGAAAGTCGGAGAAGCTCAAGGATGGTACCGATCGATGCGCGCTACCCCATTTAGTGGGGGTAAAGCCTACTTGCAAGTCTCTCCGACCTTCACAAAAAAAGTTATTCAAGAATATCTCCTCAGATTTGGGGGAATTTCGTCGGTCGACCTCTTCCGAAGGTCGTACAAGCTCGGGGATGGTACCAATCGATCCGCAGGACCCAAATTAGTCCAGATGCAACCACTTTCCAAGTCTCTCCGACCTTCACAAAAAAAGTTATTCAAGAATATCTCTTTCTCCTATGTGCTTTCATCCCTAACCCTAACCCTTCCAAAAGTCCGAGAAGCTCAAGGATGGTACCGATCGATGCGCGCTACCCCATTTAGTGGGGGTAGAGCCTACTTGCAAGTCTCTCCGACCTTCACAAAAAAAGTTATTCAAGAATATCTCTTTCTCCTATGTGCTTTCATCCCTAACCCTAACCCTTCCGAAAGTCGGAGAAGCTCAAGGATGGTACCGATCGATGCGCGCTACCCCATTTAGTGGGGGTAGAGCCTACTTGCAAGTCTCTCCGACCTTCAAAAAAAAAGTTATTCAAGAATATCTCTTTCTCCTATGTGCTTTCATCCCTAACCCTAACCCTAACCCTTCCGAAAGTCGGAGAAGCTCAAGGATGGTACCGATCGATGCGCGCTACCCCATTTAGTGGGGGTAGAGCCTACTTGCAAGTCTCTCCGACCTTCACAAAAAAAGTTATTCAAGAATATCTCCTCAGATTTGGGGGAATTTCGTCGGTCGACCTCTTCCGAAGGTCGTACAAGCTCGGGGATGGTACCAATCGATCCGCAGGACCCAAATTAGTCCAGATGCAACCACTTTCCAAGTCTCTCCGACCTTCACAAAAAAAGTTATTCAAGAATATCTCTTTCTCCTATGTGCTTTCATCCCTAACCCTAACCCTAACCCTTCCGAAAGTCGGAGAAGCTCAAGGATGGTACCGATCGATGCGCGCTACCCCATTTAGTGGGGGTAGAGCCTACTTGCAAGTCTCTCCGACCTTCACAAAAAAAGTTATTCAAGAATATCTCTTTCTCCTATGTGCTTTCATCCCTAACCCTAACCCTAACCCTTCCGAAAGTCGGAGAAGCTCAAGGATGGTACCGATCGATGCGCGCTACCCCATTTAGTGGGGGTAGAGCCTACTTGCAAGTCTCTCCGACCTTCACAAAAAAAGTTATTCAAGAATATCTCTTTCTCCTATGTGCTTTCATCCCTAACCCTAACCCTAACCCTTCCGAAAGTCGGAGAAGCTCAAGGATGGTACTGATCGATGCGCGCTACCCCATTTAGTGGGGGTAGAGCCTACTTGCAAGTCTCTCCGACCTTCACAAAAAAAGTTATTCAAGAATATCTCCTCAGATTTGGGGGAATTTCGTCGGTCGACCTCTTCCGAAGGTCGTACAAGCTCGGGGATGGTACCAATCGATCTGCAGGACCCAAATTAGTCCAGATGCAACCACTTTCCAAGTCTCTCCGACCTTCACAAAAAAAGTTATTCAAGAATATCTCTTTCTCCTATGTGCTTTCATCCCTAACCCTAACCCTAACCCTTCCGAAAGTCGGAGAAGCTCAAGGATGGTACCGATCGATGCGCGCTACCCCATTTAGTGGGGGTAGAGCCTACTTGCAAGTCTCTCCGACCTTCACAAAAAAAGTTATTCAAGAATATCTCTTTCTCCTATGTGCTTTCATCCCTAACCCTAACCCTAACCCTTCCGAAAGTCGGAGAAGCTCAAGGATGGTACCGATCGATGCGCGCTACCCCATTTAGTGGGGGTAAAGCCTACTTGCAAGTCTCTCCGACCTTCACAAAAAAAGTTATTCAAGAATATCTCCTCAGATTTGGGGGAATTTCGTCGGTCGACCTCTTCCGAAGGTCGTACAAGCTCGGGGATGGTACCAATCGATCCGCAGGACCCAAATTAGTCCAGATGCAACCACTTTCCAAGTCTCTCCGACCTTCACAAAAAAAGTTATTCAAGAATATCTCTTTCTCCTATGTGCTTTCATCCCTAACCCTTCCGAAAGTCGGAGAAGCTCAAGGATGGTACCGATCGATGCGCGCTACCCCATTTAGTGGGGGTAGAGCCTACTTGCAAGTCTCTCCGACCTTCACAAAAAAAGTTATTCAAGAATATCTCTTTCTCCTATGTGCTTTCATCCCTAACCCTAACCCTTCCGAAAGTCGGAGAAGCTCAATGATGGTACCGATCGATGCGCGCTACCCCATTTAGTGGGGGTAGAGCCTACTTGCAAGTCTCTCCGACCTTCACAAAAAAAGTTATTCAAGAATATCTCTTTCTCCTATGTGCTTTCATCCCTAACCCTAACCCTAACCCTTCCGAAAGTCGGAGAAGCTCAAGGATGGTACCGATCGATGCGCGCTACCCCATTTAGTGGGGGTAAAGCCTACTTGCAAGTCTCTCCGACCTTCACAAAAAAAGTTATTCAAGAATATCTCCTCAGATTTGGGGGAATTTCGTCGGTCGACCTCTTCCGAAGGTCGTACAAGCTCGGGGATGGTACCAATCGATCCGCAGGACCCAAATTAGTCCAGATGCAACCACTTTCCAAGTCTCTCCGACCTTCACAAAAAAAGTTATTCAAGAATATCTCTTTCTCCTATGTGCTTTCATCCCTAACCCTAACCCTTCCGAAAGTCGGAGAAGCTCAAGGATGGTACCGATCGATGCGCGCTACCCCATTTAGTGGGGGTAGAGCCTACTTGCAAGTCTCTCCGACCTTCACAAAAAAAGTTATTCAAGAATATCTCTTTCTCCTATGTGCTTTCATCCCTAACCCTAACCCTAACCCTTCCGAAAGTCGGAGAAGCTCAAGGATGGTACCGATCGATGCGCGCTACCCCATTTAGTGGGGGTAGAGCCTACTTGCAAGTCTCTCCGACCTTCAAAAAAAAAGTTATTCAAGAATATCTCTTTCTCCTATGTGCTTTCATCCCTAACCCTAACCCTAACCCTTCCGAAAGTCGGAGAAGCTCAAGGATGGTACCGATCGATGCGCGCTACCCCATTTAGTGGGGGTAGAGCCTACTTGCAAGTCTCTCCGACCTTCACAAAAAAAGTTATTCAAGAATATCTCCTCAGATTTGGGGGAATTTCGTCGGTCGACCTCTTCCGAAGGTCGTACAAGCTCGGGGATGGTACCAATCGATCCGCAGGACCCAAATTAGTCCAGATGCAACCACTTTCCAAGTCTCTCCGACCTTCACAAAAAAAGTTATTCAAGAATATCTCTTTCTCCTATGTGCTTTCATCCCTAACCCTAACCCTAACCCTTCCGAAAGTCGGAGAAGCTCAAGGATGGTACCGATCGATGCGCGCTACCCCATTTAGTGGGGGTAGAGCCTACTTGCAAGTCTCTCCGACCTTCACAAAAAAAGTTATTCAAGAATATCTCTTTCTCCTATGTGCTTTCATCCCTAACCCTAACCCTAACCCTTCCGAAAGTCGGAGAAGCTCAAGGATGGTACCGATCGATGCGCGCTACCCCATTTAGTGGGGGTAGAGCCTACTTGCAAGTCTCTCCGACCTTCACAAAAAAAGTTATTCAAGAATATCTCTTTCTCCTATGTGCTTTCATCCCTAACCCTAACCCTAACCCTTCCGAAAGTCGGAGAAGCTCAAGGATGGTACCGATCGATGCGCGCTACCCCATTTAGTGGGGGTAGAGCCTACTTGCAAGTCTCTCCGACCTTCACAAAAAAAGTTATTCAAGAATATCTCCTCAGATTTGGGGGAATTTCGTCGGTCGACCTCTTCCGAAGGTCGTACAAGCTCGGGGATGGTACCAATCGATCTGCAGGACCCAAATTAGTCCAGATGCAACCACTTTCCAAGTCTCTCCGACCTTCACAAAAAAAGTTATTCAAGAATATCTCTTTCTCCTATGTGCTTTCATCCCTAACCCTAACCCTAACCCTTCCGAAAGTCGGAGAAGCTCAAGGATGGTACCGATCGATGCGCGCTACCCCATTTAGTGGGGGTAGAGCCTACTTGCAAGTCTCTCCGACCTTCACAAAAAAAGTTATTCAAGAATATCTCTTTCTCCTATGTGCTTTCATCCCTAACCCTAACCCTAACCCTTCCGAAAGTCGGAGAAGCTCAAGGATGGTACCGATCGATGCGCGCTACCCCATTTAGTGGGGGTAGAGCCTACTTGCAAGTCTCTCCGACCTTCACAAAAAAAGTTATTCAAGAATATCTCTTTCTCCTATGTGCTTTCATCCCTAACCCTAACCCTAACCCTTCCGAAAGTCGGAGAAGCTCAAGGATGGTACCGATCGATGCGCGCTACCCCATTTAGTGGGGGTAGAGCCTACTTGCAAGTCTCTCCGACCTTCACAAAAAAAGTTATTCAAGAATATCTCTTTCTCCTATGTGCTTTCATCCCTAACCCTAACCCTAACCCTTCCGAAAGTCGGAGAAGCTCAAGGATGGTACCGATCGATGCGCGCTACCCCATTTAGTGGGGGTAGAGCCTACTTGCAAGTCTCTCCGACCTTCACAAAAAAAGTTATTCAAGAATATCTCCTCAGATTTGGGGGAATTTCGTCGGTCGACCTCTTCCGAAGGTCGTACAAGCTCGGGGATGGTACCAATCGATCCGCAGGACCCAAATTAGTCCAGATGCAACCACTTTCCAAGTCTCTCCGACCTTCACAAAAAAAGTTATTCAAGAATATCTCTTTCTCCTATGTGCTTTCATCCCTAACCCTAACCCTAACCCTTCCGAAAGTCGGAGAAGCTCAAGGATGGTACCGATCGATGCGCGCAACCCCATTTAGTGGGGGTAGAGCCTACTTGCAAGTCTCTCCGACCTTCACAAAAAAAGTTATTCAAGAATATCTCTTTCTCCTATGTGCTTTCATCCCTAACCCTAACCCTAACCCTTCCGAAAGTCGGAGAAGCTCAAGGATGGTACCGATCGATGCGCGCTACCCCATTTAGTGGGGGTAGAGCCTACTTTCAAGTCTCTCCGACCTTCACAAAAAAAGTTATTCAAGAATATCTCTTTCTCCTATGTGCTTTCATCCCTAACCCTAACCCTAACCCTTCCGAAAGTCGGAGAAGCTCAAGGATGGTACCGATCGATGCGCGCTACCCCATTTAGTGGGGGTACAGCCTACTTGCAAGTCTCTCCGACCTTCAAAAAAAAAGTTATTCAAGAATATCTCCTCAGATTTGGGGGAATTTCGTCGGTCGACCTCTTCCGAAGGTCGTACAAGCTCGGGGATGGTACCAATCGATCCGCAGGACCCAAATTAGTCCAGATGCAACCACTTTCCAAGTCTCTCCGACCTTCACAAAAAAAGTTATTCAAGAATATCTCTTTCTCCTATGTGCTTTCATCCCTAACCCTAACCCTAACCCTTCCGAAAGTCGGAGAAGCTCAAGGATGGTACCGATCGATGCGCGCAACCCCATTTAGTGGGGGTAGAGCCTACTTGCAAGTCTCTCCGACCTTCACAAAAAAAGTTATTCAAGAATATCTCTTTCTCCTATGTGCTTTCATCCCTAACCCTAACCCTAACCCTTCCGAAAGTCGGAGAAGCTCAAGGATGGTACCGATCGATGCGCGCTACCCCATTTAGTGGGGGTAGAGCCTACTTGCAAGTCTCTCCGACCTTCACAAAAAAAGTTATTCAAGAATATCTCTTTCTCCTATGTGCTTTCATCCCTAACCCTAACCCTAACCCTTCCGAAAGTCGGAGAAGCTCAAGGATGGTACCGATCGATGCGCGCTACCCCATTTAGTGGGGGTAAAGCCTACTTGCAAGTCTCTCCGACCTTCACAAAAAAAGTTATTCAAGAATATCTCCTCAGATTTGGGGGAATTTCGTCGGTCGACCTCTTCCGAAGGTCGTACAAGCTCGGGGATGGTACCAATCGATCCGCAGGACCCAAATTAGTCCAGATGCAACCACTTTCCAAGTCTCTCCGACCTTCACAAAAAAAGTTATTCAAGAATATCTCTTTCTCCTATGTGCTTTCATCCCTAACCCTAACCCTTCCAAAAGTCCGAGAAGCTCAAGGATGGTACCGATCGATGCGCGCTACCCCATTTAGTGGGGGTAGAGCCTACTTGCAAGTCTCTCCGACCTTCACAAAAAAAGTTATTCAAGAATATCTCTTTCTCCTATGTGCTTTCATCCCTAACCCTAACCCTTCCGAAAGTCGGAGAAGCTCAAGGATGGTACCGATCGATGCGCGCTACCCCATTTAGTGGGGGTAGAGCCTACTTGCAAGTCTCTCCGACCTTCAAAAAAAAAGTTATTCAAGAATATCTCTTTCTCCTATGTGCTTTCATCCCTAACCCTAACCCTAACCCTTCCGAAAGTCGGAGAAGCTCAAGGATGGTACCGATCGATGCGCGCTACCCCATTTAGTGGGGGTAGAGCCTACTTGCAAGTCTCTCCGACCTTCACAAAAAAAGTTATTCAAGAATATCTCCTCAGATTTGGGGGAATTTCGTCGGTCGACCTCTTCCGAAGGTCGTACAAGCTCGGGGATGGTACCAATCGATCCGCAGGACCCAAATTAGTCCAGATGCAACCACTTTCCAAGTCTCTCCGACCTTCACAAAAAAAGTTATTCAAGAATATCTCTTTCTCCTATGTGCTTTCATCCCTAACCCTAACCCTAACCCTTCCGAAAGTCGGAGAAGCTCAAGGATGGTACCGATCGATGCGCGCTACCCCATTTAGTGGGGGTAGAGCCTACTTGCAAGTCTCTCCGACCTTCACAAAAAAAGTTATTCAAGAATATCTCTTTCTCCTATGTGCTTTCATCCCTAACCCTAACCCTAACCCTTCCGAAAGTCGGAGAAGCTCAAGGATGGTACCGATCGATGCGCGCTACCCCATTTAGTGGGGGTAGAGCCTACTTGCAAGTCTCTCCGACCTTCACAAAAAAAGTTATTCAAGAATATCTCTTTCTCCTATGTGCTTTCATCCCTAACCCTAACCCTAACCCTTCCGAAAGTCGGAGAAGCTCAAGGATGGTACTGATCGATGCGCGCTACCCCATTTAGTGGGGGTAGAGCCTACTTGCAAGTCTCTCCGACCTTCACAAAAAAAGTTATTCAAGAATATCTCCTCAGATTTGGGGGAATTTCGTCGGTCGACCTCTTCCGAAGGTCGTACAAGCTCGGGGATGGTACCAATCGATCTGCAGGACCCAAATTAGTCCAGATGCAACCACTTTCCAAGTCTCTCCGACCTTCACAAAAAAAGTTATTCAAGAATATCTCTTTCTCCTATGTGCTTTCATCCCTAACCCTAACCCTAACCCTTCCGAAAGTCGGAGAAGCTCAAGGATGGTACCGATCGATGCGCGCTACCCCATTTAGTGGGGGTAGAGCCTACTTGCAAGTCTCTCCGACCTTCACAAAAAAAGTTATTCAAGAATATCTCTTTCTCCTATGTGCTTTCATCCCTAACCCTAACCCTAACCCTTCCGAAAGTCGGAGAAGCTCAAGGATGGTACCGATCGATGCGCGCTACCCCATTTAGTGGGGGTAAAGCCTACTTGCAAGTCTCTCCGACCTTCACAAAAAAAGTTATTCAAGAATATCTCCTCAGATTTGGGGGAATTTCGTCGGTCGACCTCTTCCGAAGGTCGTACAAGCTCGGGGATGGTACCAATCGATCCGCAGGACCCAAATTAGTCCAGATGCAACCACTTTCCAAGTCTCTCCGACCTTCACAAAAAAAGTTATTCAAGAATATCTCTTTCTCCTATGTGCTTTCATCCCTAACCCTTCCGAAAGTCGGAGAAGCTCAAGGATGGTACCGATCGATGCGCGCTACCCCATTTAGTGGGGGTAGAGCCTACTTGCAAGTCTCTCCGACCTTCACAAAAAAAGTTATTCAAGAATATCTCTTTCTCCTATGTGCTTTCATCCCTAACCCTAACCCTTCCGAAAGTCGGAGAAGCTCAATGATGGTACCGATCGATGCGCGCTACCCCATTTAGTGGGGGTAGAGCCTACTTGCAAGTCTCTCCGACCTTCACAAAAAAAGTTATTCAAGAATATCTCTTTCTCCTATGTGCTTTCATCCCTAACCCTAACCCTAACCCTTCCGAAAGTCGGAGAAGCTCAAGGATGGTACCGATCGATGCGCGCTACCCCATTTAGTGGGGGTAAAGCCTACTTGCAAGTCTCTCCGACCTTCACAAAAAAAGTTATTCAAGAATATCTCCTCAGATTTGGGGGAATTTCGTCGGTCGACCTCTTCCGAAGGTCGTACAAGCTCGGGGATGGTACCAATCGATCCGCAGGACCCAAATTAGTCCAGATGCAACCACTTTCCAAGTCTCTCCGACCTTCACAAAAAAAGTTATTCAAGAATATCTCTTTCTCCTATGTGCTTTCATCCCTAACCCTAACCCTTCCGAAAGTCGGAGAAGCTCAAGGATGGTACCGATCGATGCGCGCTACCCCATTTAGTGGGGGTAGAGCCTACTTGCAAGTCTCTCCGACCTTCACAAAAAAAGTTATTCAAGAATATCTCTTTCTCCTATGTGCTTTCATCCCTAACCCTAACCCTAACCCTTCCGAAAGTCGGAGAAGCTCAAGGATGGTACCGATCGATGCGCGCTACCCCATTTAGTGGGGGTAGAGCCTACTTGCAAGTCTCTCCGACCTTCAAAAAAAAAGTTATTCAAGAATATCTCTTTCTCCTATGTGCTTTCATCCCTAACCCTAACCCTAACCCTTCCGAAAGTCGGAGAAGCTCAAGGATGGTACCGATCGATGCGCGCTACCCCATTTAGTGGGGGTAGAGCCTACTTGCAAGTCTCTCCGACCTTCACAAAAAAAGTTATTCAAGAATATCTCCTCAGATTTGGGGGAATTTCGTCGGTCGACCTCTTCCGAAGGTCGTACAAGCTCGGGGATGGTACCAATCGATCCGCAGGACCCAAATTAGTCCAGATGCAACCACTTTCCAAGTCTCTCCGACCTTCACAAAAAAAGTTATTCAAGAATATCTCTTTCTCCTATGTGCTTTCATCCCTAACCCTAACCCTAACCCTTCCGAAAGTCGGAGAAGCTCAAGGATGGTACCGATCGATGCGCGCTACCCCATTTAGTGGGGGTAGAGCCTACTTGCAAGTCTCTCCGACCTTCACAAAAAAAGTTATTCAAGAATATCTCTTTCTCCTATGTGCTTTCATCCCTAACCCTAACCCTAACCCTTCCGAAAGTCGGAGAAGCTCAAGGATGGTACCGATCGATGCGCGCTACCCCATTTAGTGGGGGTAGAGCCTACTTGCAAGTCTCTCCGACCTTCACAAAAAAAGTTATTCAAGAATATCTCTTTCTCCTATGTGCTTTCATCCCTAACCCTAACCCTAACCCTTCCGAAAGTCGGAGAAGCTCAAGGATGGTACCGATCGATGCGCGCTACCCCATTTAGTGGGGGTAGAGCCTACTTGCAAGTCTCTCCGACCTTCACAAAAAAAGTTATTCAAGAATATCTCCTCAGATTTGGGGGAATTTCGTCGGTCGACCTCTTCCGAAGGTCGTACAAGCTCGGGGATGGTACCAATCGATCTGCAGGACCCAAATTAGTCCAGATGCAACCACTTTCCAAGTCTCTCCGACCTTCACAAAAAAAGTTATTCAAGAATATCTCTTTCTCCTATGTGCTTTCATCCCTAACCCTAACCCTAACCCTTCCGAAAGTCGGAGAAGCTCAAGGATGGTACCGATCGATGCGCGCTACCCCATTTAGTGGGGGTAGAGCCTACTTGCAAGTCTCTCCGACCTTCACAAAAAAAGTTATTCAAGAATATCTCTTTCTCCTATGTGCTTTCATCCCTAACCCTAACCCTAACCCTTCCGAAAGTCGGAGAAGCTCAAGGATGGTACCGATCGATGCGCGCTACCCCATTTAGTGGGGGTAGAGCCTACTTGCAAGTCTCTCCGACCTTCACAAAAAAAGTTATTCAAGAATATCTCTTTCTCCTATGTGCTTTCATCCCTAACCCTAACCCTAACCCTTCCGAAAGTCGGAGAAGCTCAAGGATGGTACCGATCGATGCGCGCTACCCCATTTAGTGGGGGTAGAGCCTACTTGCAAGTCTCTCCGACCTTCACAAAAAAAGTTATTCAAGAATATCTCCTCAGATTTGGGGGAATTTCGTCGGTCGACCTCTTCCGAAGGTCGTACAAGCTCGGGGATGGTACCAATCGATCCGCAGGACCCAAATTAGTCCAGATGCAACCACTTTCCAAGTCTCTCCGACCTTCACAAAAAAAGTTATTCAAGAATATCTCTTTCTCCTATGTGCTTTCATCCCTAACCCTAACCCTAACCCTTCCGAAAGTCGGAGAAGCTCAAGGATGGTACCGATCGATGCGCGCTACCCCATTTAGTGGGGGTAGAGCCTACTTGCAAGTCTCTCCGACCTTCACAAAAAAAGTTATTCAAGAATATCTCTTTCTCCTATGTGCTTTCATCCCTAACCCTAACCCTAACCCTTCCGAAAGTCGGAGAAGCTCAAGGATGGTACCGATCGATGCGCGCTACCCCATTTAGTGGGGGTAGAGCCTACTTGCAAGTCTCTCCGACCTTCACAAAAAAAGTTATTCAAGAATATCTCTTTCTCCTATGTGCTTTCATCCCTAACCCTAACCCTAACCCTTCCGAAAGTCGGAGAAGCTCAAGGATGGTACCGATCGATGCGCGCTACCCCATTTAGTGGGGGTAGAGCCTACTTGCAAGTCTCTCCGACCTTCACAAAAAAAGTTATTCAAGAATATCTCCTCAGATTTGGGGGAATTTCGTCGGTCGACCTCTTCCGAAGGTCGTACAAGCTCGGGGATGGTACCAATCAATCCGCAGGACCCAAATTAGTCCAGATGCAACCACTTTCCAAGTCTCTCCGACCTTCACAAAAAAAGTTATTCAAGAATATCTCTTTCTCCTATGTGCTTTCATCCCTAACCCTAACCCTAACCCTTCCGAAAGTCGGAGAAGCTCAAGGATGGTACCGATCGATGCGCGCAACCCCATTTAGTGGGGGTAGAGCCTACTTGCAAGTCTCTCCGACCTTCACAAAAAAAGTTATTCAAGAATATCTCTTTCTCCTATGTGCTTTCATCCCTAACCCTAACCCTAACCCTTCCGAAAGTCGGAGAAGCTCAAGGATGGTACCGATCGATGCGCGCTACCCCATTTAGTGGGGGTAGAGCCTACTTGCAAGTCTCTCCGACCTTCACAAAAAAAGTTATTCAAGAATATCTCTTTCTCCTATGTGCTTTCATCCCTAACCCTAACCCTAACCCTTCCGAAAGTCGGAGAAGCTCAAGGATGGTACCGATCGATGCGCGCTACCCCATTTAGTGGGGGTAGAGCCTACTTGCAAGTCTCTCCGACCTTCACAAAAAAAGTTATTCAAGAATATCTCCTCAGATTTGGGGGAATTTCGTCGGTCGACCTCTTCCGAAGGTCGTACAAGCTCGGGGATGGTACCAATCGATCTGCAGGACCCAAATTAGTCCAGATGCAACCACTTTCCAAGTCTCTCCGACCTTCACAAAAAAAGTTATTCAAGAATATCTCTTTCTCCTATGTGCTTTCATCCCTAACCCTAACCCTAACCCTTCCGAAAGTCGGAGAAGCTCAAGGATGGTACCGATCGATGCGCGCTACCCCATTTAGTGGGGGTAGAGCCTACTTGCAAGTCTCTCCGACCTTCACAAAAAAAGTTATTCAAGAATATCTCTTTCTCCTATGTGCTTTCATCCCTAACCCTAACCCTAACCCTTCCGAAAGTCGGAGAAGCTCAAGGATGGTACCGATCGATGCGCGCTACCCCATTTAGTGGGGGTAGAGCCTACTTGCAAGTCTCTCCGACCTTCACAAAAAAAGTTATTCAAGAATATCTCTTTCTCCTATGTGCTTTCATCCCTAACCCTAACCCTAACCCTTCCGAAAGTCGGAGAAGCTCAAGGATGGTACCGATCGATGCGCGCTACCCCATTTAGTGGGGGTAGAGCCTACTTGCAAGTCTCTCCGACCTTCACAAAAAAAGTTATTCAAGAATATCTCCTCAGATTTGGGGGAATTTCGTCGGTCGACCTCTTCCGAAGGTCGTACAAGCTCGGGGATGGTACCAATCGATCCGCAGGACCCAAATTAGTCCAGATGCAACCACTTTCCAAGTCTCTCCGACCTTCACAAAAAAAGTTATTCAAGAATATCTCTTTCTCCTATGTGCTTTCATCCCTAACCCTAACCCTAACCCTTCCGAAAGTCGGAGAAGCTCAAGGATGGTACCGATCGATGCGCGCTACCCCATTTAGTGGGGGTAGAGCCTACTTGCAAGTCTCTCCGACCTTCACAAAAAAAGTTATTCAAGAATATCTCTTTCTCCTATGTGCTTTCATCCCTAACCCTAACCCTAACCCTTCCGAAAGTCGGAGAAGCTCAAAGATGGTACCGATCGATGCGCGCTACCCCATTTAGTGGGGGTAGAGCCTACTTGCAAGTCTCTCCGACCTTCACAAAAAAAGTTATTCAAGAATATCTCTTTCTCCTATGTGCTTTCATCCCTAACCCTAACCCTAACCCTTCCGAAAGTCGGAGAAGCTCAAGGATGGTACCGATCGATGCGCGCTACCCCATTTAGTGGGGGTAGAGCCTACTTGCAAGTCTCTCCGACCTTCACAAAAAAAGTTATTCAAGAATATCTCCTCAGATTTGGGGGAATTTCGTCGGTCGACCTCTTCCGAAGGTCGTACAAGCTCGGGGATGGTACCAATCAATCCGCAGGACCCAAATTAGTCCAGATGCAACCACTTTCCAAGTCTCTCCGACCTTCACAAAAAAAGTTATTCAAGAATATCTCTTTCTCCTATGTGCTTTCATCCCTAACCCTAACCCTAACCCTTCCGAAAGTCGGAGAAGCTCAAGGATGGTACCGATCGATGCGCGCAACCCCATTTAGTGGGGGTAGAGCCTACTTGCAAGTCTCTCCGACCTTCACAAAAAAAGTTATTCAAGAATATCTCTTTCTCCTATGTGCTTTCATCCCTAACCCTAACCCTAACCCTTCCGAAAGTCGGAGAAGCTCAAGGATGGTACCGATCGATGCGCGCTACCCCATTTAGTGGGGGTAGAGCCTACTTGCAAGTCTCTCCGACCTTCACAAAAAAAGTTATTCAAGAATATCTCTTTCTCCTATGTGCTTTCATCCCTAACCCTAACCCTAACCCTTCCGAAAGTCGGAGAAGCTCAAGGATGGTACTGATCGATGCGCGCTACCCCATTTAGTGGGGGTAGAGCCTACTTGCAAGTCTCTCCGACCTTCACAAAAAAAGTTATTCAAGAATATCTCCTCAGATTTGGGGGAATTTCGTCGGTCGACCTCTTCCGAAGGTCGTACAAGCTCGGGGATGGTACCAATCGATCCGCAGGACCCAAATTAGTCCAGATGCAACCACTTTCCAAGTCTCTCCGACCTTCACAAAAAAAGTTATTCAAGAATATCTCTTTCTCCTATGTGCTTTCATCCCTAACCCTAACCCTAACCCTTCCGAAAGTCGGAGAAGCTCAAGGATGGTACCGATCGATGCGCGCTACCCCATTTAGTGGGGGTAGAGCCTACTTGCAAGTCTCTCCGACCTTCACAAAAAACGTTATTCAAGAATATCTCTTTCTCCTATGTGCTTTCATCCCTAACCCTAACCCTAACCCTTCCGAAAGTCGGAGAAGCTCAAGGATGGTACCGATCGATGCGCGCTACCCCATTTAGTGGGGGTAGAGCCTACTTGCAAGTCTCTCCGACCTTCACAAAAAAAGTTATTCAAGAATATCTCCTCAGATTTGGGGGAATTTCGTCGGTCGACCTCTTCCGAAGGTCGTACAAGCTCGGGGATGGTACCAATCGATCTGCAGGACCCAAATTAGTCCAGATGCAACCACTTTCCAAGTCTCTCCGACCTTCACAAAAAAAGTTATTCAAGAATATCTCTTTCTCCTATGTGCTTTCATCCCTAACCCTAACCCTAACCCTTCCGAAAGTCGGAGAAGCTCAAGGATGGTACCGATCGATGCGCGCTACCCCATTTAGTGGGGGTAGAGCCTACTTGCAAGTCTCTCCGACCTTCACAAAAAAAGTTATTCAAGAATATCTCTTTCTCCTATGTGCTTTCATCCCTAACCCTAACCCTAACCCTTCCGAAAGTCGGAGAAGCTCAAGGATGGTACCGATCGATGCGCGCTACCCCATTTAGTGGGGGTAGAGCCTACTTGCAAGTCTCTCCGACCTTCACAAAAAAAGTTATTCAAGAATATCTCTTTCTCCTATGTGCTTTCATCCCTAACCCTAACCCTAACCCTTCCGAAAGTCGGAGAAGCTCAAGGATGGTACCGATCGATGCGCGCTACCCCATTTAGTGGGGGTAGAGCCTACTTGCAAGTCTCTCCGACCTTCACAAAAAAAGTTATTCAAGAATATCTCTTTCTCCTATGTGCTTTCATCCCTAACCCTAACCCTAACCCTTCCGAAAGTCGTAGAAGCTCAAGGATGGTACCGATCGATGCGTGCTACCCCATTTAGTGGGGGTAGAGCCTACTTGCAAGTCTCTCCGACCTTCACAAAAAAAGTTATTCAAGAATATCTCTTTCTCCTATGTGCTTTCATCCCTAACCCTAACCCTAACCCTTCCGAAAGTCGGAGAAGCTCAAAGATGGTACCGATCGATGCGCGCTACCCCATTTAGTGGGGGTAGAGCCTACTTGCAAGTCTCTCCGACCTTCACAAAAAACGTTATTCAAGAATATCTCTTTCTCCTATGTGCTTTCATCCCTAACCCTAACCCTAACCCTTCCGAAAGTCGGAGAAGCTCAAGGATGGTACCGATCGATGCGCGCTACCCCATTTAGTGGGGGTAGAGCCTACTTGCAAGTCTCTCCGACCTTCACAAAAAAAGTTATTCAAGAATATCTCCTCAGATTTGGGGGAATTTCGTCGGTCGACCTCTTCCGAAGGTCGTACAAGCTCGGGGATGGTACCAATCGATCCGCAGGACCCAAATTAGTCCAGATGCAACCACTTTCCAAGTCTCTCCGACCTTCACAAAAAAAGTTATTCAAGAATATCTCTTTCTCCTATGTGCTTTCATCCCTAACCCTAACCCTAACCCTTCCGAAAGTCGGAGAAGCTCAAGGATGGTACCGATCGATGCGCGCTACCCCATTTAGTGGGGGTAGAGCCTACTTGCAAGTCTCTCCGACCTTCACAAAAAAAGTTATTCAAGAATATCTCTTTCTCCTATGTGCTTTCATCCCTAACCCTAACCCTAACCCTTCCGAAAGTCGGAGAAGCTCAAGGATGGTACCGATCGATGCGCGCTACCCCATTTAGTGGGGGTAGAGCCTACTTGCAAGTCTCTCCGACCTTCACAAAAAAAGTTATTCAAGAATATCTCTTTCTCCTATGTGCTTTCATCCCTAACCCTAACCCTAACCCTTCCGAAAGTCGGAGAAGCTCAAGGATGGTACCGATCGATGCGTGCAACCCCATTTAGTGGGGGTAGAGCCTACTTGCAAGTCTCTCCGACCTTCACAAAAAAAGTTATTCAAGAATATCTCTTTCTCCTATGTGCTTTCATCCCTAACCCTAACCCTAACCCTTCCGAAAGTCGGAGAAGCTCAAGGATGGTACCGATCGATGCGCGCTACCCCATTTAGTGGGGGTAGAGCCTACTTGCAAGTCTCTCCGACCTTCACAAAAAAAGTTATTCAAGAATATCTCTTTCTCCTATGTGCTTTCATCCCTAACCCTAACCCTAACCCTTCCGAAAGTCGGAGAAGCTCAAGGATGGTACCGATCGATGCGCGCTACCCCATTTAGTGGGGGTAGAGCCTACTTGCAAGTCTCTCCGACCTTCACAAAAAAAGTTATTCAAGAATATCTCTTTCTCCTATGTGCTTTCATCCCTAACCCTAACCCTAACCCTTCCGAAAGTCGGAGAAGCTCAAAGATGGTAACGATCGATGCGCTCTACCCCATTTAGTGGGGGTAGAGCCTACTTGCAAGTCTCTCCGACCTTCACAAAAAAAGTTATTCAAGAATATCTCTTTCTCCTATGTGCTTTCATCCCTAACCCTAACCCTAACCCTTCCGAAAGTCGGAGAAGCTCAAGGATGGTACCGATCGATGCGCGCTACCCCATTTAGTGGGGGTAGAGCCTACTTGCAAGTCTCTCCGACCTTCACAAAAAAAGTTATTCAAGAATATCTCCTCAGATTTGGGGGAATTTCGTCGGTCGACCTCTTCCGAAGGTCGTACAAGCTCGGGGATGGTACCAATCGATCCGCAGGACCCAAATTAGTCCAGATGCAACCACTTTCCAAGTCTCTCCGACCTTCACAAAAAAAGTTATTCAAGAATATCTCTTTCTCCTATGTGCTTTCATCCCTAACCCTAACCCTAACCCTTCCGAAAGTCGGAGAAGCTCAAGGATGGTACCGATCGATGCGCGCTACCCCATTTAGTGGGGGTAGAGCCTACTTGCAAGTCTCTCCGACCTTCACAAAAAAAGTTATTCAAGAATATCTCCTCAGATTTGGGGGAATTTCGTCGGTCGACCTCTTCCGAAGGTCGTACAAGCTCGGGGATGGTACCAATCGATCCGCAGGACCCAAATTAGTCCAGATGCAACCACTTTCCAAGTCTCTCCGACCTTCACAAAAAAAGTTATTCAAGAATATCTCTTTCTCCTATGTGCTTTCATCCCTAACCCTAACCCTAACCCTTCCGAAAGTCGGAGAAGCTCAAGGATGGTACCGATCGATGCGCGCTACCCCATTTAGTGGGGGTAGAGCCTACTTGCAAGTCTCTCCGACCTTCACAAAAAAAGTTATTCAAGAATATCTCTTTCTCCTATGTGCTTTCATCCCTAACCCTAACCCTAACCCTTCCGAAAGTCGGAGAAGCTCAAGGATGGTACCGATCGATGCGCGCTACCCCATTTAGTGGGGGTAGAGCCTACTTGCAAGTCTCTCCGACCTTCACAAAAAAAGTTATTCAAGAATATCTCTTTCTCCTATGTGCTTTCATCCCTAACCCTAACCCTAACCCTTCCGAAAGTCGGAGAAGCTCAAGGATGGTACCGATCGATGCGCGCTACCCCATTTAGTGGGGGTAGAGCCTACTTGCAAGTCTCTCCGACCTTCACAAAAAAAGTTATTCAAGAATATCTCCTCAGATTTGGGGGAATTTCGTCGGTCGACCTCTTCCGAAGGTCGTACAAGCTCGGGGATGGTACCAATCAATCCGCAGGACCCAAATTAGTCCAGATGCAACCACTTTCCAAGTCTCTCCGACCTTCACAAAAAAAGTTATTCAAGAATATCTCTTTCTCCTATGTGCTTTCATCCCTAACCCTAACCCTAACCCTTCCGAAAGTCGGAGAAGCTCAAGGATGGTACCGATCGATGCGCGCAACCCCATTTAGTGGGGGTAGAGCCTACTTGCAAGTCTCTCCGACCTTCACAAAAAAAGTTATTCAAGAATATCTCTTTCTCCTATGTGCTTTCATCCCTAACTCTAACCCTAACCCTTCCGAAAGTCGGAGAAGCTCAAGGATGGTACCGATCGATGCGCGCTACCCCATTTAGTGGGGGTAGAGCCTACTTGCAAGTCTCTCCGACCTTCACAAAAAAAGTTATTCAAGAATATCTCTTTCTCCTATGTGCTTTCATCCCTAACCCTAACCCTAACCCTTCCGAAAGTCGGAGAAGCTCAAGGATGGTACCGATCGATGCGCGCTACCCCATTTAGTGGGGGTAGAGCCTACTTGCAAGTCTCTCCGACCTTCACAAAAAAAGTTATTCAAGAATATCTCCTCAGATTTGGGGGAATTTCGTCGGTCGACCTCTTCCGAAGGTCGTACAAGCTCGGGGATGGTACCAATCGATCTGCAGGACCCAAATTAGTCCAGATGCAACCACTTTCCAAGTCTCTCCGACCTTCACAAAAAAAGTTATTCAAGAATATCTCTTTCTCCTATGTGCTTTCATCCCTAACCCTAACCCTAACCCTTCCGAAAGTCGGAGAAGCTCAAGGATGGTACCGATCGATGCGCGCTACCCCATTTAGTGGGGGTAGAGCCTACTTGCAAGTCTCTCCGACCTTCACAAAAAAAGTTATTCAAGAATATCTCTTTCTCCTATGTGCTTTCATCCCTAACCCTAACCCTAACCCTTCCGAAAGTCGGAGAAGCTCAAGGATGGTACCGATCGATGCGCGCTACCCCATTTAGTGGGGGTAGAGCCTACTTGCAAGTCTCTCCGACCTTCACAAAAAAAGTTATTCAAGAATATCTCTTTCTCCTATGTGCTTTCATCCCTAACCCTAACCCTAACCCTTCCGAAAGTCGGAGAAGCTCAAGGATGGTACCGATCGATGCGCGCTACCCCATTTAGTGGGGGTAGAGCCTACTTGCAAGTCTCTCCGACCTTCACAAAAAAAGTTATTCAAGAATATCTCCTCAGATTTGGGGGAATTTCGTCGGTCGACCTCTTCCGAAGGTCGTACAAGCTCGGGGATGGTACCAATCGATCCGCAGGACCCAAATTAGTCCAGATGCAACCACTTTCCAAGTCTCTCCGACCTTCACAAAAAAAGTTATTCAAGAATATCTCTTTCTCCTATGTGCTTTCATCCCTAACCCTAACCCTAACCCTTCCGAAAGTCGGAGAAGCTCAAGGATGGTACCGATCGATGCGCGCTACACCATTTAGTGGGGGTAGAGCCTACTTGCAAGTCTCTCCGACCTTCACAAAAAAAGTTATTCAAGAATATCTCTTTCTCCTATGTGCTTTCATCCCTAACCCTAACCCTAACCCTTCCGAAAGTCGGAGAAGCTCAAAGATGGTACCGATCGATGCGCGCTACCCCATTTAGTGGGGGTAGAGCCTACTTGCAAGTCTCTCCGACCTTCACAAAAAAAGTTATTCAAGAATATCTCTTTCTCCTATGTGCTTTCATCCCTAACCCTAACCCTAACCCTTCCGAAAGTCGGAGAAGCTCAAGGATGGTACCGATCGATGCGCGCTACCCCATTTAGTGGGGGTAGAGCCTACTTGCAAGTCTCTCCGACCTTCACAAAAAAAGTTATTCAAGAATATCTCCTCAGATTTGGGGGAATTTCGTCGGTCGACCTCTTCCGAAGGTCGTACAAGCTCGGGGATGGTACCAATCAATCCGCAGGACCCAAATTAGTCCAGATGCAACCACTTTCCAAGTCTCTCCGACCTTCACAAAAAAAGTTATTCAAGAATATCTCTTTCTCCTATGTGCTTTCATCCCTAACCCTAACCCTAACCCTTCCGAAAGTCGGAGAAGCTCAAGGATGGTACCGATCGATGCGCGCAACCCCATTTAGTGGGGGTAGAGCCTACTTGCAAGTCTCTCCGACCTTCACAAAAAAAGTTATTCAAGAATATCTCTTTCTCCTATGTGCTTTCATCCCTAACCCTAACCCTAACCCTTCCGAAAGTCGGAGAAGCTCAAGGATGGTACCGATCGATGCGCGCTACCCCATTTAGTGGGGGTAGAGCCTACTTGCAAGTCTCTCCGACCTTCACAAAAAAAGTTATTCAAGAATATCTCTTTCTCCTATGTGCTTTCATCCCTAACCCTAACCCTAACCCTTCCGAAAGTCGGAGAAGCTCAAGGATGGTACCGATCGATGCGCGCTACCCCATTTAGTGGGGGTAGAGCCTACTTGCAAGTCTCTCCGACCTTCACAAAAAAAGTTATTCAAGAATATCTCCTCAGATTTGGGGGAATTTCGTCGGTCGACCTCTTCCGAAGGTCGTACAAGCTCGGGGATGGTACCAATCGATCCGCAGGACCCAAATTAGTCCAGATGCAACCACTTTCCAAGTCTCTCCGACCTTCACAAAAAAAGTTATTCAAGAATATCTCTTTCTCCTATGTGCTTTCATCCCTAACCCTAACCCTAACCCTTCCGAAAGTCGGAGAAGCTCAAGGATGGTACCGATCGATGCGCGCTACCCCATTTAGTGGGGGTAGAGCCTACTTGCAAGTCTCTCCGACCTTCACAAAAAACGTTATTCAAGAATATCTCTTTCTCCTATGTGCTTTCATCCCTAACCCTAACCCTAACCCTTCCGAAAGTCGGAGAAGCTCAAGGATGGTACCGATCGATGTGCGCTACCCCATTTAGTGGGGGTAGAGCCTACTTGCAAGTCTCTCCGACCTTCACAAAAAAAGTTATTCAAGAATATCTCCTCAGATTTGGGGGAATTTCGTCGGTCGACCTCTTCCGAAGGTCGTACAAGCTCGGGGATGGTACCAATCGATCTGCAGGACCCAAATTAGTCCAGATGCAACCACTTTCCAAGTCTCTCCGACCTTCACAAAAAAAGTTATTCAAGAATATCTCTTTCTCCTATGTGCTTTCATCCCT